>NC_069104.1:10357929-10672620 GCF_947172395.1 Bicyclus anynana | reverse complement strand
TTATCTCTTGTTACTTTAACTTGTAATTTTTCGAGTGACATAAATTGTTGCGACGACCAATTGTTTGAATTGGCAGCATCATCATTTTTACCTGTTGGGAGAAGTCAAGACCGAGGGCTCGTGCGGTTTTTGACAAAGTTTCAAAATAAGAAATCGAATCCAAGGTCAAAGAGCTGGCTAAAATAGGTGATGCTGTCAGTATCTTGGGCACTTTGCTTCGCTGCCTTTGTGATGGTTTTAAATTAAATTAAGATTTAGTAGTTCTTTATTTTTGTACTGACTGTAGGTACCATCTATTCAAAAAACAAAACATTCTAGAAGAAATCAGCAACAAACTAAGTAGTTGCTCTTTTCATAATAGTTTTTAAGTAACCTAGTCTCAACGATGAGAGTGACGTAATAACCCAGTGCATATATCCTCTACCTTCGATTCGGAGGGCGTAGGTTCGAATCGGTCGGGGGCATGCATCTCCAACTTTTAATGTGCATTTTAAGAAATATTATCACGTCTCAACGGTGAAGGAAAAACATCATGAGGAAACCTCTGTCTGCCAATCCGCATTTGGTTAGCGTGGAAGGCCTAACCCCTTTCATTCTGAGAGGAGACTTGTGCTTAACAGTGAGCTGAATATGGGTTGTTAATGACGATAGCTCGCAATATATTTTTTGAATTTAATTTAAAACTTTTCATCAATTAAAAAAGGATTTTAGACTGTACTAAAATTCAGTGACGTAGGTTATGAGTACGTATCTCTTTACCGATAGTGTTAAGATAAAACATTTTATATCGTTATTGCCCTGACCTTAGGTATTCATTCATGTAATAGATTGTGTTGTTTGTAGATAAAACCAATAAAACGGTGTTATATGATGATTAGGATGTACACATAAACAACAATATTGTTAATTTGACAATTATGTATGTTATGTACATATAGTATACATTCAAGATTCATCATTCATCATTATCAACGCATATTCGGCTCACTGCTGAGTTCGAGTCTCATCTCAGAATGAGAGGGGTTAGGTTTATTCCACTACGCTCTAGTAGCTCAAAATCTCAGGTATGCCGTTTGAGGTATGTGATATTTAATTTCTTAAAATGCATGCCCTGGACCGGATTCGAATCCTCTGGAATCATATCCACTGGGCTATCACGGCTTTAAATGTATGCTTGCTTAAAGCTATATAAATATTTATATCGTAAATAAAAAAAAACTCTAAGTATGACTCGCTCCATCGTCCACTGAGTGACTTTAAGCCATTTAATGAAGCCCATAGTTAGCGACCAAGTCTCGGATTACAGTTTGATAAAAACATAATATTATTTGGATACCACTTACTGCTTGTATAACCAGGACAGCTACGTATTGCAAAGGTTTAGTATGGATTTAAACAATAATTATGTTAGAATCCAGTTCTCTTAGCTAAGAAATATGATAATAGAAACTAAATCTCACGGTCATTATTTCGTTAATTGTTTTTTTGTTTGTTGTCTGAAACTATTTATAATACAGTCAAATAGCCAGAAGAGACTGTCAGCCGTTATGCAGCGTAGGAAGATTTACCTATTTAAATATACAGGGTGTCCCGTAAATATTGCGACATCCTTTACAGGATGATATCTGACATGGCTTACTAAAATACCTGAAATGTTAGCCGAAATTTTACGGTTTTCAAGTTTTAATAGTTTTTTGTACAAAATACAAAAATCTCTACCTTCAGTGCTCTAACTTTGGTTTTTTTCTTGTACAAAGTGACCTTTTTTCCAAAAATGGGCCTTTTTACTTTTTTTGCTTAACGATTTTTACTGCAAGTATTTTTAACGGTCATGTTGAAAAAAAAGTACTAGGCAAAGCATAGTTGTGCATCTAGCTAAAAACACGAACATTTAATTAGGATTCCAACAATGTAAATGTTGTACATTATTCATAAACACTTTGTCACAATTGCTATTTTAGTTCCGAAAGGGGTCGATTATGTAAAAATTTTAAAATTAGTTTCTGTCACTTGAATAAAAAAAGAATTTATAATGAATCATAAAAAAAATAGTTGAAATGACAAAACAACTTAATATATAATAAATTTAATTAACTTTTAATTTTATATTCGATACAACAAAATTATTTCTTATATAAATAAATACATACTTCAAAACTAATAAAACTACTAGTGAAACTAAAATAAGATCTAAGTACATCTTCTGGTACCAGGGCATCATAAACGCTGGAGAGCGTAGATGTCTCGCTCCTTTCGTCTTCACAACTTGTTCCGCCCAGTGAACTAGTTCTTTGGCAGGTGGCACGGTTCTGTCGTGGTAAATTGCAGATAGTTCTTTAATTCTCGTTGTATAACTGGAAGTAAACGTGAGGTCTCATGAGATTGAATTATCACCAATCTATACATATAAATAACAGTTGAAGTGTGTTTTGAAGTGGTTAATTTATTTATATACGACACTAAAACATAATCAAGCTTTTTAAGAGTTTTTGTCTGTTTGTCACTTTTTTTGTCCGGACTAATCTTTGAAACGGCTGAACCGATTTTAAAGAGACTTTCACTAGAAGATAGAAGAGGTTATGGAGCAACATATAGGTTATTTTTTACCCCGAAAAAATAAATGGTTTCCGCGGGATTAGTGAAATACAGAATTTTATGCGTACGAAGTCGCGGGAGTCCGCCAGTTCAAAATACGTTTAAGATATTTTTTGCATGAAAACCTGTACATCATTGAGTGAAAGTGGATGATGTTTTACGTACATTTAACTTCGATACCAGAGTTCTAGGTGGTTTTGATTTAATAGCAATGTTACAACTAACCATTTTAGAATTAATATCTCATACAGAAATTCTGACATTGGAGTAACACATGATGTAAAGAAAAGGATTTTTCATGGAAAATTAAAAATAAATCAATTAATATTTTCTGAATTTCAATTTAGGAACAACTTGATATCATAATTTTGGAGCCGACAGGAACTAATCTATGATTCTCTGGCCAAAGTGGTAATAAGATGCACTGATTGTGTTAACCAGAGAGAGACAATTCAACAAAAATATAATAATACAGTAATTTATTGTCCACATGTAACAAAAAGGCTTGTAAAAAAATTCATGTCATTCAAATCCCATCTGTATCGTAGTGGAGTAATTAATTCAAATTATTTCCAAATTTAATTATTTTACTTACCTTGAGTCAAAAAGTACATTTCTAATAGCTTTTTCCAAATCCACAGCTAATGAGTAAGATAGATCGACTCTTTGAGCGAATCCCTTTTTAACAGCTCTTCCTACGTTTACGTATTGATCGGCAAAAACTGGTATTCCAATAATGGGTACTCCAAAATGCACTGTCTCAGTGGTGGAGAGTAGACCTCCATGTGTGATAAATAATAAACAGTTTGGATGTGCTGCAAAACGGTTTTAAATTATAATTTTTGACACAAAATACAGTGTATATGCGGTTCGGTAAGAAATCTTAAGTATTAAGGTAACCAGCCTTTAGATTTCTAAGAGAAAATATCTTATGAGATACCCTGATGTCTTCAACATTATGGTAACTAACCTTTTGTTTTGTAAATGGATATCTAAGAAATACTCTGATGTGACAAGTATTAAGGTAACTTTTGTTTATTTGCAACTGCCAAAATGTGGAATGCCCTTCCGGCGTCTATGTTTCCTGACACGTATAATTTGTGCACCTTCAAGGCAAGAGTGAATAGGCATCTTCTAGGCAAGCGCGCTTCATCTTAGACCTCATCATTGCTTTCCATCAGGCTTGATTGTGGTCAAGCGTAAGCCTATACTACATAAAAAAAAAAAACTCTCAGAGATACTTTGATGTCTTGCGTATTAAGATAACTAGCCTTTTGTTTACTAGTGCAACTCTCTTATGAGATACTTTGATAACTTGAGTGTTAAGGTAACTAGCCTTTTATTTACTAGTGCAACTCTCTTATGAAATACTTTGATGACTTGCGTGTTAAGATAACTAGCCTTTTGTTTACTGGTGCAACTCTCTTATGAGATACTTTGATGTCTTGAGTATTAAGATAACTAGCCTTTTGTTTACTAGTGCAACTCTCTTAACAGATACTTTGATGACTTCAGCACTAAGGTAACCAGCCGTTTGTTTTCCAAGTGCAAATATTTTATGAAATTGTCTAATATTTTGAGTATTGAGTTAACTAGCCTTCTGTTTAACAAGTGAAAATCTTTAATAAGTTTCTTTGATATCTTAACTATAAGGGAACCAGCCCTTTGTTTTCTAGGTTCACTACTAGAAATTAACTCTTTCGGTGACCTTGGACAAAAGAGAAAGAGATATTTCCCGGTGCGCCGCTTATCAAAGTTTTATTCCGAGTTTATCTTAGTTTACTAATCATCATCATCATCAATCGATAGACGTCCACAGCTAGATATAGGCCTCTTGCATAGACTTCCAAGCACAAGGGTCTCGAGCCACCAGCATCCAGCAGCTCCCTGCAACCCGCTTGAAATCTTCGGTCCACCCACTAGGGGTCGACCAACAATGCGCTGCCCATTGCTACTTCAGCTTACATCTCACTTCAATTTACTAATCGATCATAGATAAAACATTGTATTAAGCTTTTTGAATAGATTAAGATGTTCAGTGGCCTTGCTAACACAATTAGCCCATACTATGTTGAATTAGTGAAATATTTTAAACATTATTATTATATAACCGTATTTACCTAAAATACTTTGTTGTGGAGCCCACTGAACAATATGCACATTATTAGGTCGGTTGGGTAAATCCTCTTCGAATTTCCATATGACAGTCTGTTTCAATTTGCCGAACATTTTTAATAGATCTTGTTTGACTTGGTCTGGGAAATGATTGCTTCGCAAATTAGTGCCCATACTGAAATAAATTACACCATCTTTGGCTTTGTCCATAACTTTTTGCAGATTCTAAAATATGAACAAATACAATTTTAAATACAAGAGCATAGGATCCGTGGAGTATTTTTACAATTGATTACTATCGAGTTAATTTTCCGTGAGTAGCTTCATCTTGATGCGACGCTCAACTTTTATATTTACGAAAACTCTTGATTCTGGTAGCTAACTGGGTTACCAGGTAATAAAAATTTCTGAGCGTCGTAACGAGGTAATGTACTACGCAATTTGTATGACATTGTGGGTGTTAAATTGTAAAATTATTAACTAAGCAACAGTAAAAAAAACATCTGGTTAGTAACAATTTTTGGTAAACTGCCCTCCTCCCAACTTAAACTTGGATCAACAACGAGTTTTTTAAAAGTTGTTACTAACCTACTAACCAACTGCTTTTTTTTTTGCTGAATTGAATTGTCCGTCTGCGATTTCAAAATAACTCTGTTTTTTCAAGCACTTAAAGCTATTCACACGATAATAAAATACAAACAAACTTTTTTGAAACTTTTGTCTTGTCTGTGTGTCTGTTTTCATGATAATTTATGTAAAATTCAATTCGATGATTAATTTTTAGTACCCAGACTTAAATGAAAGTTGTTTTTACTTTAAATTAACATAATTAGATGTTAAAATATAGAGACATGAAGGGAGTTTACTTAAAAGTTTCTATACTTATGTGCCTAGTGAGAGTTTTCAATGGTTTTCATATTGTTGCTATCGCGTTAACGTAAACGCGAACTTATATGGAATTGAAACAATTGAAACTAGATGGCGCGTAGTAGTAGTGCCACTAGATGGCGCTGTCTCAATTCCTTAAAAAATCACGTTTACGATAATGTGAACGTCACAGTATCAAACTGCCACTAAGCCCTCTAGCCTAGGAACAGAAGGAAAAAACGCCCTATTAACATGGTTCGCTATGTTCATAATTTTGTCCACGGACTCTAGTCTAGTAGGATTTTGTCCGACTCGCCATGAAGCTCACATACGTACACAAAGTTTTAGCAGCATCGTTCTTACGTCACCTATTTATACGTACCTCAGGTAAAGGTTTTATATTAGGTTTGATATGATATCCTCCTATAGTAATTACGTTAGCTGGCAATCTTATAGGTATATTCATCGATATATGAGAGTTACTCAACATTAAAGAAGCATTGTACCTTAGTTCTTCAAATGGGGGCACAGTGTTATATCTGTCTCGAATAAAAGGTGCAAAATACTCATTGTATACGTCATGTTCAAGGCCTGAAAGATAACTAGAAAAGAAAAAATCATAATTTCCTTTTTACAAATTACTCGTACATGCATCATTGTGAAAATAGTCAGATTTTAAAAGAAATTGGTTAAATCAATAATTTATTTACTAGGAAACTAATAAAATAAGGAAAAATATTAAATTATAGATTTATGCGGCTTAAATATATTATGAAAGAGTAATTATTGAATGTTTTAAGTAGCTTTAATTGTTATGTGAAAAAATACCTAAACATGGGATCGATAGTAGAACGCATGCAGACAAAATGCTTTGTTGAAATAGATGTGATGTGTGACAAAAATGGATAAAATAACGAATGAATGTAATATAAGAGGAAAGTGGCTCCAGTAATAGAAAACGTTAAGAGTAAAAGGTTAGTTTGTTATGGACATGTAATGTGGATGGGTGAAAGAAATATTACTAGAAAAATATAGAAATTGCAAGTAAAAGAACACAAAACGAGATGAATGCACACGTAGAAGAGATAGATTGTTAGAAATAGAATAAATAGGCGTGTTAAAGGAGTTGATAACAAGTTGACGAATGATAAAAGCGAATGGAAGATGACATTGACAAATTTTGCCGACCCGTCCAAAGGAAAGAAGATGATGATTATGATGAAATATTGTCATGTTGTTAAATTACTTACAATATTTGGATAAACCTGGTAAAAAATTGTGTATAAAGCTCAACGACTCGTTGATTAAATGTCAGAGGAGGCGTATAGTCCGTTGTCAACATATCAGTAGAGTATGCAGGGTTGGGAATCTCATCTATTAATTGCAAAACCATCCAGTGCGGTTCTACTGATGAGAACCAAATTAAAGGACAGTTAAAAAGTGCAGCAAATCTGAAAAATGATATTTATTTACAAATTGATGTTTAACAGGCTGTTGCTGTTATTCTGTTGCAACCGGTGCATAACTTGGTGATGAAATACCTACTCTTGTTTCTAATATAAAACTAACTTCTTTCGTTTTATTAAATGCACTGTTATTTTGATAACCTCTATTTTTGAAGTCTCTCATTTATTTATTTATCTTTTTTTTTAATTTTTAACAATGTTAATATAAAAATTTAATATAAAACACTACTAAAAATTTATAAAAAAATAAACCCTCCCGGTGCGGGACATTTGAGTGCCCAAGCAACCGGCGGTTAGGGCTCCAGAGTGAGGAACCTCCTTACAATACGCTCCATCTCAACAATCACTGACTTCTGTATCGGACTTTTGATCCAACAGTAAAGTGTAAGCTTCATAAGATGTTGGTCGAAGCTTTTGATAACCTCTGTAATTGTTAACCGGTTCAGAATGATATTATAAAGAGGAAATCTGTACTATTATTATAAAGAGGTAAAGTTTGTTGTATTCTAGGGTGTAATCTTTAGATCTTCTGAACCGAGTTTGACAATTCTTTTACCACTAGGAAGCCACAATATTTATGAGTGTCATAGGCTATATTTTATCTCCGTGTTCACACGCCGGGCTTTGGCTAGTCTACTATCCATGTCTGTTAAATTAACTAGGTCAATGTTGAATCATGTTATATCAGTTTTGTTTATTTACCCGACATATACATCGTGGTAATTCCATTCAGCAATCACAGCGTCAAATCGTTGGTTTTTATCAGCCATAAGTTTTTGTACATTTGGATTGCCCAATGTAGCTTTACCAATTTCTAACATCACAGGTACGTAGGTAAATAAACTATTAGTCATAACTTTACCATCCATAATAGACTTTAAATTGAGTTCTTTCTCTAAAAACATTATTAAACCAGTAAGTATTAATATGCCTATTAATACGTCATCAATACATATAGGTATATAAAATTAAACTGCCTGTCTGTGATTTTAAAATTACTATTTTCACAAACGCTTATATCTATTTACATACAACTATAAAAGACACAATCTTTTTTAAATTTTTTGTCTGTTTGTTTGTTTGTCTGCAGTAATCTCTGGAATGGATAATCCGATTTTTATGAGACTTTAACTGGAAGAAAGGAGGTTATTTAGCGACAAATTTTCCGAGAATTAGCATGGTTCCTGCAGGATTTGTAAAAAAACTAAATTTCAAGCGAATTATAACGAACTGCAAAATATATGTTTTAAATATTTATTAACTAGATATATAATTTAGGTTACAGTATACAGTTTATACAAAATGATGGTCATTGAAATATAGTAAAATAAAATAAAAGAAACAAAAAGTTTAAAATAATGAAATAATCATAAAAAAAATTACCTGGAGAAAATTTAAGGTTATCACTAATATCAATATGAGTTACTCTAGGCGATATTTTTTGTGGTGCAAACACTGCGATATACGTGACCTATAAATAATAAGTTGTTGTTTAAAAAAAAATTATAAATTATACTTATGATAACGCTACAACATCAGAAGAAGGTAGCCACCGTATGTAGTGGAAAAACATCAGCTAAAATCTCTCATCAGTGCTGTAGAACAAGAGCTAAGCTAAGCTAAGCATATACTAAAGCTCAATGCTTTTACACCAGTCAGCTTTGGGTCAAATGCACCTCAAGTGTAACTACTATACTAGCATTAAAGTGCAGTATAATAATGCATATTATTGCATTTTGATGAAGTTTCATCAGAAAACGGCAAACATATCCGATGCACTGCAGTATATAGGCAGTTGCCTAAATACTGCAGTCCACACCACACCACCACATTACATCACACCACATCACATCACATCACTTTATATCACATCACATCACACCACATCACACCACATCACACCACACCACATCACACCACATCACATCACATCACATCACATCACATCACATCACAGCACATTACATCATAACACATCATATCATATCATATCATATCAGTGATCAACCGACGGCTTAAGGTAGTCTCATTCTGTAATAGAAAACTTAATTTTATTCACCTCGTGTCCAGCATCAACTAAGTGGTCGACTAGTGCATCCCCCAAAATTGAATGACTTTTGACTGGTAAAGGATTCACAACTAGATACTTGTAGGCATTTATTTCACTAAGTGTAAATAGAATCGAAACCAACCAAAGCATCTTCTTAAACATTTTCTGTAAATAAAGATAATTATGTTAAGCTTTCATATTTCCTTAACATAACTAGCCCCGAGGATTTACCCGTAAAATATAAAATACACACACTCACAAGTATTAGTTTTAAATTGGTAAAGGATTTTCAAAATCAAAATCGATTTATCGAGAGATAATCCCTACAAACACACAAACTTTAACTGTATAATATATATAATATTAGCATATAATAAGCTTACGGACGCCTGCGGCTTCTTCCCTGTAGAATTCGATATTTTTGTCTAATATCATTTTTCCTTATTTCCTATCTAATTCTAGCTTTGTTATTGCTTTTCTATATCATAAATCATAAATTATTTATTGCCAGAATGTAGTAAGATAGAATGTATGAAATTATCTAATGTTGTAATCTTGTTTTAAACTTCAAAAACAAAATTCGACAGTCAAAATTCGAAAATATTTATAAAAAAAAATCGGTAAATGATGATTTTGAATTGCTATTAAGTCATGTTTATTGTAATGATTAAAGTTCTAAACTTAAAATCAAAGCCGAGTGGGTTCCAGCGGTTTAATATAATCACACCTTACCTAATATGGATATAAACATTAAACACTTTACTCACTATGATTATAATCTACATTTCAATGATAAAGACACGATAAACGGTTAATTTATACTTGCATGGCTATCGGATTATAATTTTTGTTGATTTGTGCTATTCATTAATGTCTAAACCTGTTATAATAATAGATTGAAAATGTGTTTGACTGTACATTTAACACATTTTAAATTGCTGTTTGTGCTTAATTAATCTAAATAAGAATATATTTACATTTATAGTTTTAACTTCGAGCAAAATAGTAGGTATTATTTGTCGCAGCCATCTAGTTAGTTTAGCTAGCTACTTTTACATACTTAGTTTATTACTTGATGTATATTGTTATAATTTTTCATCTTTATTTATCTATCTAGTTCATTAACCGACATTTAATGAAATAGTTAGGCCAATAATTAAACTAATCACTTGAAATTCAAAAATCTGGCCTACTATATAGAGGAAGTCAGCATAGTGAAGATGTCAGTCAGGAAAGCAAGGGGTTTTTGAATGAAGCTATTGTTTTAGACAGACAAAAATGTATCATTTTACATGTTAAATGGCTAATTCGAATTGTGTATGTCAATGGTGGTATTAATACGATAAAACCGGTATTTTAATACGATGAGTGAATGAAGTGATATAGTCTAAGATCCGGTATAAGGAATATATACCTTCATCTGTTATTTATTTGGGATAAGAAATAAATGATAGAAAATATTCATATTGACACATTGCAAATAGATTGCCTAGTTAAATTGCAGCCATTTTTCATACAAAAAAATTAGACGACTAAATAAGTGATGAGGGTATTTGTTTAATATTAATTAACTGTGTATATCTGGCAACCCCAAAGTCGCAGTTTAAAGGCAGGTATCCTTTACGTTTTCAATTCTGTTGGGTATATTCGTTTAAGTAGTGTATGGTTTTATTAAATAATTAAATAATTTATTTATTTATTTGAATAAAGCACGCCAACAATATACATATTAAATTTTAAATAAACAGAATATGTCACCTGAAAAAATTCCGTTATGTATATAAACTCTAGGCGTATATAATATTATTAATTAAGCAAAGAGGGAAGTTATAAATAAAAATAATGAAAAATTTAATCATTTAATACTTAACGTGCAAATTTTACTAGGCAACCTATTTGGAAAAACTTAATGTTATTATTTTTTATCATTTATTTCTTATCCCAACGAAATAACAGATGAGGGTATTACTTATGCTGGAACTCGTACTAAAAAGATTTCATAGATAATACGAATTGTGTAAGTGGGTACAAGTTCATTGCTAGTGTCGAAAACTTACGATGACTCTTGAGCTACTTTAATTGTACTAAATTTAACTAGATACCTCCAAAATAAATATTTTAATTTTATTGGAACTACATAGTATAATACTCATACTACTAATACTCATACTACTAATACTACTAATAGGTATTTTTTCAAACTCTTCGTCCACTGTCTGCATTAATGAAACATGGTGAACTATTATAGGACTCAAAAGTGATTACAAATATAAGAAAACTAATGTCGAACAAAGGTTATGATTTACAACACTTGTCAGGACAACTTAATTAACAAATCAAACTGTTACCGAAATAAGACCCTCAGAATGGCAGAGAATGACCTTGAGTGGAGTCACGTACTTGTGAACGATGTGTGTAGGGTTAAAGGTACCTTTGACTGTATACAAACACTCCCCTTTTCCACTCAAGTCACTCTCCCCGCCTATCCTAAGTAACCTATTAAGAATTACACAACAAGAGATGTGGACGGCTTGAACGCCACGAACACACTGAAGCCAACACGAGATCGAGCGACGTCATATCCGTCACAGACTACTATTTCCAACACTAAACGGCGATAATAGAACTGATCGGTATTCGGTGTTTAAATATTGAATTAAATAGAGTGGAAATCTATTCTGTAATTATGAATATTTTGGGAAATAGGTAATTGTTATTCAATGATTATATTTGAGGTTTTTTTCATTATATGTATTTAGTGAATATGACACGTGAGCGCTGTATGAGACGCTCGACCCTCGGACCACTTATTCTAGATGATGTCACTTAACTTTTAAAATCTAAAATGATTTTATATAATATCACTATGACTACAATGGGTGAAAATAAACTCGGTTTTAAATATTGTAATAACTTAATTAAATAAAAAAGTTATAGACACAAAATTAAGTCACCTGGGTGTAAAAATACCGTTGTAGCTTATAAGGGTTAAAAAGGAGATTAGGAGAAAATTATTGAACCATACTCATACACATTACATGGGAAATGCAAATATAAGATAAAATTAACTCTTTTTGTTACAGATATAATAAAAAATATTATTATTTTATAAAATATCTTTATTGTTACAATTTATTAAAGACTACTAAGTTAACATTAATAATAACAGTTAAAATAAATTAGCGTTAAAATAAACAGTGATTTTTAATAACAAAAACGTGGGAAAATTATATTAAGCGTAAGTCCTGGTTTCGATTTAAAAATTATGATTTTATTGTTTTCATAGTTGCATTGTATATTTTGACATTCATTAATTTCTGACAACTGTAGTTTTCACATAATAGTAATTGGTGTATGCTGTGAGATAACCTAAGTTAGCTGTGCAAAAACGAGTATTTTAATGTAAATTATTAACATGTCATTGTATCAGTTGTTGGTTGTCTTAATAAAAATAAAAAAATAAATAAAATTCTTAGTGCAAACCTACTACAGAGTGACAATTTGTTCCTATCCAAAACTTGCTAATGTTTGTAACTTAAATGAACATTTATAAATTAAAACGACAACTTGAATTGTCGGAAGTTTCAAGTTTACGGAGCGAGAAACTCGTATTTAATTTAGCGTTCCCGAGATGACAGTTCGGTACAACTTCCAAATGTAGTTAGAGTTTATTTTCTCGATTTCAGTTCCCATGTTTCCCTTACAGCTGTTTTTATTCGTTGACTTATTTTTTAGTTCCGGCATCCATTGAGTTTACTGTAGTACTTACTAGAGAAGACATAGCTACCGTCTTTAACGAAAACTCCTTTTAGCAGACTCAGAAGTGATTAAGAAAAGTAATGTCGAACAAAGGTCACAACATTTGTCAGGACAACTTAATCAACAAATCAAACTGTAACCAAAATAAGACCCTACAATGGCAAATAATGACCTTGAGTGAAGTCACGCACTTGTAAACGTTGTGTGTAGGATTAAAGGATCCTTTGACTGTTAACAAACACTCCCCTTTTCCACTCAAGTCACTCACCCCGCCTATCCCAAGTAACCTATAGAGAATTCAAAAACAAGAGATGTGGACGGCTCGAACATCACGAGCACACTGAAGCCGCCCGTACCGCAAGTTGTTTCAATGCGGCGATAACACTCCCAAAAGAGATTGGGATTTGGTGTTAAGATCCATTATGTTGGATTGCGCTTAGGATGATAATGCTTGACATTGTAACAATCTTCATCAGATTATTCTCATCGATCTCTTCATCGATATTAGTTCAAGCAGAACCTCACGGCTTCAATTCAATCAATTCATTCATAATTTTTCCATTTCCGTGGGAATACGCGAATAAAATATAGCCTTTGCTACTCCCTGATAATGGTGAAACAATTTTTTTAAGTAGGTTTGAGTTTATTCGTTATATACAAAAATACAAATCTATCTTCTCTTAATAAGTTAATACAATTTATTACATATTTTATACTATGTATTTTATATAATATTATTTTATATTTTTAAGCGCTTACAGTTTTTGCAATAAATTGCATAGGACGTGCTCAATTATATATTATAAGCAACGATTCGTGTGAGAAATAGTTAGTAATTCACTAAATGATGTACATAATATCCTAGTATTTATTAAATCCATAATATAATATTTTAAACCGATACATATTGAAGCTCAATCAAACAACAGATTGTTAGTATCTAAGAGTATTTCAACGTACGTTAAATTGTATTTGAATGTAATAATGGTTACTTATTTATAATAATAAAAGAACAATAAAATGAAACATAAAAATTAAATAAGCAAATTAAGAGTTTTTCAGAACACAAAACTGCGTATTCGTAACGCCAGCTCAAAAATAATGGAATTATCCGGAATTTTTAATGTTTTACTTTGAAGTTTTACGAATTTATTACATTGTTAATTAGTTAAATTTTAATTTTCTAGTCGATACAAAACTATTTTTTATATAAATAAATACATATTTCAAAACTAATAAAACTACTAGTAAAACTAAAATAAGATCTAAGTACATCTTCTGGTACCAGGGCATCATAAACGCTGGAGAGCGTAGATGTCTCGCTCCTTTCGTCTTCACAACTTGTTCCGCCCAGTGAACTAGTTCTGTAGCAGGTGGCACGGTTCTATCGTGGTATATTGCGGATAGCTCTTTCACTCTAGTTGTATAACTGGAATAAAATGATTGAATTATCATTCATGATCCGCTCATCCGCCTTAGGTAGGTACTAAACAATAACAAAACTTGTAATATTTAAAATTGCGATTTAGCGTTCCGGTAAGCTGTCGCGTAGAAACAGAAAGGGGTGTGGATTTTTCATTCTCCTCTTAACAAGTTAGCCCGCTGCCATCTTAGATTTCATCATCATTTACCATTGGGTGAGATTACAGTCAAAAGTAACTTGTAAATAATAAAAAAAAAATAGGCTGATAAAAAGCCAAATAATATAATCCAAATTGTATTATTTTTTTTTGTGTGGTAGAATAACAGAATACTGATAAATTCCATCGAACATCTATGACAAATGCCATATATAAGGTATAAAACTTTAAAATTAATAGTGTTATGGAGAATCCTATTACTAGAGACATAGGGTTCGTAATCGCTCGCCTTTTTGAGTTGTTTACTTCTTCGAGTTGTTTTGATCGCTATCTATTGTTATTGTTTGATTTGGCGAACTCCGTGGAATAAACAACACGCGTGTAGGCGTGCCCAGAAAGATCTGGAAGGTCTGAGTTAACTTCGAAACGGAGTGAAGTGAACATTAAGTGATACAAGCGATACAAGTGTAAGTGAACTCGGCTACGATTTTGGACTACGATTTGCTTAGGTTTGGAAGTGTATATTGATACTTGGTTTAAGGAGTGAAATAAAGTCTTATACTACCACCAGGTGTTTAATTCCAAATCCTCGAACCCTAGTTCGTAACAATAGTAAATTGCTTAATTTTATTGCCATTTGTTTATTAATATGTAAACTAACTTTTAAAACCTTTGGAACTGGATAGAGTTTTATAAAACCCAAGTTGAATCTCGATTTTTAGGACAGGACTAGTTTTAGATGATTTTAATAACAATGCAACGTCTATATTTCTAGTTAATTTACATATTCTGCAATTTTCTATTGAAAAAATTGGTCAGGATTTACTTACCTTGGGTTATCAAGTACATTTCTAATAGCCTTTTCTATGTCCGCAGCTAACGAATAAGATAAATCGACTCTTTGAGCGAATCCTTTTTTAACAGCTCTTCCTACGTTTACGAATTGATCGGCAAAAACTGGTATTCCAATTATGGGTACTCCAAAATGCACCGTCTCAGTGGTCGAGAGTAGACCTCCATGTGTGATAAATAATATACAGTTCTTATGTGCTGAAAAATTTATATTAAATTATTAATATAATTAATAGAATTGTTTAATGTAATAAATTGTTCTATTTTTTTATTTACTAAAACCCTGTATGTGACTTTTTACAGCTTTTTTTTACTAAGCTACAGTCTACTACCAGACCAAATGTGCTTAATGATTATGTACACCGAATTCTTATTTTTGCCATTATCATTAACATCTGATATAGTCAGGGATGCGTAGAACATTTTGTACAAATGACAAGTTAATTTTTCGTGAGTGAGCTTCATCTTGATGAGACAATCAACTTTTTTATTTACGAAAATTCTTGATTTTGGTAGCTAACTAAGTTACCAGGAAATTTGTGAGCGTCGGAACGAGATGATGTACCATACAATTTGTAGGACATTGAGGATGTTACGTGATATTAGGTCGGAGTATGCCCGACTAGTTTCGAACCCATACGGGGCCCTTAGTTATGAGCTGGTTCTTGCATCGCGGCACGCGCAGCTGCTCGCATCGCGCGCTGGGAGAGGGATCAGTGGTGGGGAGTGAAGGTTCTTTTACACTCTGCGACGGTTCATTAATGTCATCTTCTTGAACGCCGACGAACGATCGTGGCACGATGCAAGAACTAGCTCATGACTAAGGGCCCCGTATGGGTTCGAAACTATTCGGGCATACTCCGACCTAATACCACGTGAGTTTTAGCCGTGTGTCATAATCAATTAAGATGACTTTCATTTTTATGTACAATAGAGAAATAGAGATACGCGACAGCGTAATAGCCCAATTCGAGCGAACGCCAGATAGTATCAATATTTACCTAAAATACTTTGTTGTGGAGCCCACTGAACAATATGCACATTATTGGGTCGGTTGGGTAAATCCTCTTCGAATTTCCATAAGACAATCTGTTTTAATTTGCCAAACATTTTTAAGAGACTTTGTTTGACTTCGTCTGGGAAATGTTTGCTTCTCAAATTAGAGCCCATACTGAAATATATTACGCCATCCTTGGAGTTGTCCATAAGTGTCTGTAGATCCTAAAATATAAATAAATAACAAGTTAAAATCAAAACCATTACACGGTTCCTTGAAGCTGTGAAATAAAACTTATAAGTTAAAAAAGATAACGAACGTCTATGCTTCAGAAAACGTCTAGCTGTGTTTAAACACACTTAAGGAAACTGATTTATTAAGCACTAGCGGAAGCCCGCGACTTCGGCCGCGTGAAAATGTAATTTCAAGTCCTATTTCACCACTTTAGAGTTTGAATTTTAAAAATTTTTGAATCCCATTATATTTCGTATTTTTTTTATGATTTATGAACAAATTTTTTAAACAGTAACTCTAAAAATGAAGGACATTCCATTAAAAACTTTCAACCCCTATATCACCCCCTTTTCATTTATTTTTCGCAATAAAAAGTATTATTTGGCCTTCTCCGTATTATGGTCTTAAACCGTGCCAAGTTTCACTTGAATTCATTTAGTAGTTTCAGCGTGATGCTCGAATAACAAAAAAACACGGCCAGACAGACAGACAAAAATCGAAAAAAAAATATTTTTATAGTGTATAATGCAGTATCGATTATATAATGCCCCCCAACAAAAATTTTCAAAATATCTTCAATGTACAGAATGTATAGAATTCGTATTATAGATTCTAGATGGCGCTGGCTTCCTTTATGCCACGCTAACGTTGGTTGTTACAAATGTTCAAATCTCAAATTGCAAAGAAACGTATAGAAATCGACCAGTTTTATTATGTGTATAGATATAGATGTTAAATAAATACATAAATATTAGTGAGCTAAATAAAAATAAAATTAAGGTGTTAATTTAAATCTAATACTTGTTTTTACGTACCTCAGGTAATGGTTTTATGTTAGGTTTGATATGATATCCTCCTATAGTGATAACGTTAGCTGGCAATCTTATAGGAGTATTCATCGATAGATGGGAGTTACACAACATTAAAGAAGCATTGTACCTCAGTTCTTCAAATGGAGGCACAGTGTTATATCTGTCTCGAATAAAAGGTACAAAATACTCATTGTATACATCACGTTCAAGTCCAGAAAGCCAACTGTAACAAAAAAATTACATAAGAATGAATTAAAAAAAAATGGTTACTTTATATACCGTAGATGCGGATGCGTGACGAATGCCAGCATATCTCTATAACCAGTTTAAAGCTTAAAAAATAGTTATATGCTAGACCCTTTGTGACTAGGTGCTGTGTAGATACTATTTTTTTTTGGCTGGTAGGAGGCTTTGGCCGTGGCTAGTTACCACCCTACCAAACAAAGACGTACCGCCAAGCGATTTAGCGTTCCGATGCGATGTCATGTGGAAACCGAAAGGAGTGTGGATTTTCATCCTCCTCCTAACAAGTTAGCCCGCTTCCATCCTAGATTACATCATCGCTTACCATCAGGTGAGATTGTAGTCAAGGGCTAACTTGTAAAGAATAAAAAAAAATATTTAAGGCGCATCCCGCAACCGGGACGAAATATACGGTAGGAATTTATTGAGTAAATAATACAATAAGGAACTTAAGCTAATTTAAAGTTATCCTAATAAATAAACAAATCAAACCCAGCCAGGCTGATCTTTTGCGTAAAAAATTAGCCAGCCCTTTTTTCACCGGCCGAGGCAACTAATCGCGGTGAAATGATTCTTTTCATAAATATAAAACTTGAATCACTCTATATATTGCTGGAAATAACATTTAAAATCCGTTGCATAGTTTAAAAGATCTAAGCGAATATCCAGTGAAAGCGACTTGATTTTATACTATGTATTGATAATGATGATGATGAAATTACTTACAATGTTTGGGCAAGCCTACCCACGATTTGTGTATAAAGTTCGACGACTCGTTGTCTAAATGTCAGAGGAGGAATACTGTCAGCTGTCAACATGTCGGTAGAATAAGCAGGATTGGGGATCTCATCTATTAATTGCATCACCATCCAATGTGGTTCTATTGAGGAAAACCAAATTAATGGGCAGTTAAAAACTCCTGCAAATCTGAAAAATAATATTTAGTTATAAAGTGTATTACATCTTAGTCCTGTTTACCGAGATACAGATAGTATTTGTTTGGCTAAAGTATAAGCTAAAATTCCTATAAAAATATTATGTACTTGATTATAATTTTGTTAATCCACTAACGCAGAACTGCAATTCCGTCCGCGGAAAACTTACTACCTACTTTAGCTAATACTATACTTACAACTAATCGACGTGAAATTCAATACGTGTGGTAGGAGCATGCTGACATACTATTAGCCTTAATAAAATGAGGTAGATATGGCTATTACAGGCACACGTTCTATGAGGTAAAATGCTATTACACGCAGGTTTATTTAACACTGTCTGTTAAATTAAATAGGTGAATATTTAATCTTGTAATTTATATTTAATCTTGTAATTATGGTCTAAGATCCAGCATTAGAAATAATTACTCTCATCTGTTTTTTATTAGTCATAAGAAAAAATGATAATATTTTACAGTGACATGTTGCAACTAGATATAGTTAAGTAGATAGTTAAATTGCAGCCAAACACATTTTTCATACAAAATCCAGGAAACCATTAATTAGATCGAAGGCAACTGAAAACAGTTAAATTAGCATAAAATTAGCTTGCATTTGACGTGTAAGACGACTCAATGACAGATGAGGGTGTATGAACAACATTATTGAACTGTTTATATCTGGCAACCCCACAGTTGCAGTGTGAAAGCAAGCAACCTTAACGTTTTTAATTCTGTTGGGAATATTGTTTAAACTAGTGAACGTTTTTTTTTAAATTAACCAATGAGGGAAGTATATTAAATAAATTTATTTAACACTATCCGGTCGCAATTTTACTTCTTCTTCTTCTGATAGTGCCATATCCTATCGGAAGTCAGCAATCATTAAGGCTAATTACACTTTGTTCACTGCTGTCCGAAAGAGTGATTTGGTACTCATACTAAGCCATTGGCGTAAGTTCTTTAGTCAAGATGTACGTCTACGACCTGGCCCTCGTTTCCCCTTTATCTTTCCCTGGATAATAAGCTGAAGCAGGTCATATTTGGAGTTTCGCATTTAACTAGGCAATCTATTTACAACCTGTCAATGTGAATAATTCCTATTATTTCTTATCCCAAATAAACAACAGATTAGGTAATAAATTTCTTATGCCGGATCTTGTACTATAAATTTCGTTTACCCGACATATACTTCGTTGTACATCCATTCAGCTATCACAGCGTCAAATCGTTGGTTTTCATCAGCCAAGAGTTTGCGGACATTCGAGTTCCCCAACGTAGCTCTGCTGATTTCCAACATCAGTGGTGCAAACGTCATGAAATTATTAGTAGTAACTGTTCCATCCATAAAAGACTTTAAATTGAATGTGGCGTCTGAAAACACAATTAACTTGATAAGTTAATAAGCCACGATCGCATAAGTTTCAAAGAAGTAGTGATTTATGAAGATTTTACCTATAGGGAAATTCCTTATATGATCGCTAGTGTCGATAATAGTTACTCTAGGTGATACTTTTTCTGGTGTAAACGCTGTAATATACGTGACCTGTAAAAATGTATTTAGGTATCAGTGGCGAAGGATGGAATATAGATGAAAGTAAGCCGTTCCAGAGAGAAGAAAATTCATTTTAGTGATACAAACTCCAGTTCCCATATATCTAGCAGTGCATTTTAAGAAATTAAATATCACTAGTCTCAAACGGTGAATGACAAACACGAGGAATGAGGAATCCTGCATACCTGTGAATTATCTCAATTCTCTACGTGTGTGAAGTCTGCCAATCCGCATTTGGCCAGCGTGGTGGACTAAGGTCTAACCCCTCTCATTCTGAGAGGAGAGTCGTGTTCACAGTGAGCCGAATATGGGTTGTCAAAGATGATAAGGCTGAAAGTTTGAAAAACCGATGTACGTTGGGCTCCCAAGGTGCTGGAATAGTGACCCCGCACCAAAAAGCGCAGCGTTGATCGAACCAAAAGAGTCGCTGGATGCTGACGGTTCGGGACCGTGTTGTTTGGAAATTCATGCAAGAGGCGTCCAGCAGTGGACGTCCATCGGCTGTTAATGATGATGGTGATGACCAGCGTCTAAAAGCGCTCTCCCTAAGTAATAGTTAACTTAATATTGTTCACCTCATGTCCAGCGTCGGCCAAGTATTCGACCAGAGCATCTCCCAATATTGAATGACTTTTAGATGGTATCGGACTCACTACCAGGTATTTGTAGGCACTTATTTCACAGAGTGTAAGAATGACTACAACCAACCATAGAGCCTTTTTAATCATTTTCTGTAAATAAGCATAATTTAGTCGCATTTTATATGCCCGTGGATTTCTGTATGTTTCAGAATACTATTTTGCTTTTATCCAATCTTGAAGCTTTTTAAAAATTAAAAAAGTAATAGCCTCGCTTTTAACTATAAAAATTACAGTCCATAATATATACGACGTCTCAGACGAAAGTATAAACGTGAAAGTAAAAGTGACTTAATTTTAATAGATTCAAAATTATCCTTTATTGAATTAGTAGAATAAGTATTTAGATCCCTATTTAAAAATAACACCTTACTCGTACCTGTGTTACACTCTTTAACTAATAACTATTATTTTAATATACGTAAAAACATAAATTTTTATAGACACGATTCCGCTGCTCAATTTTTCGTGTCGTAATGATAAAGTAGACGATAAGCGGTTATATTTTACATGCACGATTATAATCTTCCTTGACTTGTGATATTCATTTTTGTCTATATATATTAAAATATTAATGTGGAAATGTCTGTTTGAACATCCTACACGAAAATAATAAAAAAAATTCAACCTGTTTCTGTTTTGTATATATGGTGTTACTAAATGAATTTTCATAAGGCTTACATTTCAAATAGTAATATTTTTCAACACAACTTTGAGTTACATAATGCATTGTGATTGGATGTCAGTAATAGTTATGGTAATTGACCATAACATAATATACTCACATTTTTCGACAGATTTGGAACACGTATAATAACACAAATAATTTGATGCATTGCCAGTACTATCCATCGTACGAGTATGGTGGCAACTTAAATTAATTAATTAATTTATTTATTATTTGGACCACCAACAAAATTATATGTATACAGAAGTAAAAAACTTAATAAATAGGGTATAGAAACACATATAACTTTACTTAAAGGTAGTCACATCATGCATAAAGTGTAGGTCGTACTAACAATTAAAAATTAAGTGTTAAAAAAAAGTTAAAAAATTAATTAACATAAATTTACACAAATTAAAAACAGAGAAAGAGAAAAAAAAAATAATAAAAAAATAAATAATGTATGTAGTAAATTAATTCAATGTTATGTGTAATTAATTCAAGTAATTTGTTGTTGTTTACAATTGAAAAAAATCTTCGTACTGAAGTACGTAAATGAAGATTTTCAAGTTGCTGCTGAGTGTGGTCGGTGAAATATGTAAATTGTTATGAAACTATCATTATCATGATAATCATCATCATCATCATCATCATCATCATCATCATCATCATCATCATCATCATCATGATCATGATCCATCATCATCAACATACTAATAATTAAACAGATAATATACTTAACGCATAAAATGAAATACTTCTCAGAAGAAATTTTAATAAATTAGAAGCAGTTCACAGGTTTTTTACACGTGTGACAGGTACAGGGAGAAAAATAATTTTCACTCAAAAAATAAATTTCTAGCAAGCGAAGTCGCGGGTATACTAGGAAATGGTTAACGTACCATTATCGTTTTACTGCATCTAAAAATAGATATTTTCTAACACAATACTACCGCATAGGATTCTCTCCCAAAACTTGCTATATCATTCTGAAGAGGCATTTTCGGTGTATGATGACATGTAGCTTTAGGTAACTAGGTAGCATAGGAGACCATGATCACTTAACGAGGCGTGGAAGTAATCAAAATAGAATAGAAAAAAAAATTAGTTAGCTCAATACATAACTAGAAAATAACTTTAAATTAATTAATAGTTATTTTTTAAATTTACTTACCATTTAACAAATTTTTCGCGCAAGCAAGATTTGAGATTCGCGCGCTTTTTAACCGAATTCAAATAACAGAGGAGGTTCTCAATTCTTTCTCAAAGACGACCGATTTGAAAAATTCTCATTTTATTGAGGAACCCCTCAACGGTTTATAGTAGCTACCTTGTGATCGGGCTTAATCAATTTGTATTCATGAGGACTTTGCACCAAGATGGGTTGCGAATGTCTGATGATAAAGAAAAGAAACAGTTAATGAAACTCCTCATCGGTTTATAGTAGCTACCTTGTGATTGGGCTTGAATATTTTGTTTTTTTGAGAACTTTCCACCTAGATGGGCTGTGACTGTCATTAGGTCTGTCTGATGATGAAGTTGAAGACGACGGTACCAATAGCCTACCACGCTGGCCCAAAACGGATTAGCAGACTTCACACACGTTAAAATTTAAAAACAATTCTCAGGTATGCAAGTTTCCTCACAATGTTCCTTCACCGTTTGAGACACGTGATATTTAATTTCTTTTAAACTGCACAGAACTGAAAAGTTGGAGGTGCATGCCAAGGACCGGATTCGAACCTACGCCCTTTCTTTGTGTTTTAATTAAAGCCATTTCTGAAAGAACCACAGAAATTTTTTAATTACAGCTTGAATTAAACATCACTGGCTTGGCACCGCCTTCAAACTGATTAGAAGGTAGAACATAGGTAAGATGTTATTTTTACCCGACTGCAAGAAGGGTTATGTTTTTCGCGCTTATCTTGTATGTATGTATGTAATATTCTTTATTTCCTCATATCTTCCAAACCACTGAACGGATTTACGTAATTAGGATATCGTTAGATTTGTCTGAATAACCCAAGTGTTCTTAGATAGGTGAAACTAAAAAAAATAACAAGACGACTGTGAGACGCTATAGACTCGAGGTGAAAATTTTTTTTTGTAAGAGCTTTTTGTGAGGATTCTAAAATGGTATATCATGGCCATGTTTAAAAAAAACTACAATTAGAAAAACGTTATTTATTAGTTGTCTATACAAAAAAATTTAATAAAAAAAATTGAACCGACTTCAAAAATGTATAACATACTGCCTAAACTAAAAAGCGAAAAATAACATCATACTAAGTTCTATATATCATATTATGTTCTAACTGATGATCAGTTTGAAGGCGGTGCTAAGCCGGTGCCGTGTTAAGCCACTTAACTTTAATTAAGCCGTTTCTGAAAGAACACTGAAAAACCTAATATTTTATGATATTCTTACATGGCATGCATTAAAATACATCATCGGGCTAGCACCGCCTTCAAACTGATCATCAGTTAGAACATAATATGATATATAGAACTTAGTATGATGTTATTTTTCGCTTTTTAGTTTAGGCAGTATGTTATACATTTTTGAAGTCGATTCAATTTTTTTTATTAATTTTTTTTATTTTTTCATTTTTAGTGAAATCATGCTATTATATATATTGATCTAGCACCAAAGGTATGTTGCTATGAGTCGTGATAAAACATTGTGTAGAAAAGCGTCGTCTGACTTAGATTCAAACAAATTAATGAGTTGGTCAAACGACGAAAGATCATTACCTACTTAGGATGACTTGATTACGCAACTTCAATTCCGTCTTAAATTGATGCACCGTCATCAGAAGTAAGCTTAACTGTCCTTTACTTCTTCACCATACATCTAATGACAGTCACAAGACGTGGAAAGTTTTCATCGATACAAATAAATGAAGACCAATCACAAGGTAGCTATTGTAAACCATTAAAGAGTAAACTAATAAATAAATCCGAAATTAACCATACCACCATATTGTAACTAAAAAGTGTGAAATAAATAAATTAACTAAAGAAATAAAAAAAACCCGACTGCATAAAGTATAAAAAAACTGAAAAGAAAAAAAACAAGCTCAGTCCAGAAGTGTAGAAAACAATTAGAAAACAGTCGGGACTTTAGATATTGGTATGATTTTCTTCTACAATATTTAATAGGTCCCGACTGTTTTCTAATTGCTGAGTTGGAAGTCGGTTGAATTTTTTTTATTAAAATTTGTCTGTCTGTCTCTCTGTTTGTCCGGGCTAATCTCTGGGACCTTCCCTGGAGGATAGGTTATTCAGCAACAGAAAGGATATTTTGCACACCTTTTAGCTATCAACCTAACTTACCTTATTCTTATCAGATGTGTTGGTTGAGTTATTCTTGACGACCTCCGTGGCGCAGTGGTATGCGCGGTGGATTTACAAGACGGAGGTCCTGGGTTCGATCCCCGGCTGGCCAGACTGAGATTTTCTTTATTTGTCCAGGTCTGGCTGGTGGGAGGCTTTGGCCGTGGCTAGTTACCACCCTACCGGCAAAGACGTACCGCCAAGCGATTTAGCGTTCCGGTACGATGCCGTGTAGAAACCAAAAGGGGTGTGGATTTTCATCCTCCTCCTAACATGTTAGCCCGCTTCCATCTTAGACTGCATCATCACTTACCATCAGGTGAGATTGCAGTCAAGGGCTAACTTGTAAAGAATAAAAAAAAAAAAAAAAAATTTTTTTGGTTGCCTAATTGTACCCATCAATATTAAGGGCCCAAACTTAGGGAAGTACTTTAACAACGTAGGTTTCCTCTTGTGTTCATCTGCTGCGCTCGAGTAACTGCATAGTGACCCCTTTTAGGCTCCCCTACTATTTGCTAGTCAACGCTCTTTTACCAAAGGATATAACGATAAATTAATTGGGCATTTGACAAAACTTCTCCATTGTGTATAATAGAAAGAGGTAATGTTTGTGGTATTGTTGGGGTATTCTCTGGATCTACTTAACCGATTTCGAAAACTCTTTTACCACTAGAAAGCAACGTTATTTGTGAGTGGCATAGGCTATTTTTTATTACATATTCTAATGGGAACGAGAACTATGCGTGTAAAACCGCGCGTATCTAATATTATAAAACTGCGTTGTGATTACGCAGCTTCTGGTACATTCTACTCGTAGCGAAAATTAGGTATTGTTTTATAAAAAGTCTCTTGATGACTTAGACTAAGCAATTAGTCTAAGAAAGAAAGAACAAAGAAAAGAAAAGATCTTTATTTTTAAGTAATACTAAGCTTACAGACTTAGATTTACTCATAGCTTATCGATTTAGTTGGTTAACCATTGACTAGTTAATGGAGGAATTTTATTGTAATAAATACATTGTATAAAAAATTAATTAACTTTTAATTTTCTATTCGATACAACAAAATTATTTCTTATAAAAATAAATACATATTTCAAAACTAATAAAACTACTAGTAAAACTAAAATAAGATCTAAGTAGATCTTCTGGTACCAGGGCATCATAAACGCTGGAGAGCGTAGATGTCTCGCTCCTTTCGTCTTCACAACTTGTTCCGCCCAGTGAACTAGTTCTGTGGCGGGTGGCACGGTTCTATCGTGGTAAATTGCAGATAGCTCTTTCACTCTTGTTGTATAACTGGAATAAAATGTTGAGGTTTCATTAGATTTAATTACTTTTCAAGATCCACTTGTAACTTTATTATGGACAGAAATCGCATAGTTCGATGAGCCAATGAATGTTGGGACCCCAAAGCACAGTCATTCTACCACTAGGTGCCTTGACAACATCGAGGAGAGTACAGAGTAATTGGAAGTTGTGGGCACGGTCCAAGTTGTGGACAGAACTTACAACAGTACTTGCAGAATTACTTATTTTTATCGCCCTCCGCAGACGCTGTGGTATGCGCAGTAGATATATAAGACGGAGGTCCTCGGTTCGATCTCCGGCTGGGCCAATTAAGGTCATCTTAATTGGTCCAAGTTTGGTTGGTAGGAGGCTTCGGCAGTGGCTAGAACCACCCTACTGGCAATGTCGGATCGCCAAGCGATTTAGCGTTCAGGTACGATGTCATGTGGAAACCGAAAGAGATGTGGATTATCATCCTCCTCCTATTAAGCCAGCTTTCCTCTTAGATTGCATCATCATTTAAAATCAGCTCAAGGGCTAACTTGTAAGAATAAAAAAAGAGCCCAATGTACATATGAACTTTCTTTTGGACAAAAATCTAATGGATTATTGGATGAAAGCAAATGTTACATTTAAAGCACCCGCTCACTTACAATTCTTAGTTGGCTGACTATCGAACAACTAAATTGCAAACGTTAACAATTAAGTTGGACAACTTTTTAATAGTATGCAATCGCGACTCTGATACAATCGGTGTCCAATTTATTAGTTGGGCGATTTAGTTGGAGAAAATGTGCGGGATAACATAAATCGATTTACCTGTTAGTATAATCTGTGATTTAGTCGGCCAACTTACAATGGTAAGGGTTCTCTTAACGTATAATTTAGAAATCACATCATCAAGCGTTCTGGTTTCGATTTAATCACATCGGAATATTATTGTAAATTGTAGAATACCTCTGTAGATGTTTTTGCCTTAGAGTGAAATATAGAGGGGTTTTTTCTCAGGTTCGAAAAATATAGCAATAAGTAGATTGATTCATGTTTTCTACAACTTGTAAAAAATACCATTTGTATGTAATGTCAACAAAATCCAATATTTTTGCGTGGTGAGCATAATCGAATGAGAGAGAGAGATTTTACTTACCTTGGATTATCAAGTACATTTCTAATAGCTTTTTCTAAGCTCGCAGCCAATGCATAATTTAAATCGACTGTTTGAGCGAATCCCTTTTTGACAGTTCTTCCTACGTTTACGAATTGATCGGCAAATACTGGTACTCCAATTATGGGCACTCCAAAATGTACAGTCTCAGTAGTTGAAAGTAGACCTCCGTGTGTAATAAATACAATACAGTTCTTATGTGCTGAAAAGTTTAAACATTAATTTTTAGCATACATTTCATCATCATAATTATCAACCCATATTCAATTCGCTGCTGAGCTCGAGTCGCCTCTCAGAATGAGAGAGGTTAGGCTAATAGTCCACCACGCTGGCCTAATGCGGATTGGCAGACTTCACGCAGATAATAAAGAAGATTTTCTGGTATGCAGGTTTACTCACGATGTTTTTCCTTCACCGTTTGAGATACGTGATATTGAATTTCATAAAATGCACACAACTGAAAAGTTGGAGGCTGGCAGGTGTGGAATCCACACCCTCCGGAATTGAAGGTAGAGGTCATCTACTGGGCCATCACGGCTATAATTTGGCAACTATCTTAAGGTATCCTAAGTCTAAAGTTAGTAATTTCTTATGAGAGACCTTGTTCTGTAGACAGATTCGCAGGGTTTTGACTTTCATTAAATTACTTTGAACCTGTAGGCGGCTATCCAAAGTACACATATGCACCCGCAAAATGAACAAATTAACGGGGTAATTTAAAATTTACAATATCTCTGATAAGAAGACCCTGACGCCCTATTTTAGTTTCAGTTTTAGGTTATAAAAATGCAATTAAAGCTTGCAGAATACGTCTTTCTCTGAATTTTATTCCGCATCAAATGAGGTATTGTATTTATTTACCCATCTAACTTTCTATCTAACTATTTATTGGCTGGTTAATTTTTCCTCAACTTGTGTACTAAGTAATAAAGTTTATTATATCAGGTTTTACCTAAAATACTTTGTTGTGGAGCCCACTGAACAATATGCACATTATTAGGTCGGTTGGGCAAATCCTCCTCGAATTTCCAAATAACAGTCTGTTTCAATTTACCAAACATTTTTAATAGATCTTGCTTGATTTCATCTGGGAAATGTTTGCTGCTCAAAGTAGAGCCCATACTGAAATAAATTACGCCATCTTTGGCGTTGTCCATAAGCTTCTGTAGATCCTGAAATATGAAAAAATATAATGTAGAAGCAGGAGTTAATTTGCATTATAAATAACACATCATCATATCAGTCAATGGACGTCCACTGCGGGATATAGGCCTTTTATGGGGACTGCCAATCATCACGATCCTGAGCAACTTGCATCCCACGAATCCCTGTGACTCGTTTGATGTCGTCAGTCCACCTGAGGGCCTAGTGGCAGTTTGATTCTGTTACTATCGCGTTAACGTAAACGCGAATTTCCAAGGAATTAAATCAGCGCCATCTAGTGGCACTACTGCACAACAGTTTCAATTCCACGTCAACGCGATAGTAACAGTATGAAAATATTGAAAACTCCCACTAGGCACACTGGTGAGGGCTCGACTCGACTGCGTTTTCTAGCGCGCTTTCTAGTGCTAATATAAACTAAATAACTAAATAACTAGCCGTGATCAAATCAAAGATTGACCAATCTTTGATATTTGATCAAAAGATATTGATAAGTGTTGAGAATTTAAACGTACCTACCTAAATTTCAAATTAACCTGTTTCATTATTATATGTTAACTACTTTCATTACTAATTGATTTTACTTAATTTGTTAGGGTAGTTAATGAATTTGGTCAAAGAACAAAAAAAACAATCCCAACCTACCTGACTGGTGGGAGGTTTCAACCGTGGCTAGTTATCACCCTACCGACAAAGGCGTACCGCGAAGCGCCTTAGCATTCCGGTGCGATGTCGTGTAGAAACCGAAAGGGGTGTGGATTTTCATCCTCCCCCTAACAAGTTAGCCCGCTTTCATCTTAGATAGTATCATCACTTAACATCAGGTGATATTGTAGTCAAGGGCTAACTTGTAAAAAAAGAAAAGAAAACCTACCCTAATTATACATACCTCAGGTAAAGGTTTTATATTAGGTTTGATATGATACCCTCCTATAGTGATAACGTTAGCTGGCAATCTTATAGGAGTATTCATCGATATATGAGAGTTACTCAACATTAAAGAAGCATTGTATCTCAGTTCTTCAAATGGAGGCACAGTGTTATATCTGTCTCGAATAAAAGGTACAAAATACTCATTGTATATATCGTGTTCAAGGCCAGAAAGCCAACTGTAACAGAAAAATTATATAATTTATCAATAGTAACATTATAAAGAGGTAAAGTTCGTGGTGTTGTAGGGGGTGGTCACTGTCACCGATTTTGTACATACTTTTTTCATTAGAAAAGTAGATTACTTGCGAGTGTCTTAATGGTTCACGTCTTACAGGAACGAGAAGCCGCAGGTCGTCTGCTAGTCTATACCAATATTATAAAGAAGAAAGATTCGATTGTTTATTTGCATTGAATAGGCTCTGAAGCTACTGAACCGATTCGAACAATTATTTCACTGTTGGGAAGCTACACTATTCCCGAGTGCTAAAGGATATATTCTATCCCCATATTTCTACGGGAACGGGGAGCACGCGGCATCTGCTAGTATTTTATACACGTATAGACATGGCAGAGGAAATAAATAAATATTGTGACATGACTATATAACAAAGAAAATTACAATATACATAAACAATACACACATCACTGCTTAGCCCCAAGCTAAAGAAAAGTCATCTATACTAATATTATAAAGCTGAAGAGTTTGTTTGTTTGATTGAACGCGCTAATCTCAGGAACTACTGGTTCGATTTTTTCAGTGTTAGATAGCCCATTTATCGAGGAAGGTTATAGGCTATATATTATCCACGTATTCCTACGGGAACGGGAACCACGCGGGTGAAACTGCGACATCCATCGGCGGATATGATGATGATGAATAATATTTATATGACATGATATTAAATTATTCGTACTTACAATGTTTGGATAAGTCTACCCACGATTTGTGTATAAAGTTCGACGACTCGTTGTCTAAATGTCAGAGGAGGAATACCATCAGTTGTCAACATGTCGGTAGAATACGCAGGATTGGGGATCTCATCTATTAATTGCATTACCATCCAATGTGGTTCTAGTGACGAAAACCAAATCAGTGGACAGTTAAAAACTGCTGAAAATCTGAAAAGTAAATTATTTATTTACACAATAATACGTGATATAAGCCTAGTTCCTGTTTTCCGAGATACAGTTGGTATTCGTTTGGGAAAAGTGGGCTATAATTATTATAATGTTTACTTCTAATAATATTTTAAAGACGTAAAATTTGTAGTATTGTATGGACAACATTATGGGGTAATCTATGGAACTACTGAATCGATTTTATAAATTCTTTTACATTTAGAAAGGCACATTATTTGTGAGTGTCACAGGCTCATATCCCTATTTATATTTTTATACCTGATGGTAAGTGATGATGCAACCTAAGCGGGCTAGCTTGTTAGGAGAAGGATGAAAAGCCTTTTCATCCTTCTCCTAACAAGCTAGCTCCTAACAAAAGCAAACTTTTGTTTTCTACACGACTTCGTACCGGAATGCTAAATCGCTTGGCAGTACGTCTTTACCGGTAGGGTGGTAACCAGAGACGACTGAAACCTCCACTCAGCCAGACCGGGGTCAATTAAGAAAACCTCAATCGGCCTCCCAGGACCTCCGTCTTGTAAATCAATCGCGCATATCGCTGCGTCACGGAGGCCGTCAAAATTAACACTAAATAAATATTGAATCATGGTATTTCAGTTACGTTTACCCGGCATATACTTCGTTGAACATCCATTCAGCTATCACAGCGTCAAATTGTTGGTTTTTATCAGCCAAGAGTTTGCGTACATTCGAGTTGCCCAACGTAGCTCTGCTAACACTCAACATAAATGGCGCAAACGTCATGAAATTATTAGTCGTAACTGTTCCATTCATAAATGAATTTAAATTGAAGCCTACGTCTGAAAACATAATTAAATCCTTCATTATTAACAACCCATGTGCTCATTGAACACGAGTCTCCTCTCAGAATGAGAGGGGTTAGGCTAATAATTCTGTACGCTGTCTTATTGCAGATTGGCAGACTTCACACATGTAGAGAATTAAGAAAATTCTCAGGTATGCTTCCTCACGACGTTTTTCCTTCACTATACTTATACTAGTTTCATCATCTGTCAGCGTCCGGTCAGTTTTAAGTTCAATACAAGCAACCCCTTAACAATTTTAAAAATGATCTCATGCTATTTCACACCCTAGCGAAAAAATTCAAACATTCTGTTTCGTAAGTATGAAGTCATTGAACTTTGACCTAGTTTAGTCTAAAGTGAATGACCTGAAAGGGACCGACGAGCCACAAAGCGGCATCGTGAGTAGGTAGGTGTTTGAAAATACAGGATGTCTTAAAATGATCGATTTTTGAAATTTTGTGACAATCGTAACTCCTTGAATTGTACTTTTGTGGGATTTCGGTTTAAGAAGAAGGAAATTTCACGGTGTATACTTGATAAACCACTATCGCTTAAATTTTAATTCATGTATTGAAAAATCATTAATAAAGATTTTACCTGGAGGGAAATTCTTATAGTTATCGGTGTCAATAATAGTAACTCTAGGTGATACTTTTTCTGGTGTAAACGCTGTGATATACGTGACCTGTAAAATAATATAGTTAGCTACAGTTGACAGAGTTGGTCGTTATTTATGGGCTTCATAAGAAGGCTCGGTCTCTCAGTGGATGATGGAGCCCAGAGACTTGAGCTGATCAGAGAGACCAGAGTCAGCGACCCGAGTGTCAAACCCAGGACACTTTTGTTGATGTTGAATTATCATTACCATCTGCTCCAGAGGGGTCATATAAATAGTTCGTCAGGTTATCGTTGTAAATACAACAACAAGAAAAAACAAGAGACTAACAGATGTGTTCCTTTAGTAGATGATCGTTATTAGCCTATTTTAATTATTTATTTAAAGTTATGCTTGGTATATGGAGTTTACGCCCAACACGCTGCTCTAATGAGTGTTAGCGCATGATAATGTTTGATTTTATAACTATAATAATCAGATGTTAATGATTATGACTGATACTGACGGCTAAAAGTGCTCCCCTAATGGTAATATACTCAGACGTATTATATATGGACCTGCCTTCCTAGACATTACCTCTCTGTTAAAGATAAGGATCAATAATCATGATGTCTATAAAAATTCATTTTGTAGAATCGATGTTTCATCATGTTGTAATCGTTTTTGTCGCGTAAAGAGCTCCCTAAAAGTGCCTGTTTGTGTAAATGAGTGTCATAAAAAATTATCTACAACTTCTAGTTTACTGAAAAATGAAGTTACGTCTCATTTTTAAGTATTTCTAAGTTAATTATATCATTGTATGCGATGTGTTAAATAATCTGTGGGAAAATTACACGTGTGTGTGTACTAAATAAATGTATAGTAGTGTGTAATGTGAGGACCTCGGGCCAATTATATAGGGACCTGTTTCGCTAAACGTTATCTGTAACAGTACAAGATCAACGATCTAACGCGTTTTCGAAAATTGTTTCTATTGAACAGACAATTTTGTTAGACAATTTGGGTGCGATGCTACTCCATATTTAATTCCTCTATGGTAAAGAACTATGGTATGGACAAAATAATATATTTATTTATGTTAACTATTTTCATGATTTTTTCATGATTTTGAGTGCGATACTGGTCCTTATGTAATTAGTCTGATATAATATACAACATCATATTGTTCACCTCATGTCCAGCTTTAGCCAAGTGTTCCACTATTGCGTCTCCCAAAATTGAATGACTTTTACCTGGTATCGGACTAACTACCAGGTATTTGTAGGCATTTATTTCACAAAGTGTAAACAGGACTAAAGTCAACCATTGCGTCTTCTTAAACATTTTCTGTAAATAGAATAATTTTCATTGCATTTTTACTCACTACTAATACAAAAAATTAGCAATATCATACTTAATTAAAAGTCGGGATCACACGGAAAAAAGCGATACAGCTGGGCTGAACTCCAGCAAAATAACCACCAAAGTTCAAAGGTTAAAAATAATTGAGCATTGTGTGTCATCAACCCATATTCGGCTCACTGCTGAGCTCGAGTCTCCTCTCAGAATGAGAGGGGTTAGGCCAATAGTCCACCACGCTGGCCCAATGCGGATTGGCAGACTTCACACACGCAGAGAATTAAGAAAATTCTCTGGTATGCAGGTTTCCTCACGATGTTTCCTTCACCGATTGAGATACGTGATATTTAATTTCTTAAAATGCACACAACTGAAAAGTTGGAGGTGCATGCCCCGGACCGGATTCGAACCCACACCATCCGGAATCGGAGGCAGAGGTCATATCCACTGGGCTATCACGGCTCTAATTGAGCATTATTGGCATTAATTAATAAGTATTTAAAGTGGGTTTCATATAAAATAACACCTTACCTATATTTTACACACTTTCTGTACTAATATATTATAATCTTCGTGTAGTAATATTTTTGTTACCGTAAACAAAAAATTAAATACGTTTTTGCTGATCCACATCAAGTGTTGGAATGATAAAAAGGCGATAACCAGTTATATAACAAGGCTATCGTATCGTTTTTGATTCTTGATATTCATTATAGTCCATACCTACTCGTATATAAAAATATAGTTAAAATATCTGTCTGTACATTTCACATGAAAACCAAAATTTATTTTAAATATTTTTTTTCTGTTTTAGATAATATTATGTTCTTATTAAATGAATTTTTATAAGGCTTATATTTTAACACAGCTTTAAAATAGAGTGATAATGACGAGAGCAGTGTATATGCTATTTTAATTATGACTCTTGGTTTAATTTTGGTTTGCTTTTCTGTAGTACATTACTCAATGTATATATCTATGTATCATTGTATCATTTTGTATATATCTCTGGGTCTCTGGCCTGAAAAATTTTTTTTTTTATTTATTCTGCTACTGGCAGTAAGTACGGGAAAAACTTTGATTTGCTCGACCGCGTTGAGTTTTTTACGTTGTTGCAACTGTTTGGTTTGTCCCAATGGTGCTTTATTAGTATCATTCGATAGCCTTTGAGGTGCTTTTTTTAACAAGATATAGCCTATACATTTGAGCTTGGCATTTTGACGAATTTTGGCAGAATAATAAGAATTTTTGGATTTTTTTTCACTGTTACGCAATTTCTAGGCACTGTACATATTTTACAGTAATGTTTTAACTGTAAATGAGCTAACGATTTAAACTTAATCACAGTATTAGATTCTCTGAATCAATTATACTAGTTATATAAAATATATAATAATATATAATATATACTACTCAGTTATACTAACTGGAAATTTCAAAAAACTGACAAAATGACCTCGACTTAGTAGCGCTTCTCTCTCCACTATAACTTATCAGAGTTCTAACTTAACGTAAAAAATCTTTTAGCTATCCAATGATGCAATCACCTTTTTTACCAGTTACGTAGCTGTAACAGCAAACTCTAACCCCCGATTTTGATTCATTAGTTTTTTTTTAAATGACACCCCAATAAGAAGGTAATTTTAAAGACGTATCCACGTCAAAACCAATTTCCAGGCACGCGCAGTCGCGGGTTTCTGCAGTTAATAAAAATAGATAACAGACTATCAGTTTGCTGGATCTAAGAATAAATATTTTGTAATACATTATCGCTGCTTAGGTTTCTCTCTGCAAAATCATTCTGAACTGACACATTAAATTTAGGTGTTAGTGACGCAAAGTTATAAAATTGACAGTGTCATTTACAAATTTTATTTGCATACCTATCAATCAAATGTACAACATCTTTAGCTTTAGTGTTTACCGCGTCAAGTGAATGGTGGTCTTTAAACAAAATTATCTTACACAAATTTTACAAACGACAGATCAACGCTTGTTCAGAATCTATAATCTATAATTCTATAATAATATTATAAAGCTGAAGAGTTTATTTGTTTGTTTGATTGAACGCGATAATCTCAGGAACTACACGTCCGATTTGAAAAATTCTTTCAGTGTTAGATAGCCCATTTATTGAGGAATGCTTTAGGCTATATATTATCCCCATATTCTTACGAGAACGGGAACCACGCGGGTGAAACCACGTGACGTCAGCTAGTAATACTATACATTGTGACAGCGCTAACGCTGCTATCTGTGATGAATATCGACTGTTAAAAAGATAATCAAAATTAACCAATTATCTATAATTTTATGGGGAAGCAATAAGTAAGAATATAATTTCGATAAGTAATTATTTTGTTCGAACTAAACTGCGCTGTAAAGGTTGTAGCAAGAGTCGCTATTTATTTAAATGACGAATTGAATTTTCTGTAGGTACTTGCTAATAAATGGAATTTAATTTAATTAGCACTCTTTTAGCACTCTTTTTATAAAAACGGTCTACCACGTCTTTTTCCGCATCTTCGTTTGTTACCTTGACTTAATAAATATACTTCAAAGTTTTGTTTAGATGCCTTAGACCAACGAACAGTTTAACTTATGTACTCAACAAGTTAAACTGTCAAGATGATTTATATTTTACAATATAAACGACTATGGCTACCCAAAATACGTGGGAATATCGTCGATACGCAAATCTGACACAATTTTTTTTTTCTTATTGAGATAATAAAACTTCATAGAATTATTAAATGTTTTTAATAACTATATCATACATAAACACAATTTTAAATTAACTAGCTGGTTTTTTCTTTCTGTTTTGCTATTAAAATACTTTTTAAGTATTTAAAAAAACGTTTTAAAACTAAAACTAGAACTACCAAAACTAATACTAGATCTAAGTAGAGCTTCTGGTACCAGGCTACCATAAACGCTGGGGAGCGTAAATGAGGCGCTCCTCTAGTTTTTACAACGTGTTCCACCCAATGCACTAGTTCTCTGGCCGGTGGGACTGGCCTGTCGTGGTATATTTGTGACAGTTCCTTTACACGCTTTGTGTAGCTAGAACAACAATAAATTAATATTTATAAATACATTTTATAGCCGTGATAGCGTAGTGGTTGTGACCTCAGCCTTCAATTCGGAGGGCGTAGGTTCTAATCTAATTATAAATGCGAAAGTTTGTATGATTTTATTGGAAATAGATTTTATTCTGGATTAACACATAGGCTACTTTTCATCCCGGATAAATTCATGGTTTTCGAGGGATTTGTGAAAAACTAAATTTCAAATTATTCGAAAGCGCATGCGCCAGTTATGAGCCATGACTGACAAAACCGGATTTACACTGGTCTGACCTGTCATGTCGTGACGCATCAGACGATTCTCTTTCTACAATGGCTAACGCTCCGAAAACTAGAAAGATATATGGGAATAACATTGCTATCAACAGATCACGTGATCAAGATCTGTCATTCCCATACTTAATTATTTTTCTAATTTTCGAAGCGTTAGCGATCGTAGAAAGAGAATCGACGTGTCACTTGGCAAGGTGGCAGACTCGGTATCATACATTTTGTATGCGGCACATCAGAAGCCATGTCACAACACATATGTGTAAACGTTGCCATACCGATTTTGTTCTAATACGTCACGACACGACACGTCAGACAAATATAAATCCGACTTAATGATGTCCTAATGATGTTCCCCTACCAATAGGTCCCTTTACTTCTTTAGCCGCGTTGGCTCATAGAATTTCATGATACTTACCTTGAATCATCAAGGAGTTTAATTATAGCTAACTCTATATCTGCAGCCATTGAATAAGATAAATCCACTTTTTGCGCGTAGCCTTTTTTAACAGCTTTTGCTACGTTCACAAATTGATCAGCGAACACTGGTATTCCAATTATGGGTACTCCGAAATGCATCGTCTCAGTGGTTGAGAGAAGACCTCCGTGTGTTATGAACAATATACAGTTTTTATGAGCTGTAAAAGATTTACATTTACTATTATTAATTATCTTTCTCTCTCTCTTTTGCTCTCTTTCTATACATATCAGATTTTATTACTAGAAAGGAGAATTGCGAGGTTGCATGTATTTCGGGACTAGCAGATAGAAGTAGCGTACATAATGGAAATCCATTAATAGTTGTTAATCGTGATTAAACTAAGAAAAAAGGTAATGGTAACCAATCTTGAAAAGCAAGGAGAAAAGAGATATACCTTAAAATTAGAAGGTTAGGAAACCCTATCTATGTATACGAATAAATGTGAGTTTTATACTGATAATCACCGCCGCTGACGTACAACTGCGTGTTTGCTATATAAATACGACAAGGCGTTTCGGTCTCAGGCAACAAGTAGAACAATTTTACTATGCTAAATATAGAAGTAATCTTGATTCCCGTTCTTTAAAATCTCAAATTTTTTTTTCAAGCATCTTATAAAATAATAGTTTTAATTAATACAAATGTATGAGTGTACAACACTTCTGAGTGTGACTCCCACTTTCGCCATCCTCCTTTTATTGAGGCAGTTTTATAATAAATATAGAAGGAAGCAGCAAATCCGATTTACGATACTCTTTTATTTCTGTCGGTACATTAAAGTTTTAATTTTTTTTTATCGGACATTCGGGGTGGTACCTACTGTCAAGGTTACCATAACCCTACACAAAACGTCCACAAGTGCGTGACTCCACTCTGCCATTCTAGGGTCTTATTTTGATTACAGTTTGATTTTTTTTAATGAAGTTATCCTGACAATATTAATGTTGTGAATATTGTGACACATAACCTTTATTCGACATTGGTTAACTTATTTTTGTAATTCATTTCTGAGTCTGCTAAGATTATACTATAACTAAAATGTAGAAACAATGAATAATTAGGTAATATTTGGATCGGGCGATTAAAATTGACTAACGAACAAAGAAGCGTCCATTTTTTAAATTTTGTCTATTTGTTAGTCTTTTGATTTACAAAAAAGATAAAATAATATGTTGACTTCATTCTTAGAGCAACAACAATTGTTATTCATTAAAAAAGGAGGCAAAATAATAGAAAGTAGTGTGAGGAACTATAATGTGAAATTGTTTACCTAAAATACTTTGCTGTGGAGCCCACTGTACTATATGAACATTGCTGGGCCTGTTAGGCAAATCCTCTTCGAATTTCCATATGACGGTTTGCTTGAGTTTACCAAACATTTTCAACAATTCTTGTTTGACCACTTCGGGTAATTGATTACTCCTTAAATTAGAGCCCATGCTAAAGTAAATTACGCCGTGCTTTGCGTTGTCCATCAACTTTTGCAGGTCCTTCAATACAATACAGTATTTTAGTTAAAACAATCACATTAATATTATAAAGGTAAAAGTTTGTGTGTAAGTGTGTATGTTTGTTCCTTCTTTGAAGCGATTTGGCTAAAACTTGGAATGGAAAATATAGATTTTACTCTGGATTAATACATAGGTTATTTTGCATCCTCGAAAATATCATGATATCCGCGGACGTCTGCTAAACTGAAATTACTTTGAGAATGCTTCAATCCCGGAAAATTATATACTTTCTAATGGGACGAGGTATGAAAGATTGAGTGGGAAAAAGAAATTTACATTGTTACAGGTCGTCACACTAATCACACTTCACACTAATGTTATAAAGGTGAAAGTTTGTGTGTAAGTGTGTAAGTATGTTTGTTCTTCTTTTACGCTGCGGCTACTGAAGCGATTTGGCTGAAATTTGGAATGAAAATAGATTTTACTCTGGATTAACACATAGGCTACTTCATCCCGGAAAAATCCATGGTTCCCGCGGGATTTGTGAAAAACTGAATTCAACGGTGATGAAATCACGGGCGTCCGCTAGTTTTAGATAATTAGGAGGTGTATCTACCATTTAATTACGGGATTGTATATTTAAATATCTTGAAAAAAAATAACATTGCAACATACCTCAGGTAATGGTTTTACGTTAGGTTTGATATGGTATCCTCCTATAGGAATTACATTAGCTGGCAATACTGCCGGAACACCCATCGATACATGGGAGTTGGTCAAAAGTAAGGATGCATTGAACCTCAGAGCTTCGAACGAAGGTGCTGTGTTATGTCTTTTTTTAATTGCCGTAACAAAAAACTCATCGTATAAACTATTTTCAAGGCGAGACACCCATCTGTGAATAGAAGAACCACATGGTACTTTTTGAACGTAGAAACACCCTTTATTTGTTTAAACCTGGATACACAACGGAAAAATACAAAAGTATGGTAAACTTTTTATAACATGTTAACTGGTTAAATGATAATTAAATAATTAAGTGTCAATTTAGTGTCTAAAGATCACAATATGAACAAAGTAATCGTAAGACTATTTTTAAATATAAAATACTTAATCTTATAATTAGAAATGGATTACATCATTTAATGATTTAAATGATGTAATCCTGTAATCCTTTTGATTATGATTTATGGAATGATAAAGAAATTGTCTTTATTTCTCATTAAAAAATATTTTTTCAATTTAAATAATTTTGAAATTTTGTTTACAGTCAAAAACTACCAGGGCATAAGGACAATGCCATAGGTAAATAGCCTACGAAAAATATTTAAGACACGTTGACTTACAAAGCCTGGCTAAGCCTGCCAACTATTTGTATGCCCAGTTCTTCGGCTCGTTGTATAAATGTCAACGGAGGAACAGCATCTGACGCTACATCTACAGTATACGCCGGATTGGTAACTTCATCTACTAGCCTCAACACCATCCAGTGCGGTTCTAATGTTGAGAACCAAATTAATGGACAGTTGAATACTCCTGCAAATCTGAAATATGTCGAAAATATTATTAATCTTTGACCACCTCTAACATGTCCTAGAACCCAGAGCCGTAAAGCTTGGTAATAAAAAAAAGAGCATGACATTGACAATGACAATTAACTTATCAAAATCAGAAATTTTTTACCCGCAAAATGGCGAATACAGAATTCTGCTGCATTTTTGTGTAAATAGTTTGGTGTGAAAATATAATTCAATGGCTGGTGAATGGTTAATATTGAATAAATGTAAAGTCCTATAATAATAAATGTATGTATGTTTTTCGTGCCATAATATATAGGTTTACGCAATAGGCTAGTTGACACTTTTTTAAATGGTCATAATAGTTCATTAACGTTTCTACTACATTAAATTTTTTTTTCATGTTTTTTTGAGACGTAATAACATGATAATTTTAGTTTCTAAATATGTTTTTTGTCATTATGAGCCGAAACGCTTGTCGGTCATGACGGTATATCTTTCAACTGTTTCATGACGTCACTATAAAAATCCCTTACAAACGGAGCGTTTGAAGTAAAAAAAAAAACAAATAAAAATATTAGTTAACAATTAGACGTTTAGTACATCAAGTAACTTACATTAGTACAAGTAGAAAAAAATACCTAAGAACTTTTTTTTTATGAAATATAACTTTTATTAATTAATATCTATATATTTCGGACCCTTATTCCATGTACTATGCGAAATTTACATTATTTATATTAAATTAGATATGAATCACCTCAAAAAGATTTTATTTTTCTGTTTTTAGTGTGTCCTAGCATTTAATTTTCTTAGAAATCGGTTTAGTAATTTTGTATTAAAATAAAAATAACGAAATGGCCCGTATTTTAATTTTGACACAAAATTACTAAATTTTCATGAAAATTATATGGCACCAATTTTGGAAAAACTTTCAGACAAAAAAATAATTTTTAAAATTGGTTAAGAAATGACGAAGTTATGCGGTAAAAAACATAAAAAAAAACACACGCCTTGAATTGAGAACCTCCTCCTTTTTTTGAAGTAATATTTACCCGGCATAGACTTCGTTTAACATCCATTCCGCGATAACAGCATCAAACTGTTGATTCTTATCATTTATCAACTTCTGCACGTTCGGGTGAGCTATAGTGTCCTTGCTCATATTCATGAGCTGTGGAACGATAGCAAAGAAGCTGTTGCCTTCGTTTGTTTTATCCATAACAGCTTGTATACTCATGGGTCCTGAAACGTAATCACTCGAATTTAATTTTCGATCTTATTCAAGCACATTTTAACGGCTTACTGCTTATAGCGACCGTTTAAAAAATATTCCTAAATAATTACCAAGTATAAAATCAACACTTCAATAATTTTTCAGCACATGGTATGACTAATCCTATTTACGGGACATCCTGTATACAATACACCTATTGACCTTTGACGGCCTCCGTGGCGCAGTGGTATACGCGTTGGATTTACAAAACGGAGGTCCTGGGTTCGATCCCCGGCTGGGCTGATTGAGATTTTGTTAATTGGTCCAGGTCTGGCTAGTGGGAGGCTTCGGCCGTGGCTAGTTACCACTTTACCGACAAAGACGTACCGTCAAGCGATTTAGCGTTCCGGTACGATGTCGTGTAGAAACCGAAAAGGGATGTGGATTTTCATCCTCCTCCTAACAAGTTAGCCCGCTTCCATCTTAGACTGCATCATCACTTACCATCAGGTGCGATTGTAGTCAAGGGCTAACTTGTAAAGAATAAAAAAAAAACCTTCTTCATTAATCACTGTACCTACTAGTGAATCACTCTATCTACTAGTGAATTAATTATATTGTAGTTAGTGAATGCATACCTGAAGGAAACAATTTTATATTGTCACTCATGTCAACCACAGTTACACGTGGCATTGGTTTCTCTGGCAGAAAAACAGTCACATAAGTTACCTGAAATAAGTAAAAATGTAGTAAATAAAAAATACAAAGAACAATACACATATTAACAGGACAAACCGGCATTTTTAGAAAGCTCTTTAAACGACGAAAATGAATATAACAATTAAATTATTTAGTCTATGTACTATACTATACTATGTACTATATATATATGTAGGTACAATATTTAATATGTCCCGACTGTTTTCTAATAGGGATGATGACTAAGTTTGAATATATTGATTTTTATGATACATTCGGATAAATAAAGTCAATGTTAACTAATTTATACATAAAAAGCAAAGATTGACTGTATATTTGCAAAATAAATAAGATTATAAAAATTTCATAATCTATTAAAAATCTTTTATCGTAATTAGATAAAAATTCATACAGTTTTAGCTTCCTTATAATAAATCATCAATATTGAACTATAAACATAAATGCACAAATAGCAAAGATATTAGTAGGTAATTTTGTTTGACCGCCCATACAAATCTAACGATCGTTATGTAGCTATGACGTCATTAAATTGTATCATTTAGTATGGGGCGTTTTTCAGGGATCCGCGGCAGAGCTGCAATTCTGACTCTTTAAATCCCCGTAGTTAGCTCCGAAAGTAATGATTGCAGATTCCCTGTTACTTTTACAAAATTGCTTTACTATTAGCATACATAAGCCCTTGAATTTGATACCCATACTACAATATTCTAATTTACCTCGAGTCTATAGCATCTCACAGGCTTTGTGTTGTTTTTTTTTATTTCAACTATCTAAGAACACTTGGGTTATTAAGACAAATCTAACAATATAATTATTACGTAAATCCGTTCTGCGGTTTTGAAGATATAAGGTAATAAAGAATATTACATAGTTACACACTCGTACATACATGCATACAAGATACGCGCGAGAAATATATTCCTTCCAGTAGGGTAATAAAAGCAGTTTTACAAAAGCTTTAGATCATTGGCTTATACTATAAAAAAGTAACGTCTAGCAATTCAGAACAGTACGTGATTATAAAAGTAGGCTATTCATTTTGTTCGAACTGAATTGCACTGTATTGCGTAGTAGCAAGAGTCTTTATTTATTTCAATGACGTTGCGGAGTGAATCTTCTGTTTCGTGTACTATTATGTTTTCTGTGGTACATTATTGTCTAAATAATATATTTATTTATTTATGTATATTTTTGTTAATATTCGATTATTTTAATGGCAATATTTACCTCGTGTCCAGCATTAGTCAAGTGTTCAACCATGGCTTCACCCAAAATTGAATGGCTTTTAAATGGCAGTGGACTTATGACTAGGAGTTTGTACGAGTTGATTGTTCCAAACAGCATTGTTATGATTATAAGCACCCATTGCAATATAAAATGCATTGTCTGTAATAAAAACCATAAATGTTTACTTTTTCAAGCTTTTATGCATTATTATTTTTGGAGAAGCAAGGCACTCAAGTGACAATTCAAAGTTTTGGCGTTACAGTAGGATGATACTTAACGGTCAATGACCTTTAAGTATTAGGCGTCTTCATTATACTGTTTACGATGGTGGTCCCATGAGACGAATATCTTATCATTCCATGGATTCACCGTGCAGATGCCGGGTCTATCGCGTGGTAGAGATAAAAACTCCGAGCAAAGTCCAGGACTTGTGACTACTGGATGTAGGGTTAAGGAATTCCTTAACGATCGATCAACACTTCCCTTCTCTCCTATATATAAAACGGAGACTACTTATCTAACTAACACTATCAATCATTACCGGAACGATCGCTTAAATGGCTAATACAGTTCTGCCCTCTAACTACAATATTGATCAAGTACAGCGCTGATACTATCACATGCAAACTAGGGTTATATATTATAGGGCAGGTAGTCAAGCACGAGTGAGATCACGAACTGGCAACCGCTAGTAGCTGGGTTAAAAGGCCCTTTTATTACATGTAAACGCTCCCCATCCCCACTCGTGTTGGCTCCCAGCAAGTAACTAACAATGGAATGGCCGGACTGTACAGAAAACTCACCCACTGAAGTTCCGACACTATACACACTATCACTATTTTAACATTGCACCATTACTATTTAACAAATGGAAGTCGACTATCCATTCCGAGAACCCGATTACACTGAACTGCTCAACCAGCAGGCTACAGAGTGGCAGGGCGCCTCTACTCCGTAAAGTTTACCGCTTACACACCATTTAACGGAATGCTATTGGGCGAGAATCACGTGATCAATCTATCACAGTCTTAAATAAAAGTATAGCGATTAAAAAATAACGCTTTATTTACTTTAGTTTTTTTTTTAATATGGCCATGATAAAACATTTTGAAATCTTCTTGACGAGCCCATGAATTTGATACTTACTATATTCGAAAAAAAAATTACTTACAGTTGTTGTGTTGGTTTTTTATAATTATCTACTTATCTAAGAACACTTGAGTTATTAAGAGATCTTAATTACAAAAATCCGTTCAGCAGTTTGAAATATGTGAAGTAATAAAGAATATTACATTCTTAATTAAGTATACAAGATACGCGCGAAAAACACAACGTTTTTTAAACAAATATACATCTATTTTTTTAAAGATAGTATTGAAATATTAAATCTGGAGCTGAAGATGAGACAATAAACTACCTAGAAACAAAAATGTACATACGTTTCCGCTGCTCAATTTTTAGTGACTGAATGATAAAAGATGATAAGCTGTTATTTTATACTTGCTTGGCTATCGAAATATTATCTTTGTTGATTTGTGATATTGTCTAAACCTATCTTAATAAAAGAGTAAAAATGTATCAGTCTGTTCATTTAGGTACACGAAAATCAAAAAAACCATTTTATTTCTTTTTTGCTTTTAGATGCTTTTATCATCTTCACCGACACCTTTACCTTCACTGTCACCGTCACCGTCACCGTCACCGTCACCTTCCCCGTCGCCATCACCGTTGCCGTCACCTTAATCGTCATCGTCACCATCATGAAAATTATTAGCACAATAGTTACGATTACTAAAAATGGTTTTCTTTAATGAAACACGCACACTTACGTGCCACAAGAAAGTTAACCAAGTATAAGCTACTAGTTTACAAGTCACAGAGTGAATTCGTATAAATAGAAAAAAACATGCAAGTGCATTCACAGGTGTTTGCAAGTATCAAACAATAGGTAACGGACTATTATCTTATTACTTCATCGATGAGTAAGATTCGATATTTTCTAATATAATATCAGCGCATTGGTTTTTCTCAAAAACCCGCAAGATAATTCTGAACAGCCATTACCTAATAATGTCAATTTAGAATGATATTGCAGGTTTGTGAGAGAAACCTAGAAACCTGTTTTGTTGATAATGTATATTGGTAAATCATTTGTACCGACTCGTAAATTTATGGGTAAAATCCAACCAGGTTGAATGCAAAATTTTTTAAATAAAGAAACCTTTTTCTCGATGCCAATCATTCTTCACAGTTTTCAGAATGATCAAACTATTAAAACACGCACAAACACTTCGTTCTTTACAATCCACACTTGGAGAACCATAAATTTATTCATAATTAATTAAATAATTAAAAAAAAATTAAAACTTTTACAAATAAACCAAAAACACACATAAAACACAACCTAACCTAAAAAGGATAAACCTGGCTGGAGTTTGTTGTGAGCTCTTCTCGGACCGAGGCGCTTTGGAACCCTCGTAACTTTAATTTTAAGTTTTAGAATGATTATTATCACCATTATCTTAAGTTTAATATTACCTGACGTTTTGAAAGAGCTTGTAAAGCCTATTTGAAATAAATTAATTTTGACTTTGACTTTGACAACAAACGACTTTGACTTTGACTTTGACTTTGACCAGTACGGCCATAATTATGTATATTTCCTAACAACTCAACCTGGATGAAATTTAATTGTAGTTTAAGGGCCGGCAGCTACCCGATTCCTCGTCAGGGGTATTGTTACTGTCATTAATATAATTCGACTTCAATTCAATTTCAATTTATTTCAATTAAAAAATGTGGAAAATAACAGATAGAATCAAGACCTTTCAAAATATTTTTTCAATTATTAACATATTATTTTATCCCCTTATTCCCACAGGAATGGGAATGTCTGCTAGTGGGACTGATAATAAAACAAAATTATTAATTATTAATATCTTTATTGTCTTTAACATAATTATTTAAATAAGTTTTATTATCACTAATTAAACTTAGTTGGTTTTTACTTTCCGTTTTGCTATAAAAATACTTTTTATGAATATATAGACACGTTTTAAAACTAAAACTAGAACTACCAAAACTAATACTAGATCTAAGTAGAGCTTCTGGTACCAAGCTACCATAGACGCCGGGGAGCGTAAATGAGTCGCTCCTCTAGTTTTTACAACGTGTTCCACCCAATGCACTAGTTCTCTGGCCGGTGGGACTGGCCTGTCGTGGTATATTTGTGACAATTCCTTTACACGCGTTTTGTAGCTAGAACAACAGTAAATTAATATTTAAATACATTTTTATAGTTCAAAGAACCGATGGATGTATGTATATCCCAAGGTGTTAAATTGACCCGCGATAGCCGTGATGGCCTAATGGTTGTGACCTCTGACTTCGATTCTGGGCGTAGGTTTTGATCCGTTCCGGGGAATACACCTCCAGCTATGTGCATTTTAAGAAATTAAATATCACGTGTCTCAAACGGTAAAGAAAAAACATTGTGAGGAAACCTGCATACTTGAGAATTTTCTACCTCTTTGTTGAGATCCTCCAGAGAGAAAGAGAGAGACAGAAAAATAGAATTATATTATTATATGTTAACAATCTTAAAACAAATTTCTTGATACTCACCTTGGATTATCAAGTAGTTTATTTATAGCTAATTCTATGTCTGCAGCCATTGAATAAGATAGATCAACTTTTTGCGCGTAGCCTTTTTTAACAGCTCTCGCTACGTTCACAAATTGATCAGCGAACACTGGTATTCCAATAATGGGCACTCCGAAATGCATCGTCTCAGTGGTTGAGAGAAGACCTCCGTGTGTGATGAACAATATACAGTTTTTATGAGCTGGAAAAAGATTTACCTGCATTTATTACGACCCAGAACCTCCGTCTTGTAAATCCACCGCGCATACCACTGCGCCACGGAGGCCGTCAAAGAACATAAACAAGATAAATTTCATAAAAGACAATATTCTGTATAGAAATTGTAAAAAGAACAAATAGAATTAGCAAATATTTAGATCGGGCAAAAGGAGAAAGATTATAAGAAACCCACTATTTTTTAAATTTAAGGCATGTTTGTTGTTTACACTTAACTTTTTATTAATAAAAGAGATATAATATGTTGACTTCATCTAAACTAATATTTTAAAGCTGAAGACTTTGTTTGTTTGTTTGTTTGCTTGAACGCGCTAATCTCAGGAACTACTGGTCCAATTTGAAAATTCTTTCAGTGTTAGATAGCCCATTTATCGATTGAGGAAGGCTATATAATATCCCCATGTTCCTACGGGAACGGAAACCACGCGGGAGAAACCGCGCAGTGTCCGCGAACTAGTAATGAATATGTTTCATCAAAATTGGACAAAATAAAAGTATTATATTGTGAAAATGTTTACCTAAAATGCTTTGTTGTGGAGCCCACTGTACTATATGAACATTGCTGGGCCTGTTAGGTAAATCCTCTTCGAATTTCCATATGACGGTTTGCTTGAGTTTACCAAACATTTTCAACAAGTCAAGTTTGATTACCTCGGGGAACTGTTTACTCTTTAAATTAGAGCCCATGCTAAAATAAATTACGCCGTGCTTTGCGTTGTCCATCAGTTTTTGCAGATCCTTCAATATGACATATTCTATTTATTCAATTAAGTGTTATAGTTGAAACAATAATAATATAATTATCATTTAAGTAATCTGATTAAAGCCGAAAAGGAAAAAGTATCAAAATAATAGACCAAATAATTATCATCTGAGAACAAATATCATTTTACCTGAGAGTTAATAAAAATAGGTTGGTAAATATTTTTTGGTCGAGATTTGAAACGAAGCCAATATGTCAAAAAAGCTTCAAAAAGCATTAGATTGATAAATTACGTAATGATAGTCGATAACAATTTATTTTGAACATTCTCGTTAAATTTACATAAAACCGTTGCTAAGACTAACAGGACATAGAACACTACTAACTTTCCAACTAAAAAATGTGTTTGATATATAATTTTAATGTTTTAGAGTCAGACAATGGACAACATAACGTTTGACCATAATATCAAAGTGAATATATTATAAGCATTTCTTATGACAACAAGATTATAGATGCGCCATTTTATATCAAGTACGGTTTATACAGGCTGTTCCGTAAATAATGGATAAAACAGAAATGGTAGATACACTAATTTTAATAGTTTTGAAAAAACATAGGTGTAGGGTGGGAGTAGAATAGGATTCGGGTAAGGAATGAGTCAAAGCGAAGCTTGACCGGGTCTGCTATCAAATTATAAAAACGAAGGTGTGTGATTCGTCACAGTAGAAGTTTACATGGAATGCACAAAGAAAATTATAATGCGTTTCGAATACATATAAATTGTATAAAATGTTGAAGTGCTAGTTTTAGATAATTATGTGTACGTTTTATCCATTAATTAGGACGCCCTGTATATTTAAATATGTTAAAAAAATAACACTGCGAAGTAGGTACCTCAGGTAATTGTTTCACGTTAGGTTTAATATGGTATCCTCCTATAGGAATTACATTAGCTGGCAATACTGCTGGTACACCCATGGATACATGGGAGTTGCTCAAAAGTAACGATGCATTGAACCTCAGAGTTTCAAACGAAGGCGCCGTGCTGTGTCTTTTTTCAATGACCGGAACAAAATACTCATCGTATAAATTATTTTCAATGCCACTCACCCATCTGTGAATAAAATAACTACATAATTAAAGTACCAGTTTATACCACTTTCAGGTTGGCACTTTTTTAACGTTCCTAAGTCTTTAAATTTATCTTTAATTTTTTTTAACCTGATACACATCTGAAAAATACATAAGTATAGCAAACTTTTACCGACAGGATAACTGGTTAAATGTTAATTAAATAGTTAAGTGTCAATTTAGATAATAAGGCTAATTTTAAATATAAAGTAATATTGCTATTAGAAATTTAGGGTTAAATCATTTATAAATGATTTAATCCCTTAAATTAGTAAATACTATAAATTAGTTTTGTTTGGGTTATGATTTATGGCAATAATTTTGAATGAGAAAGAAATTTTCTATATTTTTCATTAAAAATATATTTTCAATTTAATTATTTTTATATTTTGTTTATTGTCAAAAATTTTCTTAATTCTCTGCGTGTGTCAAGACTGCCAATCCGCATTAGGCCAGCGTGGTGGACTATAGCCCTAACCCTTCTCATTCTGAGAGGAGACTCGAGTTCAACAGTAAGCCGAATATGGGTTGATAACGACGAAATATTTAAGACATGTTGACTTACAAAGCCTGGGTAAGCCTTCCCACTATTTGTGTGCCTAGTTCTTCGACTCTTTGTACAAATGTCAACGGAGGAACACTATTTGACGCTACATCTACGGAATACGCCGGATTGGTAACTTCATCTACCAGCCTCAACACCATCCAGTGCGGTTCTACTGTTGAAAACCAAATTAATGGACAGTTGAATATTCCTGAAAATCTGAAATATATCGATAATATTAATAATATTTATCATTAGGTGAGATAACAGTCAAGGGCTAACTGGTCAAAGATTAAAAAAAATACATTTACCCGGAATAGACCTCGTTGAACATCCATTCCGCGATAACAGCATCAAACTGTTGATTCTTATCATTTATCAACTTCTGCACGTTCGGGTGTGCTATCGTGTTCCTACTTAGATTCATAATCAATGGAACGGACTCAAAGAAGCTCATACCCTCATGTTTATTGTCCATAACCGCTTGTATACTTATGCCACCTGAAACGTAATTTGTAGAATTTTATTTCCAATCTTATTTGAGCCTATTTTAACGGCTTACTACCTGTAGTGGGCCGGGGCTAGGCCTCAAGGAACACTCCTTAGAGGAGAGAGGATATGCAGCTTAGACCCACCACGCGGCTACAATGGCGGGCGGTTTTGTTTATTTTTCCTGTAGATAATTTTTTCAAGGAGTTTGGGCTTTATGTTTTACTTTTTTGCAAAATGCTTGGTGGTTCCAAAAGTGGAGAGAAAAGTAGTTATATTAGTGTAAAATACCAAAATGTATTTGTATGTTGTTGTATCAGCCCATCTAAACGAAATCTTAAAATATGGTGATTTACATAACAAATTTTGAATTTTGGAATATTTTGCAGTTCTTTTTTAACATTTACATTTTGTTGGCTTAATTTTTTCGAAACTTTCATTCGATTTTATTAAAACACAACTATATACCTTAACTTTCTTCATTAATCACGCTTTCTATTGCATTATATTACATATTTAGTTAGTGAATGCATACCTGGAGGAATCAATTTTATATTGTCACTCAGGTCAACCACATTTACACGAGGTATTGGTTTTTCTGGCAGAAAAACAGTCACATAAGTTACCTGTAATAAGTAAAAATGTAATAAACAAAGAACCTATGAAATGTAGTAAATATTATACCTATTAACAGCACAAACTGGCATTTTTAGGCAACAATGAAACGTGGATTCTATAAAAACAGATTTTACCAACGCTTTAGATTATTGGGCTTCTACTTTCAAAAAGCGATTCAGATACATATCCAATTTGTCGAAGGTTGTAACGTCAATATTAAGGTGGGCTATTCATTTTGTTAGAACTGAATTGCACTGTATTGCGTAGTAGCAAGAGTTGCTAATTATTTCAATGACGTTGCGCAGTTAATCTTCTGTTACGTGTACTATTATGTATTCTATGGTACATTACTGTCTAAATAATATATTTATTTATTTTTGTATATTCAATTATTTTAATGGCAATATTTACCTCGTGTCCAGCATTAGTCAAGTGTTCAACCATGGCTTCACCCAAAATCGAATGGCTTTTAAATGGAAGTGGACTCATGACTAGGAGTTTGTACGCATTGATTGTTCCAAACAGCATTGTTATGATTATAAACACCAATTGCAATATAAAATGCATCGTCTGTAATAAAACGTCTTTTTTTCAAGCATGCATTGCTACAGAAGGGTGTTCCAACGGTTAATGACTTTGAAGGATTACGTGAATTTACGTGTCTCCATATGTTTCGATCTAGATATAAGCCTTCACATTACGTGAAAAAAAACACATAAAAAGCAGCAAAGTTTAAAAATGTAAACAGACACCTACAGTGATTAGAGTTTGGTCTTACCTATTATTTTTTGTCCTCTGAACTGCTTGACGTACAAAGTTGAAATTTTGCAAGGAGTTGAAATAAAAACACTTGAAAAAAAATCACAGTTATTTTAAAATGACAGACACTTCAATTTTATTTAGATATGATTACAATAACTCATAAAAATCTAACAAAAACCTTTCAAAAGTGCTTGTAGAGTAGGCCTACTGGAAATAAATGAATTTTGACTTAAGACATTTTCTTGCATAAAAATATTAAATAAAATATCAATACAAACCTTTATTTTTATGGTAATAAAATCAAGTAAAATATAAAATCTCGGAGCTGAAGATCGGACAATTATAAACTACCTAGAAACCAAAATGTACACATGTTTCCGCTGCTCAATTTTTAGTGTTAGAATGATAACAGTGGCGATAAGCCGTTATTTTATACTTGTATGGCTATCGGATTATTATCTTCTTTGATTTTAAATATTTATTATTGTCCAACCTATTATACAAAGTAAAAAAGTATTAGTCTGTAGGTTCATCGAAAACCAAAAAACTTTTCTGTTTTAAATTACTAGATTCATCATCATCATCGTCACCATCACCGTCACCGTCACCGTCATCGTCACCGTCACCGTCATAGTCATCGTCATCGTCATCATCAGTACAATAGTTAAAATTACTAAAATATGGTTTTCTTTAATGAAACACACACAGTTTTTTGGTTTTACTTAACCTTTTTACACATCTGCTACATAGAGAATTCATATGAAAAAATACAAATAACATGCAAGCGCAGTCACAGGTGTCTTCAAGTATTAAAAAGTGGTCCGTTATCTTTTTACCTTATCTACGAGTAAGAATCGATATTTTCTAATACAATATCAGTGCTTTGGTTTTTCTCAAAAAAACTTGCGGGTTTTTTTTCATCATTCTGAACTGGCATTACCGAATAATGTCAAGTCAGAATGTTATTGCAGGTTTGTGACAGAAACCTAGAAAACTGTTTTGTATATTGCTAATTGCTTAGTTTAAGAGCCGGCAGTTACTTCGTCCTCGTGAGGGGTTTTTGTTACTGTCAAACTAATATAATTTTTGACTTCAATTCAATCTGGCGGCACGGAAGTGCTCCCGCAAGTCGAGCAAAACAAAAAAAAACTTTTCAGTTGTGTGCATTTTAAGAAATCAAATATCACGTGTCTCAAACGGTGAAGGAAAACATCGTGAGGATACTTGCATACCAGAGAATTTTCTTAATTCTCTGCGTGTGTGAAGTCTGCCAATCCGCATTGGGCCAGCGTGGTGGATTAAGGCCTGAACCCTTTCATTCTTAGAGGAGACTCGAGCTCAGCAGTGAGCCCAATGTGGGTTGATAACGATGGTCACTACACGATGTTCTAAGGTTAGCTAATTACGTAATAACTTGAAACAGAAGATCCCTTAATTACGGACATAATAAAGTAATGAACTTGGTTTTTCATGGATCTCACAACTTTTTACAGTAGAATTTACAAGTGTAATTTTTTATGGCATTTATTTTTGTTTCAATTAGTTATTGTGGCCAATTTCAAAGGCATATTTTAGGCATAGGGATTCATAATAAAACAAAATTATTTATAATATCTCTAATGTATATAACATATATTAAAATTAGTTTTATTATCACTAGTTGGTTTTTTCTTTCCGTTTTGCTATTAAAATACTTTTTAAGTATATGAAGACACGTTTTAAAACTAAAACTACAGCTACCACAACTAATACTAGATCTAAGTAGAGCTTCTGGTACCAGGCTACCATAGACGCCGGGGAGCGTAAATGAGGCGCTCCTCTAGTTTTTACAACGTGTTCTACCCAATGCACTAGTTCTCTTGCCGGTGGGACTGGCCTGTCGTGGTATATTTGTGACAGTTCCTTTACACGCGTTGTGTAGCTAGAACAACAATAAATTAATATTTAAATACATTTTTATAGTTCAAAGAACCGATAGATGTATTTATCCCAAGGTGTTAAACTGACTCGCGAGAGCCGTGATAGCCTAGTGGTTGTGACCTCTGCCTTCCATTCGGAGGGCGTAGGTTCTGATCCGTTCCGGGGAATACACCTCCAGCTATATGCATTTTAAGAAATTAAATATCACGTGTCTCAAATGGTAAAGAAAAAACATCGTGAGGAAACCTGCATACCTTAGAATTTTCTAAATTCTCTACGTGTGTGTAGTCTAGCAATCCTCATTGGGCTAGCGTGGTGGACTATTAGATTAACCCCTCTCATTCTGAGAGGAGACTCGTATGACAGTGAGCCGAATATGGGTTAAATAATGATGATGATGAAACTGTCCAGAGGTGGAAATACGATCTTTTTGTTGAGAGTCTCCAGAAAGAAAGAGAGAGAGAGAAATAGAATTATATTATTATCTGTTGAAATATTGACGGCCTCCATGGGGCAGTGGCATGCGCGGTGGTCCAGGTCTGGCTGGTGGGAGGCTTCGGCCGAGTTACCACCCTACCGACAAAGATGTACCGCCAAGCGATTTAGCGTTCCGGTATGATATCGTGTAGAAACCTAAAGGGGTGAGGATTTTCATCCTCCTCCTAACAAGTTAGCCCGCTGCCAACTTAGATTGCATCATCACCATCAGGTGAGATTGTAGTCAAAAGCTAACTTGTGAAGAATAAAAACAAAAAAAATTAAAACCAAATTTTTTCATGATACTCACCTTGGATTATCAAGTAGTTTATTTATAGCTAACTCTATATCTGCAGCCATTGAATAAGATAAATCCACTTTTTGCGCGTAGCCTTTTTTAACAGCTCTCGCTACATTCACAAATTGATCAGCGAACACTGGTATTCCAATAGTGGGCACTCCAAAATGCATCGTCTCAGTGGTCGAGAGTAAACCTCCATGTGTGATAAACAGTATACAGTTTTTATGAGCTGGAAATTACATTAGTAATTTTTACATTAATTGATTATGAAACACGGCTAAAACTCATGTGATATTAGGTCGGAGTATGCTGCCTAAAGTGTGGAAACCGCTATTTCTTTCATTGTCACATACAACAAACTTGGAACAAGATAGCGTTAGTTCGGTTTGCTTACAAGAAGACGAGTCTAATGAAGATGACATTAATGAACCGTCGGAGAGTGTAACGGAACTTTCACTCACCACCACTCAAACACTCTCCCAGCACGCAATGCGAGCAGCTGCGCGCCGTGCCACCGCTTCGCAGTTTGGATCTTGCCGCGTTGCAAAAACCTCATGACTAAGGATTTCGTATGGGGTCGAAACTAGTTGGGCATATTCCGACCTAACATCAGGTGAGTTTGAGCGGAGTTTCATAATCAATTAATATGAATAACACTCCCGATACGATTACAATAATTAGTAGGTATAAATAGCGTGACAAAATCTAAGTAAACAAACAACAAGTTTGTCCACGAAAAATCTGTCAAAATCAGCAAAAACGTTTGACGGCCGCCGTGGTATTCTCAGTGGATTTACAAGACGAAGGTTTGATCCTTGGCTGGGCCGATTGAGGTTTTCTTAATTGGTCCAGGTCTGTCACGACATCGTACCCGAACGATAAAGCTCTTGGCGGTACGTCTTTGTAAACCTCCCACCAGCCAGACCTGGACCAATTAAGAAAATCTCCGTCTTGTAAATCCACCGCGCATATCACTGCGCCACGGAGGACTAGCCACGGCCAAAGCCTCCCATCAGCCAAACAAAGCCTCCCACCAGCCAAAGTCCTATAACAATTATGAAGTTATTTACCTAAAATGCTTTGTTGTGGTGCCCACTGCACTATATGAACATTGCTGGGTGTGTTAGGTAAATCCTCTTCAAATTTCCATATGACGGTTTGCTTGAATTTACTGAACATTTTCAACAAGTCTTGTCTGACAATTTCGGGGAAATGTTTACTCCTTAAATTAGAGCCCATGCTAAAATAAATTACGCCGTGCTTTGCGTTGTCCATCAGCTTTTGCAGATCCTTAAATATAACATATTCCATTTATTCAAGTGTTTAAAGTAAAACAATAATAAAAATGTCATCATATAAAAATATTTAAAAAAAAAATTATAGATATTTAAAAAAAATTGCAGACAATGGACAAGTTAAAGCTTGATCATCACCTGCAGGCCAATTCACTACCTTTGATGGAGGCATTAAAGTGGACATATATACGAAGTTTACCAACTGATAGTTTTTTTTAATTTTTTTTTTAAATAATAGGTAGTTAGTTGATTTATTAACTCAATTAGTGAAAACAATAGTTAGTTGGTTGGTCTATTAGTGAATGGAATAGTTGGTTGGTTGATTAAGTCAATTAGTGAAAATAATAGTTGGTTGCTAACTCTTAAGTCATTTCGTATTCACTAACTGATCAAAATTGCCTGATCAAAACCGGTGCCTGCTGGCAACCCTTCTTTGATATCATAAGGTAGGTATAGATGATATTGTAATTTTTGTTAACAATTGACTTTACGGAATACGCAATCGTGCGGCGTCTGCTAGTTACCTATGTATTTGATGGTAACATAAGTTAGTATATTAGCTGGCTGATGTTTAATTGTAACGATGCTATCATCACGATTTATCGAAAATGGTCGAAATAAATCGGTTTAAAAATAAAACAACATAATAACATACCTCAGGCAATGGTTTAACATTAGGTTTGATATGGAATCCTCCTATAGTAATTACGTTAGCTGGTAATCGTGCTGGTACACCCATGGATACATGGGAGTTGCTCAAAAGTAAAGATGCATTGAACCGCAGAGTTTCAAACGAAGGCACCGTGTTATGTCTTTTTTCAATCACCGGTACAAAATATTCATCGTATAAATTATTTTCAAGGCGAGACACCCACCTGGAAATAAACAGAACTGCCTAGTTCAAGGTAGAATTTATACCATATTGCTAGGTTTTAGGGTTCCGTAATTCACACGGGACCATAGAATAATATCCCTAGTTTCGTAACCTTGCGCTCGAGAATTTAAAAGTTCTCTTGATTATAATTTTAATGGGATTTTTTGGAAGGGTTGCCGCGTGCCTGGCTCCTGAGGACATGATTTTTCATAATAAGCCAAGAAAAATATAAAATAATTTAAGATTCTTAAAAAAATGACACCTAAAGTACTATTAAAACACTTGAAAATATTAATAAAAGGTGAAATAGGGGATGAAAGTTTACATCGAGTTTCACGCGGACGAAGTCGCTTTCGTCAGCTAGTCTATACTAATATTATAAAGCTGAAGAGTTTGTTTGATTGAACGCGCTAATCTCAGGAACTACTGGTCCGATTTGAAAAATTCTTTCAGTGTTAGATTGCCCATTTATTGAGAAAGGCTATAGGCTATATTTTATCCCTGTATTCCTACGGGAACGGGAACCACGCGGGTGAAACCGCGTGGCGTCAGCTAGTATCGTACTCACAATGCTTGGATAAGCCTGCCCGCTGTTAGCAAGCCAAGTTCTTTCACTCGTTGCGTAAATGTCAAAGGAGGAACACTATCCGACAAGATGTCTACAGAATACGCCGGATTGGTAACTTCATCTACCAGCCTCAACACCATCCAGTGCGGTTCTACTGTTGAGAACCAAATAAATGGACAGTTGAAAACTCCTGCAAATCTGAAATATTAAGAAAACAGTCAATTATTGCCGCTGCCCGCTGCTCTCCAGGTTGGAGCTATGCTATGCGTTAAACACAATTGCACATCTTGTGGAGCCCGTGGCGGCCTCCGTGGCGCAGTGGTATGCGCGGTGGATTTACAAAATGGAAGTCCTGGGTTCTATCCCCGGCTGGGCCGATTGCGATTTTCTTAATTGGTCCAGGTCTGGCTGGTGGGAGGCATCGGCCGTGGCTAGTTACCACCCTACCGACAAAGACGTACGGCCAAGCGATTTAGCGTTCCGGTACGATGTCGTGTAGAAACCGAAAAGGTATGTTCATTTTCATTCTCTTTTTAACAAGATAACCCGTTTCCATCTTAGACTGCATCATTACTTACCATCAGGTGAGAATGTAAAAATACCGGCCGAATTGAGAACCTCCTCCTTTTTGAAGTCGGTTAAAAAGAAAAGTGAGATTGTATTAAATGAATAAATCGTGCGCTGGTACGATTTATTCATTTAATAAACCCCCCCCCCCCCCCCTAATAATTTACGTACCAAAAAATTTAATTTGATAATGATGATGATTCTATATTAAGGGTGCTAAATATTATTTCGATATTAATTAATAAAAGTTAAGGTTTTTTTTATAAAACGTAATTTAGAAAACAATGTGACGGTATAAAACAGTTTAAATATAGACCATCATGGTACGACAGCCGTTTTATTTTGAAAAACATATTTGAAAAAAAAAATTCATGTAATCACGTCTCAAAAAATATGTTTTTTTTTTTCAATATATATAGAACGATAATGAACTATTTAAGACCATTTAAATAGTGTCAACTACCCTATTCCGTGGTGTTTGGTGGTTCCTACAAAACGCCTACGTCCTGCAGAGGATGTCCGGTTGATGTGATGTGTTGCTGACTTACCCAGCATAGACCTCGTTGAACATCCATTCCGCGATGACAGCATCAAACTGTTGATTCTTATCATTTATCAACTTCTGCACGTTCGGGTGAGCTATAGTATCCCGGCTCATGTTCATAAGCATTGGAACGAAGACAAAGAAGCTGTTGCCTGTATGTGTTTTGTCCATAACAGCTTGGAGACTCATTGCTCCTGAAATGTAATGCCTTGAATTTAATTGTCGACATCATACGATCCTATTAAAAAAAAAACATGCTTCTCCTGGATGGTCCCTGGAAGGTGATGACACCTACGACATAGGCTAACCTAGAGTAGGTGTCAAAGCACCCCTCAGATCTAATATTATACACTTAGTTTTACGTAATAATACTGTAACTTTTAGTCTACTATATAAAAATAAGTCGGGTTTTCCTTCCTGACGCTATAACTCCAGAACGCACGAACCGATTTCCACGGTTTTGCATTCGTTGGAAAGGTCTCAGGCTCCGTGAGGTTTATAACACAGAAAATTCAGGAAAAGGTAGGGGTAGGGTAGGGTTATGGTAGAGGTAGAGTTGGGTAGGGCTAGTTGAAAGTTTACATCGAGTTTCACGCGGACGAATTCGCGGGCGTCCGCTAGTTTAAAATAAATACATAAATAAATGAAAACTGTAAAATATTTAAGATTATTGTAAGATTGTATTCTGTGTCATTTGTAATATCGCATTGTTTTGTTTTATCCTATTCTTATATTTAATTATCGACATCATACGATCCTATTTTAACGGCCCCGCTATATGTAATAAATAGGCAAGGCCTCGAGAAATGCCTCATATAGGAGAGAGGATATGCAGCTTAAACCCACGATGCTGCTATAATGCGTTGATAAAACGTTCTTTTAACCACTGGACTGGACTCCGGTAGAACTTTTTAGCTCCATCTGACTCTCCGATGATGCTAATGTGATTTCACTCTGTACTGGATCCGGCATAAGGAATATATACCCTCATCTGTTATTTATTTGGGATAAGAAATAAATGATAGAAAATATTTGCATTGACAATGCAAATGCCGGATCTAAGTGTCGCCGCACACGGGCCGCCACAAGAAGCAAGAAGGGGCAACAAAAGTAGTTAAAGCGCGCGACAGCCGCTTTTGGTCGGTGGTCGACACTTGTGGTCGGTGACTGCTACTTTTCGACTCTAATAGGTTTACAGTGTTTTTATACTATTGCTATCGCGTTAACGTAAACGCGAACTTATATGGAATTGAAGCAGTTGTGCAGTAGTGCCACTAGATGGCGCTCTTTCATTTCCTTAGATATTCGCGTTTACGTTAACATGATAGTAACAGTTTCAAACTGGCGCTAGGCCCACAGGCGATGCAGAAGAGCGAGAGAGAGTAGCGTGTTGCGACGTTTAGTGTTGGCCCACAAGAAGCGAACCGCGACGGTTGTAGCATGTGGCGGCCACTGGCGTCAACTACAGGAAATATGGCGGCAGTCAACCGGTAGCGGCGTTTTGTGGTTGTGGCCAGTGGCCCGTGTGCGGAAGCCCTAAGACCATTAAGAATACTCGTAATGGTTGACTTACACGAAACGTTTCGCATGGAGGTTTCTAATGAAACAGTGAAGTTGTGGAATGCCCTTCTGGCTTCTGTGTTTCCCTATATTCAGGATTTGTGTTACTTCAAGGCATTTTCTAGGCAAGCGCGCTCCAACCTAGACCTCATCATTGCTTTCCACTAGGCATTTGACGGCATCCGTGGCGCAGTGGAGGTCCTGGGTTCGATTCGATAAGTCTGGCTGGTGGGAGGCTTCGGCTGTGGCTAGTTACCACCCTACCGGCGAAGTACCGCCAAGTGACCTTCCGGTACAATGTCGTGTAGAAACCGATAGCAGCGTGGATTTTCATCCTCCCCCTAACAAGTTAGCCCGCTTCCATCACTTACCATCATGTGAGCTTATATTCTAAGATAATCTTCTAGGCAAGCGCGCTCGAACCTAGACCTTTCCACAAGGCATTTGACGGCCTCCGTGGCGCAGTGGAATGCACGGTGGATTTATAAAACGGAGGTCCTGGGTTCGATCCCCGGCTTGATTGTGTGGCTGGTGTACCGTCAAACGATTTAGCGTTCTGGTGCGATGTCGTGTAGAACCCGAAAGCTGCGTGGATTATCATCCTCCGCCTAACAAGTTACATCGCTTCCATCTTAGATTGCATCATCACTTACTATAAGGTGACAGTGTAGTCAAGGTCTAACTTGTAAAGAATAAAAAAATAAAAATCATTGTAGTCAAGCGCAAGTCTATACTGAATAAAAAAGATGGAACAATAGAACATTCAAGTAATAATATTAGTAGTAATATCAACCTATACAAGGTTGTTACTAGTAAATTGTACCTAGTTATTAATTACTAATTTACTACATAATAATCAAAGTTCTGAGCTATATTATTAGTTGAGTTTTCCTGTAGAATGGTTTTCCATGGAGTTTGCACCATTTGTTTAAGTTTTACTGTATTGCAAAATAGTAAATATAGTGAACTTATATTCATAGGGTTCTAAAAGCACAGAGAAGGGACATGTTTAGTGTAAAATTTTACAAATATTATAAACGCGAAAGTTTGTATGGATGTTTGGATGTATGTCTGGATGTTTGTTACTCTTTAACGCCGCTACTACTGAAGCGATTTGGCTAATTTGGAATGGAAATGGACTTTACTTTGGATTAACACATAGGCTACTTTTTATCCCGGAAAAAAACATGGTTTCCCGAGATTTGCGAATTGCGAAGACTGATGATTTTAATGATATGAATGTTTGTTATTCTTTCACGCCTCGGCTACTTAACCGAATTAGCTAAAATTTGGTATTGAGATATATTATAGCATGGATTAACACATAGGCTACTTTTTATCCCGGAAAAATCCATGGTTCCCGAGGGATTTGTGAAAAACTAAATCCACGCGAACGAAGTCGCGGGCGTCCGCTAGTATTATAAGCGCGAAAGTTTGTATGGATGTTTGTTACTCTTTAACGCCGCAACTACTGAACCGATTTAGCTGTAATTTGGAATGGAAATAAATTTTGCTCTGGATTAACACATAAGCTACTTTTCATCCCGAAAATAATGATGGATCCCGAGGAATATGTGAAAAACTAAATTCCACGCGGACGAAGTACCTACTAAAATATATTTGTTATTATCTAGCTTACCTAGAGAATGCCATAATATATTTAACGTAATGGTGATTAAAATTTTGAATTTTGGAATTTTTCAGCAGTTCGTGGTCTAATCTTTTTTATAATTTTTCAGTGGGCTTTAACTTTTTTTGATATTCCCAATCAATTAAAAAAAAAACTTTGATAAATTATATTATCATAAATAACATTACTTTTTCCTTAAATCACTCTGTCTATTGGTGAATACTGCATAAAAATCTGTTAAGAGTTTATGACAATAAAACCTTTTAAAAAAAATAATTAACCGACTTAAAAATCACAAAAATAAACTAAAAAGCGAAAAATAAAATCGTATGTGCTACCTTCTGATCACTTTGAAGGCAGTGCCAAGCCAGTGACGCATTCATTAAAGCCGTTTGTCTGAAAGAACCACGGTCTTTAAATCCTAAAAGTTTATGAATTAATCGGCTTTAGTTAATGCATCACTGTGTTGTTGCATCAATGAACGCGCCATTTTGTTCTTTTAATTTTAACACAAAATCACTTAACCGATTTTCATGAAAATTAAATGGGACCAATCTGGAAGTACACTCTTTCAAACAAAAAAATTTTTTTTTAATTCGTTAAGAAATGACGTAGTTATGCGGTAACAAACATAAAAAAAACATACGCGTTGAATTGAGAACTTTATCCTCCTTTTTTTAAGTTGATTAGTAAAAATACGACGAGGCGAGACGTGAAAAGTTATAGCAAAAATTATTATATTTAGTAAGTGAATCCATACCCGAATTAAACAATTTCATATTATCACTCAAGTCGACCACAGTTACACGTGGTATAGGTTTCTCTGGCAGATACACAGTTACATAAGTTACCTGAAAAATAAAAGTTAAATAATTAATTAAAGATATAAAAAAAAAAACCCGACTGCATAAATTATACTACATAAGTTACCTGAAAAATAAAATTATTAAAGATATCAAAAAAACCCGAATGCATAAATTATGCAAAAACTGAAAAGAAAAAAACGAGCTCAGTCTTCAAGTGTAGAAAGCAATTAGAAAACAGTCTGGACCTATTATATGGAATATAATTATTTTCGTCTACATTTTTAATAAGTTCAAAATTATTTGTTTAATTAATTTATTTATTTCACAAAATTGTAGTTTTTTTTAACATGACCATGTTAAACCATTTTAAAATCCTCACAAAAAGCCCTTGAATTTGATACCCATGTTGCAATATTTAAAAAAAAATCTAAGAACCTTTGGTTATTTAGACCAATCCAACGATATCTTAATTACGTAAATCCATCGAGCGGTTTTTATGATGTGAGGTAATAAAGAATATTAAATACATACATACTTAGATACACACATACATACATACAAACATACAGGTTCTTAAATCGCGTGATTTCGTATTCACTATTTATTCAATGCTAACTAATCGAAATGAGGTTCTATGTAAAAAATGGCAACCGCTGCCTACTGACAACTCTTCGTGGATATCTTAGAGTAAATAGATGGCATTTTCCTGTAGACATTGTGATTTTTGTTACCAATGGACTTTACTAAATGCGAAAAATGCCTTCATATTGTAAATCTACTGCGCACATGCACCACGGAGGGCCGTAAATTTATCTAGAACCATCAGCATCCAGGGGCTTCCTGTAACCCACATCTAGTTGAGGAGTATACAGTGGCGTTCGCAAGTATTTTTAACTAGGGCAGGGTTTCTCAAAGTGGGGTACGCGAACCCCTACGGGTTCGCCATTTGACGGCAGGGGGTTCGCGACAAGATTTACGTAATGGTGGCTTTATACTTGATACCGAGTCAGAACTAAGGTTAAAATTGTCCAAAATTACTCCTAGCATTGAATCCATTTGCGACAAGAAACAACCACACCCATCACATTAATATTACAAAGACATTTCTTTTGGTACTTTATGTGTTACCTTTTATTCAAATAAAAACCTTATTTTCTTCAACAGTCAAATTATGATATTTCGGGGGGGGGGGGGGGGGGGGGGGATAATTAGGGGGGGTTTGGGGTGGGGCTGGGGGTTTTCCATTAGTTAGTTAGGGGTTCGCTGACACTTTAACAGGGGTTCATGGAGTCAAAGTTTGAGAAACCCTGAACTAGGGTATGCACGAGCTCTGTTACAAGAAACTCTACTATTACTAAAGTCCTGATCCAGCCAATCTGGAGCGGTATAATCTCAAATCTTTTTCTTCTTTTAAGTTAGAAGACAGTCAATATAATAGCAATATTTACCTCGTGTCCAGCATTCGACAAGTGTTCAGTCATAGCTTCACCCAAAATAGCATGGCTTTTCCCGGGCAGTGGACTTATGACTAGGAGTTTGTATGTATTGATTGTTCCAAACAGCGTTGCTAGGGCTATTAGTATGCATTGTAGCATATAATGCATCTTCTGTAATACAAAAAAATATATGAATTATTTACTCTTCTTCATAAAGGTAAGGATATTGATATTATAAACAAATAAAAATATATTTTTTTTACTTTTATTAAAATTTAAAATCCTTGAAACTTTTTTTTATATTATACAGGCGAGCGTTTAGCTGCATCATGCTTGATAGTTAAGCGATTATGCTGACAGCTTAACTTTAATTTTAAGTTTTGGACTAATTAATTATTATTACCGTTATCTACGAGTAATAAATAATATTATTACCTACCTGACATTTCGAAAATGCTTGTAAGCTAAGCCTTATTGAAATAAATGAATTTTGATTTGATTTAAATTACGAAATCCCCATAGACAATGACATAGATATTTGCAAAATAAATATTTTTTTGTGACTTTTGTCCTCAAATATTAATATACGTGGATACCCTAGCATATGCAGGTTTTGAGACAACTTTTAGAATGCCAAAATACAAATCAGCTGGGTATCTCAAATTCCGAGGTGGACCTACTAAGAGGACTTAATCAAATGATGTCGATGACGAAACAAAACCAAAAATTACAATTTAAAATGGCATATTGCTTTCTGCAATATTAATTATTGGTATACATGAATTGTTTATTATGACCGAAAACCGATGTTATTCATAAAGGTTTAAATATAAATAAGAAAACATGGTGCACATTTATAACACTATTTCATCATCTTTTGAGTAATTAAACACTTCAATTTATGATTAACGTAACAAAATATTATATGGACGTAATGTTTATTCAATGTTTATTCAATACACAACGCTCATCACTATAACAACAACTTAAATTATTTTATTGAACCAATATAATACAAAATAGTAAATTAAAAAAAAAACAAATAAAATGTTTTGTTTATTAAATTTATAAAAAACACATCCAATTGTGAACCTTTTTCTTTTTTTGAAGTGGGTTAAACATGATGATGTAGCAGGAATTGTAACAATAATCTAAGGTGTTTAGAAATTCAGGTGTTAGATATGGTGGAGTATAGTAAGTCACATAAAAAAAATATTCATCTTTCTATACTTGATGATTTTCACTTCATGGTAAAAAAAAAACGATCGCCTATAAACAGAACCATATTTCACAAGGCATGCATACGTTGCCGACCTGAGTTCATTACTTAAAAAATTCCCTAAAAAAAATAATATACGGTCGAATTGAGAAACCTCCACCTTTTTTTGAGTCGGTTAACTCCCTTTTCTCCTGAGTTCATTACTTAAAAAGTGCCTAAAAAAACATAATATACGGTCGAATTGAGAAACCTCCACCTTTTTTTGAGTCGGTTAACTCCCTTTTCTCCTGAGTTCATTACTTAAAAAGTGCCTAAAAAAACATAATATACGGTCGAATTGAGAAACCTCCACCTTTTTTTGAGTCGGTTAACTCCCTTTTCTCCTGAGTTCATTATCTAAAAAGTGCTTAAAAAAACATAATATACGTTCGAATTGAGAAACCTCCACCTTTTTTTGAGTCGGTTAACAACACCCTTTTTTTAGAAAGTCTTAAAAAGTTACTTATTCAAAAAAAAGAGTTGTGTAATTGTTTTGAGCAATCGCATAAGTTGCATTATTTTATTAATATACAAAAAATTTAATATTTCAATTTCAAATTTTCAATTAGGCTTAATTTACAAGCACTTTTGAAAAGTCATGTCATAATTTAATGGTGGTAATTGAAGTCGAAAACTTAAAATTAAAGTTACGAGGATTCCAAATGCACCTCGGTCCGAGAAGAGCCCACAACAAACTCAGCCAAGGTTTATATTTTTTTTTACAATTAACAATTATAAACTTACTTATCTAGTAATAATAGTAACTACTTACCTATTTATGTAAAAATCCTTTGTAAATAATTAACAATAGCACAAAAACGTTGGGCCAGCATTCAGGAAGGCTGATACCTATGTAAGTGTATGAGAAAACGATTATTTTGCGATAAAATTGATAAGAAACTACTATGAAATCTTAGTACACTGATTAGAGTTAACAAGTCTATATCTGGTCCCGGTAGGTACTGTATTAGTTGTTCAATGGAAGTGGTTCCGCATTTACTTGGATACCAGGGGCGTAGCTAGCGCCGTGTCAACCGAATCAATGACTAGCTGACGCAGCGCGGTTTCACCCGCGTGGTTCCCGTTCCGTTAGGAATACGGGGATAATATATAGCCTTGCTTAAAGACCTTGGCCTCTCTAGAAGTGCAGCTAGTTCTATATTAGAACGAGTATCCAAAGCTGCTCTAATAGGATCTTACCAAATTTGGCTAGGCAGGGACAACACGAGCAGAGAACGGGGAGTGTTGATCGATCGTCAAGGAATTCCTTAACCCTACATCCTGTAGTCACAAGTTCAGGAGTTCTTCTCTCTACCACGCGGTGGACCCGGCACCCGCACGGTGAATCCATGATATGCTAAGATATTCGTCTCTTTCCCCTTCCTCGATAAATGGGCTATCTAACACTGAAAGAATTTTTCAAATCGGACCAGTAGTTCCTGAGATTAGCGCGTTCAATCAAACAAACTCTTCAGCTTTATAATATTAGTAGAGATAAGGGGCCCAAGGACTATAGGAGTCGCTAAGGCCTAGTTCGGACTACTTTAGTATTTTAGTTACTCGAACGCGTGAAATTCGTAGGCCTTACGCGTGAAAGCATATATTAGTTTAATGTAATCCACAACCTCACTAAATCTAGTGTTTCCCGGAAAAAATAACATAATATAAAAAAGCTTCATACACATAAGTACTTGGGAAAAAAAGCCACTTGCAAATCCCGAATAATCCCGAAGGCCGAGATATAAAAATTTTAGATCGAAATAATTTTTTAGTGAATAAATCACTAAAAAATTATTTCAATATAAAATTTTTACATGAAATGCATGAAAAAGAAAACCAAAAATAATATCGGTCTCCCTATCACTCACTTGACAACTAAGGCTTCGCCGAAACTGGGAATACTTATTTTACGTTGTATAATAAAGATTGACTCTAAATAACATAATTTTTCGGGATTTGCCGCTCGTCTAATAGGCCCCACAACTAATTTTGATAAAGGGCCATAAGATCCTAAGGATAAGGCCCATCTAAGGCACGCTACGCCACTGCTTGGTACCATCAGTGTATAAACACTTCAAATAATATTTGTAATATGTCACAGCTACTGTGTTAATATGGTAATTTCTTTTAATATTTAAAATCTTACTGCCCAGTTGGTCCAGTGGTTAATCTATGTGGATACGGATTACGGGGCACCGGGTTCGAGTCTTGGGTCAAACTGTGAAAGCTGACCTTTTTTATTCTTATTAAGTCCAAAAGTGGGAAAGTCCAGAAACCCTACTTTTATATATGTTTATTGATTAGTGGACCAGAATACAATAAATAATCTTGCAATTAAAAATAATATTCTCTTTTAAGTAAAAAAAAAATCGCTTTCAAATTATAAACACAAGCCTCCACTGAAAAATATACATTGAAATACATAACGAATACAATATCAACGAAGTATTTTTGAAGATAATTATGGACATACAAGAAACATACTTGTATGTCCATAATTATCATAATATGTAGATATTCGGATTGATTAATACCTGATGTCAGCCACTGACGATCAAGTAATCTCACATGCCTGCAGCGCTAATAGGCCGTACAGACAGTGTTTTAGTCGAGCACGAACAATGGATTTACCGCCCAAAAGTTGTTCGTACTTGACTAAAATACTAAATTAGTCTAATAATAAAAGTAAATTTTGAATAATAATAAAAATAAAATTAATAATATAAATATTTTGGGAAATGTGATACCTACTACAAGCTAAAGTTTTTTTTGTTTGAACCAAGAAACATAATATAATATTTACTGATAAAAAATTATTAAATTAGATAAAGTACGTATACATAATATCTATTCATTTTATATAATCGCTATAAATAATCACACTTACGAACAACAATTTTAAAAGTAGACACAAATCATCCAAACACACCCCACTTACACTTATATTTTTGAGATCACGAAATATTTTATACTAAATATAATATGTTTTTCATATTCGCGTGCTCAATTATTATTTTTAATATTGTAATATTATTTGTTATGTTTAGATTAATCTTCAAAGTTGCTCAGCATTTGGCTGAGACCGACTAAGTGAATCATAGCTAAATTACATAATACCTATACATCAATCAATACCCATTGATATGTTTTGGTATCTAGATCTGTCACATCTACATCTATAAAAATTAAAAAATCGTAATAAATGCGAAAGGTCATTCATCACGTTCCTAATGTCCAATACCTACCGATTTACGTACCACGATGAAATTTGGCAGGGAGGTAGTTTAGAGATAGTAGAGCTCCACTAAGAACGGAATTTGGGACAGGAGTGTTAAGGAGGTCTAAGAGTCATGGAAGTCCGCTAGTAATAAATATCAACGATATTTTGAAAAATATGTAAATCCTACATTACGCTGCCTTGCGTCCTATTTATGACATGCCTGTATCTTGAGCCATTAACTACACTTATATTAGAAGAAAGATTTTTATTCTTTTTTATGTAACGAATAAACTCAAAACCTACTGGACAGATTTGATAAATTCTTTCACAAATAGAAAGTTACATCATCAGAAAGTAACATAGGCTGACTCATCTGCTATAAACTAAAGTTTTAAAAAGGTAAAGTTTGTGGTTTTGTGAGGTATTCAAATTTGAAAATTCTTTTTCCAATAAAAAGCCACGTTATTTATGAGTCATATAGGCTCATATCTCCGTATTCCATTAGGAAGTAGAACTACACAGGTCTAACTGTGGGGCGAATGCTAACTCAATCTCTCTCTCTATAGTCGTTCCATCATTACTGAAGATCGTGGTCCTGGTAAGATCCCAGCCTCCTGCGGGTCAACGCCTTCCATCGGCTTCTGTTGGTGACCATCGCTGCTATAGTGTAGAACTTCGTCCCTTTATCCTCCTTCAGCTGGTCAGCCCACCGTGTTGGTGAGCGGCCCCTCGGTCTTTTCCCGATTCTAACTCAATACAAGTGCTTTTTTGTAATATCTGCAATATACTGCAATAACAATGTACTTTAGATTATGCAATTGAACTTGTTATCAATACATATAAATTATATTGAAATGTCTGTCTGTGATTTCACAATAACTGTGTTTTTTTTTTTTTTTTATTCTTTACAAGTCAGCCCTTGACCACAATCTCATCTGATGGTAAGTGATGATGCAGTCTAAGATGGAAGCGGGCTAACTTGTTAGGAGGAGGATGAAAATCCACACCCCTTTCGGTTTCTACACGGCATCGTACCGGAACGCTAAATCGCTTGGCGGTACGTCTTAGCCGGTAGGGTGGTAACTAGCCACGGCCGAAGCCTCCCACCAGCCAGACCTGGACAAATTAAGAAAATCTCAATCTGCCCAGCCGGGAATCGAACCCAGGACCTCCGTCTTGTATATCCACCGCGCATACCACTGCGCCACGGAGGCCGTCAAATTTAATACAATAAACGTTTAATACAATACTATAAAAGTATACCCACGTTTCTGCAAAGCTGTCATTGGTTTAAGCCACGCCCACTCCGGGGTCCGTCGCTAGCCATTGACGATCAAGTAGCGAAGACGTTTCATGTATGCGTCAAGTTGAGCCGTCATGCACGCAGCGACCAACACACAATCAGTTATAGACGTGGTGCAGAAACGTGGCTATACTTGATCATCAATGGCTAATAGACATTCAATGGAAGATAAAGGATGTTAAGGAACAATATAGGCTTTTTTATTTTGAATACAATGATATTTGATACTAGAGATAGGATACTAGCGCATCAAAACTAAGGTGGACAAATGTGTATAACTGTCCTAATTTAATTTAGTCGCTTATTAAACAACAAACGTTATTTAAATAAATAATACAATTATATACCGTCTACAATGTCGAGTTGTGTGTTCAGGAAATGTAAAAAAATATATACATAAATATAAAATGGAATTAAAGACAAAATCGTGCTCAGTGGAGTCGCTAAATTCGGATCACTTTTTGCGGTGATTTTGTAGGCACGTAACCTATAGTATAAAATTATAATTGTTTGTATAAGCATGCGTTTAGCTGCAATCACGCCTGATGGTAAGTGATTATGTAAATAATGATGATGATGCATGTGGAACGCGCTTGACCAGAAGACACCTATTCACTCTTGACTTGATACCCATATTGTAGATGGTGGGGAAAACTGAAGCTGGAAGAGTATTTCACTTCTTTGCAGAGTTTATAAAGAAAGAGGAAATAAACCGCTTAGTACGCGTCCGAGGCTTAGCGGTGCCGATCTCTGCGATGCCTAGCAGTCCTAGGGTAGAACGGCGAAGGTGGCACAAGATTGAATATTTCCTGAGCTCTCCTCCTTCTCCGGTGTTCTACAAAGTATATTTCGGAGTTCCTCTCCGAAATATACTTTGTAGAACACCGATATACATAGGCTACTTTTTATTCCGCCGGATTTGTGAACTGAAATTGAAATTTAAGCGAGCGAAGTTGCTAGCGTCCTATAGTCATCGGATAAACATAATAAGGTAGTATAGTAATATCCATTACTTCATACATGAAGTACAAATAATTGTGATGACTGTTACAAGTACTTTATTTACATTAATAATGTGTACTCGTATTTGCGCAAAAGATAAACATAAGTAATGCAAATACAAATGCATTTAGATATTTTAGATGTCATCTGCGACTTTGCATGCCTAGAACAATAACATAATACATATTGTTACGAACTAAGGTTCGGGGATTTGGAATTAAACACCTGATGACTCGTGTAAGAACAATCATAACCGAGAAAAATCATAGCCGAGTTCACTATTGTTTACTTGTATTGCTGGTACTTGATGTTCACTCCACTTCGTTTCGACGTAAACTCTCCCGATTGTCCGGTCCGATGCGTATTTATACCAGACACGACGATTTCTAGATTACTCTGGAAATACCTACAAAACACGCGTACGCCGAGGACGTTCTACGAAATTCGGCATATACAATGTCATATTTCTTTCTTATCTCAAATGGTAAACAACCCGACATGGGCGAGCGATTATGAACACTATGTCTGTAGTAATAGAGTTCTCCGTAACAATAAAATAGTCGACGCCCTGCGGTTTCTCTCGCGTAGTTCTCATTCCCGTGATAATACGGGGATGAAATCTAGCCTATGACACTTACAAATAACGTGGCTTTCTAGTTCCAGTCAAACGACAATGACTAGACCTGTGTCGATCGCGATTGATCGAATCTCCAACTCCATTAGTTGTGCGTGAGCGATCGGGTCGCGAACGTTTAAAAGACCCGATCTTGAGTGACTCGTTTGGTGATCCGTCTGGCGCCGACTCGATTAATTGACCCGACTAACGATAACTAACGATAGAGAGCTAAAGATTTTTGTTTATCACACTAAATTGAACTTCATTTTCATTACGTAAATCAAATCTGTAGTTGTTGTGAATGATCGGGTCACGGACGTACCCGATCTTGTGTGACCCGGTTGGTGATCTATACAATCAACTCGATCACTCGACCTGACTTGGTGCGATCGGTTATACAGGTCCGATAGGTAAAAAATCTAGATAGATAGGTTCTAAGCACGTTTCACTTCTAAATAGGATCATCCTAAATGACTCTACGTTTGCGAAGTTAAATTGAATGAATTTATTCCTAAATATTTTGATTAACCATATCTTGAAATACAATATCAATGTTACTATGTACTTAGTTGAATTTATTTAGAACTGTCCTGCGAATATAGCGATATACTGTACATTCCACACGCTATGAAGGCCGGTTTGATCTTTAAACAATCATACAGATTAAGCTTGAAGTCCATGGTAGAAAAAATACTACTGCAGTATTTTTTCCATCATCATGTACCATATATATATACCATATAAAAATAAATAAATGAAAATAAAATCTGTTTATTTCAGGCCATTGACCCATATAGTGTTAGTAGCTATTAGCTTATTATCTATGTTAGTAGAAATACAAAATACTAATACTAATAATACTAATAAGCGAAATACAAAATACTAATACTAATATCGGTGAAGGAAAACATCGTGAGGAAACCTGCATACCAGAGAATTATCTTAATTCTCTGCGTGTGTGAAGTCTGCCAATCCGCATTGGGCCAGCGTGGTAGACTATTGGCCTAACCCCTCTCATTCTGAGAGGAGACTCGAGCTCAGCAGTGAGCCGAATATGGGTTGATGACGACGAATACTAATACTAAAGTAAACTGCCATATTGTCCACACTTGACGTTTTGAATTCAATTCTTTTTAAATAGTTACTACTTACTCATAAACACATGACGGCCTCAGTAGCGCAGTGGTGTGCGCGGTGGATTTACAAGACGGTTCGATCCCCGGCTGGGCAGATTGAAGTTTTCTTAATTGTTCCAGGTCTGGTTGGTAGGAGGCTTCGACCGTGGCTAGTTAAGTTCCGGTACGATGTCATGTAGAAACCAAAAGGGGTGTGAATTTTCATCATACTTTCTTACATCTTTAGACCCGCTTCTATCTTAGATTGCATCGTTACTTACCATCAGATAAGATTGTAGTCAAGGTCAAGTAATACAGAGAATAAAAACAAACATACTATTACACTACAAAAAAAAAAACAGAAAATTTAAACAAAAAAAAGTGAAATGAATGCAAGTAACATCTTTGTTTAAAGCTAACTGACCTTCATAGTGTTTTGATATTATATACAATATAAATTAGTACATAATAACTACATATACATAATTACATAATAATATATCACATTGCCTAGTCAGAATGACACGAGCACCAAAGTTGCTTTATCATTGTTATATAAAATAATTTATTACTCTTATTTATCTTTGGTCATAGTGTTATATGCTCATTAGCACTTGGCCTTAATGCTTAGGATACACTACTGGTATCAAAGCCTTTGTTGTGGAATATTCCCATGGGAATGCAACTATGTGGACTGTAGCAGGTCAGGGAATTCGATTAGTTTCCTTTACAGGGCAGGTTTTTACCACCGAAACGAAGGCAATCACGAGCAAACCATCTGCCTTTCGATGCTGCGGAGCCGCCAAGTGCCAGGATACAGTTTCCTTGCCAGGACACCTTGACAATGGCTTCACAGACACTTCTGCCTCGATAATAACAAGTTGTCTTATGCACACCAAGATCAAATTAATACACTAATTCGGGTTCGAAACTAGTCGGGCATACTCCAACGTTGTATCACGTGAGAATTAGCCGTGTTTTAAAATAAATTATTAAGTTAATATCATAATTAGACGTAAACTAATATATATATATACTTTACAAATCCCTCGAAAACCATGTTTTTTTCCAGGATAAAAAGTAGTCTATGTGTTAATACAGGCTATAATATATCTTAATACCAAATTTCAGCTAATTCGGTTCAGTAGTTGAGGCGTGAAAGAGTAACAAACATTCATATCATCAAAATCATCAGCTTTCGCAAATCTCGGGAAACCATGGATTTTTTTGGGATAAAAGTACACAATACATAGGTATATGTTAATCCAGAGTAAAAACTATTTCCATGCCAAATTTCAGCTAATTCGCTTCAGTAGTAGCGGCGTTATAGAGTGACAAACATCCAAACATCCACACAAATTTTCACGTTTATAATATAAGTAGGATATATACTTACTATATAATATTAATATATATTAATACATTAACGTGAAATTCTGTGTTATACAAAACCCGCAGGAACCATGTATTTTTCCAGGATAAAAGTAGCTTATATGTTGTTTAATAACATCTCATTCAAATCGGTCCAGCCGTTCCAAAAGTTAGCTCAGACAGTAACGAACGACTAAACGAATAACTTAAGAATTTACTATTGTGTATTAGTATCGTATAAATAAATAGAATCACTTGAGGAAACAGTTGTTATGGAATCACAGACAGACAATACATTTTTATTTATGTGTATGTGTATTACATCACTATTTTAAATCAAAACGGTCTTCTTAACACGTCCTAGATAAACCAATAGATAATAATCTTTTTACGTCCAATGTCGTCTCCAAGGCCGATAGATAACGGTATAATTTTGTCAGTATCCTGCTATAAAATGTTACACGTGTCTACAAATTCAGAGAGTACATAATACAATAGACTGTTCGTAAACTATTAATCTAATATAGCGGACGCCCGCGGTTCTGTCCATCCGGAAAATTCTTTTTGGAATAATAAGAATCGTTTTTCATATATAGCCCCCACTAAGTAAAACGCCACTTCACGCGACGTCGCGTGGTGTGGCAAGGAAAGTGTTAAAATCCATTTTGAAATCTTACTACCATCTTAAGCCTATCATATTCATCATCATCATTGGGAATCCATATTCAGCTCAATGTCGAGAACAAGTCTCCTTCCAGGATGAGAGAGGTTAGGCTAGTCCACCACGCCGGCCTTATGCGGATTGGCAGACTTCACACACGTACCTAAAGAAATATGAAGATTTTCAGGTATGTAGGATTCCTCACGATATTTTTACTTCACCGTTTGAGACACATGTTTAATTTCTGAAAATGCAAATCACTTAAAATTCTCCACTTAAAAGTACGAAACTTCTCGCCATTGACTGGGAGCATGAGTCGACAACCTTTTATTTAATCATTTAGACTAATATTAGAGGATGGAGGATGATTGTTTGTTTGCATTGAATATACTCTGAAATTACTGAACCGATTTGAAAAATTCTTTCACTGTTGCGAAGCTTCCTTTGTGTGCTGTAGGCTATATTTTATCCCTGTACTACTACTGGAACGAAAACCACGCGGGTGAAACCGCGCGGTGTATATTTGGATATCCCAGCGTCAGGGTTCGTGGCCTGTTACAAACATGTTTATTACTAACGACGCCTTTATCTAACCTTTATGCTCCATATTATATTGAAATATTAAAAAGGGCCGTCTCATGTGAAGGGTCTTAACCTATTTTCGTGATTATTTTTCACTCAATAGGGAAAGCTTATGAAAGGAACCCATGAAAATTTAACAGAAAGAAAAGAAAAACTTTGTTAGTAAAGTATTATATATTATAGTAAAGTATTTTGTATTATAGAGATATAATAAGCACTGCTTAAAGCTATTCTTACTTCTTACCAAATATAGAAAACATCAAAAAATATAAAATACTGGTTTTTCAGTTACTGAGCTAGGGCCCAACTAATTGGTTGTCTCCTATAGATTTTAACAATACAGGTTGCGTTCGATCTCTGTTTATGAGTAGTTACGTACATAGAATACATTATACTCTCTAGTAACTTGGATATTTAGATATGTGAAATTCAATATTATATCCACCACACACATGGTTCTTCTTGTTTTTAGTTCCAAGCAAATTTATGACAAAAATACAAAGAAGAATCACTAATCATTGAGAATATGATGAGCTATGTGGGTGAAATCGCGGGGCGTTGGCTAGTTTTGTATAATTTCGATAATTTTTCACAGAACAAATGGAATATTAAATGGGGATAGAATTTTTTTTTATTATTAATTTCATGAGGTAGGCAAAGATCGGCGATTATACAGCCGGTTATTTGATTTTGCAAATTTTTAAATCGAGGATACCTTGTAAATTTACAAATTAAAAAAAATATAAATAAAAAATACACTTACCAACCTTTTATCTTAACTTCTTATAAATGTATAATTAAAATGTTACTTTCAGCGCCCGATATTGATAAATAAAAGTAACTTTTCCGAGCAAGTGAGATGACAAACTTATTTTAATTTTTAATAATATTTGTTTTTCAATGAAAATTGTATATAATTTGTAATGTAAGTACAAGAAAATTTCACTTCCATTATCTTGAATGTCAGCAAGGCTCGATAAGGTTATGTTATAAAGGACAGTTGCTAACGAAGCGCCAGCGCTCGTCTCGTTATCACTGAAAGCTTGTTACATTGCTTTTTATTATCGGTCAGCTGCTCAGACCAATTATAGAAGGACTTGTATCGCACTCATAGTCACGAACAAAATTGTCTGTCATTTTCTGAAGAAAACGAGCTTAGATTTGGTATATATCTTGTACTAAACTAGAAGTTTTTGCCCGTTACACACAATTCAATTACACAAAAAGGTATTTTACGGAGCTCTTTAATCGACGAACATGAATACAACCATTTAACATCGATACTATAGAGACAGTTTCTATAATCGCATATACTTTGACAGAAAAGTAACGTCTAGCGAGGCAGGTCCTGGTCTGAGGTCAGCTGCGACTTTATGTTTCCGGCGATAAAGACGTCCTTACAAATAAACTACACACATTGATTACTGTCACACACTATCCTCGAGTACTTTGCTATATTTTGTCCCCGGTTGGTATATGAAACCGTGCGGCGTCAATTTTAATTTTTTTATTAAAAGATTTTTTTTAATAAGCAGACAACAACAAATAGAGTTTGGCTAATCAAAGTAGGGACTGAAATCACCCGCTAAATTAAAAAAAATCATATAAACAAATTTTTTATAATTTGTTTAATTTTTTTTCTGTTTGTATACATTACTACCTATACTATAAGCATTTTTTTTTATTCTTTACAAGTTAGCCCTTGACTACAATCTCACCTGATGGTAAGTGATGATGCAGTCTAAGATGGAAGCGGGCTAACTTGTTATGGTTATGAGGAGGATGAAAATCCACACCCCTTTCGGTTTCTACACGGAATTGTACCGGAACGCTAAATCGCTTGGCGGTACGTCTTTGCCGGTAGGGTGGTAACTAGCCACGGCCGAAGCCTCCCACTAGCAAGACCTGGACAAATTAAGAAAATCTCAATCTGCCCAGCCGGTGTTGGCGGGCGTTTTCAGTCTTTACTTTCATTAACCTTTGTTTATCGGTCAAATATAAATAAAGCTAGGTAAGCTAAAAAATATAAAAGCTGCTTCAAATAGAAACGTGTAAAGTATTTCAAAGTACCTCTAAATTTGGCCTCGTTATCCGCAAAGTAGCAGTCGTAAAATAGGAAACCTCAAATTGTTTCGGTGAAGATAATTGCATTACCGAATTGACCTGAATTCTGTATTCTCCTAGTGACGTAAGCATAACCAGGTTTGCGGTCACACGGACCAGTGAGTGTGTTCAAGCTTTAAGTGCATTTGCAGTTTGCAAAGTTTTCAAATATATGTACTGTTTTTTTTATTTAATTTACAGGTACAAAATGCATAGGCATATAGGTAATATTATTTACTTAGCCTCGCGGAATGGAATTGAATTGAATTCATATTACATAAACTAAATATTACTCATATTTACATTTTTTGTATTCATTTTTGTAAAATTTTTTATTTGTAATTAATTAACATCGTCGTCGTTATCAACCCATATTCGGCTCTCTGCTGAGCTCGAGTCTCCTCTCAGAATGAGAGGGGTTAGGCCAATAGTCCACCGCGCTGGCCCAATGCGGATTGGCAGACTTCACACACGCAGAGAATTAAGAAAATTCTCTGCGTGTGTGAAGTCAGGTTTCTTCACGATTCTTCACCGTTTGAGACACGTGATATTTAATTTTCTTAAAATGCACACAACTGAAACGTTGGAGGTGCATGCCCCGGACCGGATTAGAATCCACCACCTTCCAGATTCGGAGGCAGAGGTCATATCCACTGGGCTATCACGTATGTAACGTATACGTAATGTATGATTTATCGGTTGAATAAATAAAGTTTTATTAGTTAATTTTCGAATATCATTTTACTTTTTTTTCCATCATTTAAAAGTAATACGTTTCCACTTAATTATAATTAAGTGGAAACTTTATAAATGAATTTAATTAAGAAAATGCAAAAATACCAATCCCATCTTACGAATCTGTTAAGTCTAGGTATAGGTATTTGTAGGTACTAATTTTATAATGAGGATAGATTTGTTTGCATTTAATAGGGTTTGAAACTAGTAGATCGATTAGAAAAGTTCTTTCATCAATAGAAAACTACTTAATCAGGGAATAAATACTCCTGTTTTCCCACGGAAATGAAAAACTACGCCGATGAAACAGCGAAGTTTTGCTAATCACACGTATGTGTGTGTTTTTTCCTCCTTTGAGCTGCGGCTGTTGAAGCGATAAGACTGAAATTTGAAATGGAAATAGTTTTTTACTGGATTAACATAAAGGCTACTTTTCATCCCGGACAAATCCATGGTTCCCGCGGGAATTGTAAAAAATTAAATTCCAGGCGGACGAAGTCGCATGCGTCCGCTAGTATATTATAAGTGCTTGAACTGCGATCTTTTGAAAGTGAATGAAAAACCTTTTCAATGCCCTGAAAGTCTTGAACAGCAATCAGTAACTGTAAGTCACGCAAGCGATGGCGGCCATTTAGCCGAAATGCTGATAGGCAATTAGAGCAAACTGTTACCTATCCCTGGCTGGCTTGGCGCTATTATTCGTGGAACGTCGGAATACTCTTCACCGGGTGTTAGTTAGATGGATACATAGTTTGCAACTGTGTTAAAGCTTTTAAAGTATGAAGTCAGTAACTTAACCAAAGTAACTCAAAAATTTCTAAATTAAAAATACATTTATTTAAATTAGGCTTAGTTTACAAGCACTTTTGAAAGGCGTCGTCCTGACGAAAACTTAAAATTAAAGTTACGAGGGTTCCAAACGCGCCTTGGTCCGAGAAGATCCCACAACAAACTCAGCCAAGGTTTTTTTTTTGTTTACCACCATTTTACAAACTTATTTAAAACTAAGCACACAGTCGTATAATACACATTAACACCAAGCTTTTGTTATCATTTAAATACTCATTAACACTATAATAAGACTTTACTAAAAGCTTGCGTTTAATAACTCATTTAGAATTCAACCAGAATAGCTTTATAATAACATAAAGAGAAAAAGTCTTTCTTTATAGGCTTCATGTAAAGCTTGGAGTTATAGTTTGGCAAGTTCGTTGATGACACTCCCATGATATGATATGCGGGCGACGGGGGCGAAAGACTGTGCGGGTGTGAAATCGTGCGTGCGGGGAAGTGAGGTGCGTCAGTCGTCGGTTTTTCATTCATCGCTACACGCCTTCCGGCCCGAGCGGTCCATCGGGAGTGTTACGAAGCTATACACAGCGAATAATTGAATGAGCTATCCTCAGATTATACCTACTCATCATTGTCAGACTATTTCATCATTATCAACCCATAGTCTCCTCTCAGAATGAGATGGGTTAGGCCAACTGGCCTCTGTCTGTCAATTCGAAACTACACTCTTTGACCACCCACCCTACACATTTTGGTGATGAGATGAAATGTCGTTGAATGAAGCCCTTTAAGTGTCGCCGCACACGGGCCACACGCGACAGCCACAATTGCCGCCACAAGAAGCAAGAAGAGGCCACAAAAGTAGCTGAAGCGCGCGACAGGTGCTTGTGGCCGGTGGTCGACACTTGTGGTCGGTGACTGCTACTTTTTTACTGTAACAGGTTTACTGAGACAAGAGAAAGGGGTGCGGAGTGGCGTGTGGCGGCGTTTAGTGGCCAGTGCGGGCCACAGCGAGCAGCGACGATTGTATCGTGTGGCGGCCACCGGTGCGTGTGTGCGGCGAGTCCATATAAAATGTATGAAAACTAAATGAAATATGCTGGTAGCGGCGTTTTGTGTTGTGGCCGGTGGCCCGTGTGTGGAAGCCCTAAAGTTTTTAAATAAAACTTTTACAATACAGAACAGCAAAGACTATTATAAAATAGTGTTTGTCCTCTAGCTTTTCCCTAGGGCCAAGCGGTCTCAGGGCCATAACTTTTCATTTGCTGTAAGCTTTTCTTTTTCATTTAGCGCGACTGGCCCGGACAGGGAACTGTTTCATTGCGTTTAGAGGAAAATTAAAATTTGCATATCCCCTATTTTATATTGTGGAAACTTGTTTTATATAGCCACAATAAACTGGAATTATTGAGATGCTAGGAGTCGCCCCGTAGTTTCACCTTCGTAGTTCCAGTTTCCGTGGGAATATTCAAAGAAAGAAAGAAAGAAAGAAGTTTATTATTTTTTTAGTGTCACAAACAGAACATCCTATCTAAACTTTTCTTAAAATTTTCTTAAAAATAAATAAATACATCCTATCTAAGATATTATATGACTGTCTGTGACACCCCACTGTGGTTTACAGCCCATCATTAGCTGTACATTTTCAGATGAGACGGGTGACGTCACAGTCAGTTATAATTACCAACTAATCAAAATACTTTTAATACATTCAAATCAGAAGATAATAAAACACAAAATAAAAAACCAAAAACAAAAAACCTTGGTAAGAGCACCGTATAAATAAAATTATAATAACATAAAGATAAATGCCAACCTATGTCCATCAGGGATTCTAATTGTAAAATATTTTTTCATATAAATCCGGTTGATTTAGAGCTATTATGTTTGTTACTCTATAACGCCGCAACTACTGAAGCGATTTGGTCAAAATCTCTGAAATGATTTGTGATTGTTTGTTACTGCTAACCGAATTAGCTGAAATTTAGAATTCAGATATATATAGCCTGAATTAACACATAGGCTACTATTTTTATCCCGAAATTACTTATTTATTTTTCGCGGATTCAACACCGCAGGGCGCAGCTAGTTATCTTAGTGTTTTTTAATCATCTTAGTCATTTACACTAGCGGCAGCTGCTACCGACGACTGCAGTCGGTGACGTCTCGGCGGAAGTCGACTGCTGTGGGAGACCGCCGCCGACCGCCGCCGAGAGTCGACTGCAGTCGGCGTCGCCGTTACCTGCCGCCAAGACGTAGCCGACTGTAGTCGACTGCAGTCGTCGGTATTAGTTGCCGCTCGTGTAAATGAACCCTTATGTAACGCATTGATAACGTTTACAATATTATCATAGGCATTATATGGGCAAAACTGCTTATTGGATTCCGAAAGTCCAATTCCACAAAATACCAGACATAAACGTTTGACACAGCAGTGAGAGCGGGGAAACTTCCGGAAAAAACGCAGGTAAGGCTGCCAGTCCACCGAAGCGGAGCTAGGCAGCGGAGCTGAGCGTCTAATTATTTAATATTTATCTATGTAATCTGGTTTATGTATTAGTGTGTAATTATTTGAATGTATTTTTTTATATATATTATAATGTGTAATTTTTCATTTTATTTATACAACCTACATTCACGAGTCTTTGCATTTTCCTAAGCCCAAGGTCGCCTTTTGTATCCTACTTCTGTACTACTTATTTCAGTCTTATTATTTGTTTTTTCCTATGTTGTGGTGTACAAATAAAGTATAAATAAAAAAGTGGACAGGGCCTTACGAGCTAGTTTAAAAATTCATATAAAACCGGTAAGCGGAGCGGGGAGACGGAGCGGGGTTAAATAAAATTTTTTTATTTAACATAGTCTGCAATTCCGCTCCGCAGCCTCGCTTTGCTTCGGTGGATAAACACAGTACACAACTCCACTCCGCATTAGTCCGTTTCTCCGCTACGCTCCCTCGCTTCGGTCTGGTGGACAGGCTGCCTTACACGGAAACCGGAAGTGGTTTCGCGTAAAATTTTATTTTTGTACTTCTTTGTGGATTAACTTGAAAAGAAAACTATTTCTCTTGCATGAATGTGATAAAAATATGTTTTGTTTAGAAGATATCGGTGTTAAAAGCTTTTATTTAACTTGTTTTCTTATTGTAGATGATTTAGGGATATGTGTGATATTGGAAAATTTCACTATTTTCTAAGGAACTAAAATTTAGTCGTCGTCGTTATTAACCCATATTCGGCTCACTGCTGAGCACGAGTCTCATCTCAGAATGAGAGGGGTTAGACCAATAGTCCACCACGCTGGCCCAATGCGGATTGGCAAACTTCACGCACGCAGAGAATTAAGAAAATTCTCTGGTATGCAGGTTTCCTCACGATGTTTTCCTTCTTCGTTTGAGACACGTGATATTTAATTTCTTAAAATGCACACAACTGAAAAGTTGGAGGTACATGCCCCGGACCGAATTCGAACCCACACCCTCCGGAATCGGGGGCAGGGGTCATATCCACTAGGCTATCACGGCTCTCAAAATTTGATACACTCTAACAATATTTTGACTAATTGAAAATAATAAAAACAATATATTAAATTAAATCGAACTTCAACAAAAATGAGAACAAATGTTTTCAAGGTTCCATAAAAACAAAAAAGAACGTTCCACTGGCGAATGCTCAACGAATGTTCGAGTTAATTGCAGCCATTATCCTGATAATATCGGGGCTACAGAAAAATCCACGAAAGCCATACGGAGTGGTAATTTAGATAAAATGGTCGGTTTTTATTCGGAACTCTTCAAATTTCGATTTAGCCAAGCGTCCACTTAACTTGAGTAGAAACTTAACCAATTAATATTTAACCCCTGACGTTGAAAGAGGGGTGTTTGACGTCTCTGTCTGTCTGTGGAACCATGGCACAGATGAAACGATTTCAAATTAGTTTATTTTTATTAAAGGTGACTTATGTGCGAGTGTTCTAGACATGTTTGATGAAAATCGGTTGAGCCATTTACAAGTTGAGGGGGGTGAAAGTGGGGGAAGAATAACCGAATGTCTGCAATTATACTAGAGTGAGGTCTCAAATGAAAGCGCACTGAAAGAGAATTTTGATGACTTGATCAAGAGTGTAATAATAATTCCTTTGGAAATATTTCAAAATTTTTAATTTTATGTTATTAAAAAACTGCATTTTATATATATTTTTTGAATATTGAAATTAGCATGATTGAATTATGATACAAAATAAATACGATAGTCTCTATTTGATAAAAGACTAAACTGGGTCCGTTAATTAGTCTAATGATATTGAGTGGCAAATAGCGTTGAGCCGAAAAATATTGGCGTGAGAAGCCAAATTGGAATAACTCTTAGTTTCCACCCAAAAAGGTTCATAGAAGGTTATAGGATAAGAGATTATAAGGCGGGCAAGGGTCTCACCCTCCTTAGCATGTAAATAATAGACCCTAAACTTGAAAAGGGATCTTCAATGTACTCACAGGCGGGCTTTATCGAGGGGTCGATGCGAAAGGTCAAATTGGCTGAAAAACTACAATGGGCTACCCTTTAATATCTGGCGAGAAAATTAAAGTGATATCTTGACATTCTGAGGGTAACTTAATCATTTATAATACGATTCAATATCGAATATCAATTATGATGTTAAATGACGCAATATAATATTGTAGGAAATAGTAATATGAGATAGATATGACGTCGCTCGATCTAGTGTTGGCTCCGACGCTAGGTGGTGCGAATTGTTTCCGTAAAGAGTAGGGAGTTAGAGTGGGGTAGCGATCGGTTGCCGGGAACGACTTGCGATATAAGGCGCTCATCGTACGGTCGGCTTCGGTATGCTCGTGGCGTTCGAACTGTCCATATTTCTTGTTGTGTGATTATTTATGGGTTACTTAGGATAGGCGGGTGACTTGTGTGGAAAAGGGGAGTGTTAGTTAACTGTCAAGGGATCCCTTAACCCTATATACAACGATCACAAGTTCGTGACTCCACTCAAGGTCATTCTCTGCCATTCTTATTCTGGTTATAAGTCGTCCTGACAAATATTGTGAATACCTTTGTTCGACATTGGTTTTCTTATTTTTGTAATCAACTTCTGGGTCTGCTAAAAATATTATAACCTATCTTCTATTCATCGATGCTTATAATAAAACTGTAGCAGGTATAATTCTGTACATTGATGATATTTTGATGATTTTTGCCGGGGGGCATTATAGGGGTGAGGTGGCTTGAATGGGCCATTTTTGATTTCGAGGCCATTAAGCGATTGAGAAAATATTTGAATAAGGGTGGGGGTAGGCTTGGGTAGGGTGGATGTAGGGTAGGGTAAGGGTAGAGTAGTGCAGAGTAGGGATAGGGAAAAAGTGCCTATACTCGTAAGTCAAAGCGAAACTTGATCGGGTCCGCTAGTCTAATTATAAACATATAATGTAAGTAAAAATGCAGATAGTATTCTTGCCACCATTCCACGTGGGCATGATTTGTATAGTTATTAGGATAAGTTAGATTAAGTTCCTTATTGTATTCTTTCTCAATAAAAAAAAAGTAAACACAAAATTGTACATGTGGGCGCTCAGTGGTGTAGCAAAATTCGGATCAGTTTTACGTTGATGTTGTAGGCACGTAACATATCTAATAGTATAAAATCGTTGGGATTGGTTGTTAAACTCCGTCAGTTATCAGTAAAACTTAAATACACTGAAAACATCTGCGCTACCATATCCGACTTAAAAATTAAGTTGATGGGCAACTATAAGTCAGGGAACGCGATAGCTGCAATTTCGTGGAAAGTGCCAAAACGCAATTAGCACAGACTGTTGCCAGTGTAGCCTTTTCCCGTTTGGCTGGCAGCCATTATTTATGCCAGTTAACATGCATTTCTCTATGGAGGCTTTATCGGTGACTTGTAGATTGGTTATGCTTGGGGTATGAAATACGCACCGTATTTTATGGCGTTTTGGTCAACTTGGTAACGGGATTTATGTAAGAGCACTAGAAATGCATTTTTACAAAGAGTGGGTATAAACTGAAGTCAAAGTTATTATTGTTTGCTAAGGGTAATTTTTCAATCCCCTATATTATTCCATATTTTACGGGGTTTTGATAAATTTTGGCAATGGAATTTATGATAGAGAATTAGAAAAGGAATGTTTACAAATTACTGATGTTGAGAGGTATAATTTAATTAGTGTTTGTTTTTGGGTAATTTCCGTAACTTCTGAAATACTAAAACACCGTATTTTAATCGATAGAAGTAAGAAGCATCTACTTTACATTTTGTTTTTTTTTTTTATGTTAGTCAACAGTTCTAACCACATAATAAGCAAACGTTCTTAAACAAAACACCGAAAACAAACTATTTTAATGATCTTCAACATTTTTCAATTTAATTTTTAATGTGTCCAGTCCAGCAGTGGACAACCCATCGGCTGATAATAATGATGATGGATAAAGACTTGATCTGTTGTACGAGTACTTTTCAGTTGTGTGCATTTAAAGAAGTTAAAAATCACGTTTCTTAAACGGTAAAGGAAAAACATCGTGAAGAAACCTGCATACCTGAGAATTGTTTCTATTCTCTACGTTTGTGAAATCATGACATAATGCGGATTGGCAGCATTGGGCCAGCGTGTGGACTATTAGTCTAATCCTTGTTATTCTGAACGCAAACTCATGTTCAACAGTGAGCCGAATATGGGTTGTTAATGATGTGGTTAATGTCATGATGAGTAATGAAATACCAAAGTCATCAATTACAGAGTATCTGAGAGATTACAAATTACAGAAAAAAGTATCAGAGAAGCTCGTTCACACAGATATTAAATTCATTATTAACGCATGTGCGTGAAATAGCTTTTTATCATTGGTTCCCGAGGGCCGTAAGTTATGTTGGCAGTTTTCCGCTGTCAGATAACATATCGTCGCTAAATGTAAAGGTAACGGCGGAATACAAATTGTTCTCATGTTTACAGGGATGTGGTAATCGTGCGTAATGGTAATTCACTTTTTTAGAAACATTATATTAGATTTATAAAATATATTCGAGGATATATTATGAGGACATCCGCAGACGAACCAAAGTCATCGACATAGCTCAAAGAGTCGCGAAGTAAGGCAATGGGCGGCGCACATATTTAGAACTATTTTAGAATTTAAACTATCGTGAGTGTTATTCATATTAATTGATTATGAAACATGGCTAAAACTCACGTGATATTAGGTCGGAGTATGCGCGACTAGTTTTGAACCCATACGGGGCCCTTAGTCATGAGCTGGTTCTTGCATCGCGGCACGATCCAAACTGATCCGAACTGAATGACTGAACTGGTTCGAAACTATTCGGGCATACTCCGACATAATATCATGTGAGTTTTAGCCGTGTTTCATAATCAATTAGTAAGAGCTATTACAAAAATTTGTTTTTTTTTCTTAATAAGTTTCCAAAATCTTTCTTTTCCCAATACACATTAAATATTTTTCTTTGTTTTCCGCAATGTTCAATCTCGAACGACAAGAAAATTATAGTTTTGCTTATTAAGAAAACGCCTTGGTTTTTTGAAAAGCAATCATTCATGATCATCACATCCATAGCAAACGAGGCTGAAGTTAGATGTAGGTAAATCTTTTTTTAGTTCTAGTAAAATAAAAAAAAAATAGTACTAGTTGCGGGAACTACTCAGTCCTAGTTTAGCCTATAAGCCAAGGTTAGGGTATACCGTTTAGAGGCACTAGGGAAAATCGAGTAAAAAAACGAGCAGACGCAAATTTAAAATATTTTTATATTACAGTTATATGTAGGTACTTTATTAAGGTACTTTACATGTAAACCTTTCTTTTGAATCATCCAATCTATTGCTGTGTGAATAGTTTTAAAGTGAATCTTCTGAAAAGACTTCATTTTAGACTGTGTGGATAGTGATTTTTTATTTTATTTACTTTTACATATTTTTACACGTACAAAAAAATTCAGTTATGAACTAACATGATTAGCGTATGCAAAATCGTATTAAAGCAAACATTGCTTGCAAAACCACTTTCATCTAATAAGGTTACAAAACAAAATACTTATATTTTACAACTTAATTATAAATCTAGGATACATTAGATATCTAGTCTAATAGAATTAAAAGAAAAAAAAATGAAATATGTAATATGTATTTATGTATCTAAAACTTTATAATCAAAAATTAATAGAAAAAACCTAAACAATAAATAGTAAGACATTGCAAGGAAACTAATAAAACAAGCCAGTCATACTTGGCTAACCAGGTTACTAATTATTAACCTGCGAAATGTATTTGGCGAATTTGAATTGACATCCAGTGAACCACTAAGCTTATATAGTTTACATAGCCGAGGGAAGATGGAGTTGGCACCGAAAACTGTCCTGGTGTGAGGTGGAAAAAGTGGAGTAATAGCAGCACGCGGATATCTATAAGGCACTCTAAAATTTATTTTACCTAATAACTTAATGATTTAGATTACAACACGATATGCCGGGAACACAGAATAGATAGAACGCAATAAGAATTCGAGGAAGGCCCATAACGAACTAGGCGCTGAAATCATTGAAATAACAAAATTACAAAGGTCTATAATAATAACTTCATTACTTGGGAGCGCTGCCTTTATTGATTACTGGGAACTAAGGGAAATGATAATTTACTTTGACAGAGGAGAAACGTACAATTCTATCTAAATAAACATTGATTGAGTTCGTTACAAAAGATGTTTATTTATCATGTTTAGTTAGAATTCTCTTATTTAAAGGTTTTTTCGTTTTTGTGAAACTTACAAGGGCGGTATAAACTTTTTAGTAATCATCATCATTATCAACCCATATTCGGCTCAATGCTGAGCTCGAGTCTCCTCTCAGAATGAGAGGGGTTAGGCCAATAGTCCACCACGCTGGCCCAATGCGAATTGGCAGACTTCACACACGCAGAGAATTAAGAAAATTCTCTGGTGTGCAGGTTTCCTCACGATGTTTTTCCTTCACCGTTTGATACACGTGATATTTAATGTCTTAAAATGCACACAACTAAAAAGTTGGTGGTGCATGCCCCGGACCGGATTAGAACCCACACCCTCCGGAATCGGAGGCAGAGGTCATATCCACTGGGCTATCACGTCTCTCATCGTTTTTAGTAATATTATATAATAAATAGTAGACGCCGCGCGGTTTCACCCGCGTGGTTTCCGTTCCCGTAGGAATACAGGGATAAATAAAGCCTATAGCCTTCCTTGATAAATGGGCTATCTGACACTGAAAGAATTTTTCAAATCGGACCAGTAGTTCCTGAGATTAGCGCGTTCAATCAAAAAAACAAACTCTTCAGCTTTATAACATTAGTATAGAAAGTATAGATTCAATCAATCATCCTACCTTAAGGTTGGGATTTTTTTCAAATTTATATATAGGACCTAATTTGATAATTAAAACTACTAAATACTCAGTAAAAAGTTACACGTGTTCATACATAAAAAACATATCACACGTCGAATTGTTAACCGTCTCTCTGTTGTTCGTCAGGTGATAATCACAAGCCCCCTTCAACTTAACTTTAAAATATATTAAGCGAATATAAAGAAGAACAACTTACCAAGTTAACTTACCAAGAAACTACTTAATAATTACAAGACAACGACGTTTGACGAGAGAATATGTAAGTTAATATATATTTTTTTATTATTTACAAGTTAGACCTTGACTTCAATCTCGGAGGATGAAGATCACACCCTTTCGGATTCTACACGATATCGCACCGGATCGCTAAATCGTTTGGTGGTACGTCTTTGCCAGTAACTAGCCACAGCCGAAGCTTCCCACCAGACCTGAACAAAATAAGAAAACCTCAATCGGCCCAGCCGGGGATCGAAACACTGCGCCACGGAGTCCGTCTTAGCTACGAGAATGAATGTTAACTCGCTAAGAAACTGCTTATACAATAGGGATGATGACAGTTTTTAAAATTGTATATAAATTAAGAGTATGCTAATAGTAAAGCAATTTTGTAAAAGAAACAGGGTATCTGCGATCATTACTTTCGGAGCTACAGGGATTTAAAAGGTCAGATTTGCTGCGCTGCCGCGGATCCCTGAAAAACGCCCCATACAAAATGGCACAAACTAAATGACGTCGTACGTAATGTAAATGATCTTTAGATTTGTATGTGCGCTCAAACAAAACTACTAATATCTTTGTTATTTGTGCGTTTATGTTTATAGTTCATTTATTAAAAAATGTCACATTTAATGTAAGGAAGCTAAAACTGTATGAATTTTCATCTAATTACAATAAAAAAAAATTAATAGATTTTGAAATTTTATAATCTTATTTTTTTGCAAATATCCAGACAATCTTTGCTTTTTATGTATAAATTAGTTAACATTGACCTTATTTACCCGAATGTATCATAAAAATCAATATATTCAAACTTAGTCATCATCCCTATTTGGCGAAAGAATATTTAAGTTATTAATTCATTAAATAAAAAAAGTTGGTTAAGTTAATTACCATCTGAATATGTAATTAACCACCATGTAATAGGTATATTGAAACAAAAAGCCTCCACAGTGACTTTGTCTTCATAAAGTTCAGTGACCTCTAAGCTAATAATTGGGAATTCATTAATCACTTGTAACCTGTTGGAACTTTTTGTTTTATTACAGACCCTCGGGACTGAACTTCTTTGATTGAGGACCTTTTAGTTCGTTTAACTTTGAACTTTATTAGACGGTTGTTTAATTATGTATAGAGGAATAATTTAGATCGTGAACCACAGGTTAAATGATTATAATCGATACTCGGGACAAGTCTATAATATAAGATTAATACTATAAATGCGAAGGTATTTGTATTTATTTGTATTGATGATTTTTTTATATAAATAAATTGGAACGACATTCATTATTATGTTATTACTAATAGACGCAATGCGGTTTCACCCGCGTGGTTCTCGTTCCCCGCAGAAATACAGGGATGAAATATATACTATAGCCTTCCACGTTTTTTTTCAAATCGGTTTTGCGCGTTCAACCAAACAAACTCTTTAGCTTTACAATATTAGTATAGATTAAAATGAGATATATTGAGATATTAGGAGATATTATGGTGAGTGTTCACGCCTTCTAAAAGAATCCTTTAAACCTACCCAAGGTCAAAATTCCTGGGTACTGCTCGAGATGTCTCGTCTACTAGAAAATGATGGTATAACCCCTTTCGTTGCTATTCATCGCTTTATACTTCGTTCGAACACGAAACGTTTCGCTACACTACTCGGCTTACTTTGTCTAAGCATATAAGAGATATATAGTGTACTAGCTGCCGCCGCGCGGTTTCACCCGCGTGGTTCCCGTTCCCGTAGGAATATGGGGATAATTTATAGCCTATAGCCTTCCTCGATAAACGGGCTATCTAACACTGAACGAATTTTTCAAATCGGATCAGTAGTTCCTGAGATTATCGCGTTCAATCAAACAAACAAACTCTTCAGCTTTATAATATTAGTATAGACTAGCGGACGCCCGCGACTTCGTCCGCGTGAAAGTCGTTGTAAACTTTCAACTACCCCTATCCTACCCTACCCTACCTCTACCCTACCCTATCCCAACCCTACCCCTACCCTACCACTACCCTACCACTACCCTACCCCTACCCTACCCTACCCCTACCCTACACTACTCCTACCCTACCCCTACCCTACCCAGCCCTACCCCTACCCTACTTATTAAGGCTGCACTTCTTTATTTATTCCTCCCCCCCCCCCGCGAGTCGCATCGAGCGCGGCAACCGTTACACAAAAATAATCCATATAGCATGAATTAGTATTCACGCGCGATGGCTTAGCGTATTTCTTGTATAACTTTGGTGTTTCTTTACCGATTTTTATGATTATTTTTTTAATGAATAGGTAATAATGTTAACTTTTTTAGTTAAGGATGAGTGATGAGTGTTATAAACATAAAGAGTAGACAAATATAATTAGAAAGCTCCGAACTGCTAAGCTATCGGGAGTTACACGTGTTATTGTGAGTCAACCATAAAAGATAGACATATATATGCTGTTGTGTTTTAATAGAAAATTTTAAGGAGAACATTTCCGTCATACATGATTTCCATGTATCTTTAACCATTAAGGCTGTACACGCGACGGAAGCTTAAAAAATTGAGTAACTTCTCCCGTTTTCTCAACATTTCTCTTCACTGCTCTGCTCCTATTGACCGTAGCGTAATGAAAAGTATACTATAACCTGCCCAGGAGTATGTAGAATAATTGTACCAAGTTTCGTTAAAATCCGTCCAGTTGTTTTTGTTTCTATAAAGAACATACAGACAGACAGACAGACAGACAGACAGACAGACAGACAGACAGACAAAAATTTTACTGATTGCATTTTTGACATCAGTATCGATCACTAATCACCCCCTGATAGTTATTTTGGAAATATATTTCATGTACAGAATTGACCTCTCTACAGATTTATTATAAGTATAGATAAACGCGAAAGTTTGTACTTTCGCGTTTATAACATTAAACCCTACCGCAACTACTAAACCGATTTGGTTGAAATTGGAACCGGAAATAGATTTTACTCTGGATTAACAAATAGGCTACTTTTTATCCAGGAAAAATCCATAGTTCTTGCGGGATATGTGAAAAACTGAATTCCACGCAGACGAAGTCGCGGGCGTCCGCTAGTATCATAAACGCGAAAGTTTTTATGGATTTTTGTTACTATTTAACACCGCAACTACTGAACCGATTTGGCTGAAATTTATAGTGAAGGTAGATAATATCCTGGATTAACATATAAGCTACATTTTACACCGGAAAATCCATGGTTCATGCGGGTTTTGTGAAAAGCTGAATTCCAAACGGACGAAGTCGCGGGCGTCTGCAGTAGAAGTATAAAAATATCACCTTAGGTACTCAGTTAAGTGAGTTTTCCACTAGACGATAGGGCGTTCATAATAAACGTTTAACAGCGGGAATTACCTCTCAGCGCTGTGTCGCCAGTATAAAATATTACCCCTGCCGGGAATGGGTAAAATGCAAAGCGTTGAATAATTGAATAATAATCGGGCTAGACGGTGTTATCTTATCTACGTAGTACATTCTGTTTTACATATTATGACGTATCTACCTCCGTATCTGGTGGGAGTCAGTTGTTCCGGGGCAAGGAAGGACGGTCGTAAAATATTACTAATATTTTGTACAATATTTCAGCTTTTTCTGCTGTGTATAGTACCTTGATTGCTAGGTATATACCTAGATACATAACTATAAACACAACAAGAAACTACTTATATTTATTTTCAGCGTTCTCAATGTACTATTGTAAACATCCTCCTCAATGTATTACTGTAAACATCCTCATCAATGTACTACTGTAAACATTCTCCTCAATGTACTACTGTAAACATCCTCCTCAATGTGCTACTATAAACATCCTTCCTCAATGTACTACTGTAAACATCCTACTCAATGTACTACTGTAAACATCCTCTTCCTCAATGTATTACTGTAAAAATCCTTCCTCAATGTACTACTGTAAACATCTTCTCGATGTACTTCTGTAAATATTCTCCTCAATGCACTACTGTAAACATTCTCCTCAATGTACTATTGTAAACATCCTCCTCAATGTACTACTGTAAACATCTTCCCCGATTACTGTAAAAATCCTTCCTCAATGTACTACTGTAAACATCCTCTTCAATGTACTACTGTAAACGTTCTCCTCAATGTACTACTGTAAACATCCTCCTCAATGTACTACTGTAAACATTCTCCTCAATGTACTAAAGTAAACATCCTCCTCAATGTACTCCTGTAAACACCCTCCTCAATGTACTACTGTAAACATCTTCCTCAATGTACTACTGTAAACATCCTCCTCAATGTACTACTGTAAACATCGTCCTCAATGTACTACTGTAAACATCCTCCTCAATGTACTATTGTAAACATTCTCCTCAATGTACTACTGTGAACATCATCCATCAATAGGTACCTTATGGTAAAAATACAGATTTTCAGTATAATAAACTCTGAGTTTAAAACGCGGATGAATAACATGGCATAACTGTATATAAGGGTTCCGTGTTGAAAATGGAACTCTAAAAATGCGACAAAAACTACTGAAAAACTTTTTTTTTGATAAACATATTGTTCGTTTTCTCACTTTTCTGAAACGGCTCAATCGATTCTCAAGATTTTGTATTTGTACATTTTGGTCTGAGAATACATTATAAGGTATTTTTCACCCTCCTACCCTTACCCTCATTTTTTAATCGCAATTTTAGTGTTTTTGTATGAAGGAAATTTATATAGAAGCACAACGTTTTCGGGTCAGCTCGTTACTTACCTATAAAAACGTTTTTCCTGTCTAGTTTTACGATCTATCTAGTGCCTCGTTATTTAGTAGATAGCAGTTATTCCAGTTGTAGATTTTGAGGTTTTTGTTTGTAGCCTGAATTAGACCCATACAAGAAGAATTTTTTGTGCTATTTTTTCCCAAATTAAGTCAAATTAAGATTCCAATATTTTCTTACATACATAGTTACAAGTGAAGCTAATATATGCGTGTTAAAAACTGGACTTTGACTTTCATTTTGTTATTTTCGAATATTGAAAGTGTAAAATGTCATAGTAGTTTGCGTGCCAACGCAAAACTGGACACTGAACAGATACTGGCGTCATTCCAATATCACGTTACATGGGCGATAATGTGTCCAGATTAATTGTAACTGCTCGCCAAATACGTAGCGATACTTGGTTAAATTGACAATGCGAATTTTCTCCATGAAAATTTTCATTCTCTCGCCCTATTATTTGGCTAGGCGCACACAGACTGACTTGAAGGCCATTGGGCTATATACTAGCGGGCGCTCGCGACTTTGTCCGCGTGGAATTAAGTTTTTCACAAATCCCGCGGGAACCATGGGGTTTTCCGGGATAAAAGTAGTCTACGTGTTAACCCAGAGTAAAATCTATTTTCATTCAAAATTTCAGCCAAATCGCCGCAAAATTTCTTTCTCCTATTTTATCCACTTGGGGATATAATTGATCAAAATCCTCTCTTAGCGGATGCCTACGTCATAACATCTACTTGCATGCCAAATTTCAGCCCGATCCGTCCAGTGGTTTGGGCTGTGCGGGAAGTCACTGGATACAAGATTTTTGAGATCCTGGTATTGGAAGTCCTTTCAAATATCGCATCTTCAATTAGTCCATTCCGGACTATTGAACTATGTATTTGCCCAACTTTATTCAGATCGGTTTAGCTTTCTCCTGTAATAAATACAAAAATTGATTGATGAAGCGAGTGATTGAAAAAAATGCATTTTTTACTATCAGCTATTCATCGCATTATTTTTTTATATGCTCTGCTCTCTACATGTATTGAGCAATAAATGTAACAATTGGTTTACATTTAACTGCTTTCATAACGGCACCATAAAATATATTAAGCCATATCTTTTGGCTGTAAAATGTGTTTTCAAGTGTGTGTAATCTTGCATAGGTATACTGAGACTTAGAAGCATGGTGTGATATTATGGGATTTTCAAAAAGGAGAATGAATATTTTCGCATTACGCTAACGCGCAAAAGGGATATTTTGCGCTTTAGCGTAATGTGAAAATATTTTTTTTTTTTCACTTTGAATTATAATTCGATGCGTTTGTAAGCGTAATATTTTCTGTCCTTGTGAACAGTACCTCTTTCCTGAATTAAAGGTACTTTTCAATACCTAATTGTGACACGTAGTCCGAAATTGGGCCCATTTTAGCAAAACTTTCTGAATTATACAAAGAATAAAAATGTTTTTAACAAAAACACTGAATCGACTTCGAAGATGCATTACTCTAAAAAGCGAAAATAACATTGTACCTATGTCCTTTCTATTGATTGATTTGAAAGCGGTGCTATGCCAAATAGACTTTTAAAGTTCATTTTGATTTTTTTGGCACCGCCAAAGATTTTATTTTTCTGTTTTTAGTGTTTCATAATAGTGATTTATTTTTCGTTTAGTTATTTAGATTGCAACACAAAACTACAGAATCGATTTTCGTGAAAATAAAATTATTGTTCGAAGTGGGAGGCTCCGGCCGTGGCTAGTTACCATCCTACCGGCAAAGACGTACCAAGCGTTTTGCGTTCCGATACGATATCGTGTAGAAACCGAAAGGGGTGTGGATTTTCACCCTACTAACAAGTTAGCCCGCTTCTTATTGCATCATCACTTACCATCACTTGAGATTATAATCATTGGCTAATTTGACATTTAAATCAAAGTGAATAATTAAATCAAAATTAAAAATTCCTTCTATGAATACTGTCAGCGTAAACAGATCAAAATGAAGGATAATATTTCATAACAGCTTTAATTAATAAAATAATTGCTTGTTTTAAATAAATTAACGTTTAAAATAAAATTGATATTAATTTATTCAAATAATAATTACACAGGCATTGTTGAATACAATTTCGTCTAATTCAAACAAAAGTTAGTTGAATTGAGGTCGATACCATAAGGACCTCTCAGCTTAACGACCTTAACGACTTTAAGTGTCTCTTAACTTTGAGGTTTGTCATACGCAAAATTTAATTTGTTTGTCAGAGAAGGGAAGCTACGAATTCATTGATGGTTTAATTTAATTTCTATTCATTGCTGATACTCCAGTCAAATTAGACATTCGAGGCTACATTAATTCCCATAAAGCTGAAATATTAAGACTTTTGTTTACTGGAAAGCTCTAATTTATCATCAGTATTAAGTCATCATCATCATCATCATATCAGCCGATGGACGTCCACTGCAGGACATATGCCTTTTGTAGGGACTTCCAAACATTACGATACCTGCATCCATCGAATCCCTTCGACTCGCTTGATGGCGTCAGTCCACCTGGTGGGGGGTCGACCAACACTGCGCTTACTAGTGTGGGGTCGTCATTCCATCACTTTGGGACCCCAACGTCCATCGGCTCTTCGAACTAAGTGCCCCGCCCATTGCCACGTTGACTTTGGTTCTTCTGCGGATCTCCTCATTTCTGATTCCAGTTAGGTAGGTCCAATTTCGAAAAAGAGGTGAACCGCCGAATCCAACTCGGCTGGGCTGAATTCGGGAAACTTCGCGACATCTTTTCGTCCGAAATTCTGAGGAATTGCCTGAAGACAAAAGTCTTTGAACAGTGCGTGTTGCCAGTGATGACCTATGGTTCCGAGACTTGGTCGCTAACTATGGGCCTCATAAGAAGGCTCAGATTCACACAGCGGGCGATAGAACGAGCTATAGCAATTAGTCAATCCATTTTTGCTTTAAATGTTTAAATGTCATTGTGCTAGTAAACATGGAAGCCGGAAGAGTAGCTACATATAATGTGCTATCGGATCAAAAACGTCAATGCAAAATGATTTGTTACAGTCCATTGGATATAAACTACAAAAAAACTTAAATATTACTGAAATTCACAAAAGAGCAGGCGTAAAATGTTTCATCATATATTGAAACTGAACGGGTTACGGCGCACTACCCGGGTCCAATGAAACACTGACTTTAACTGAACTGAATATTTATTAATTGCACACACATAAACTGAACAGAAAAAACTATCTAACATGGTTTGTACTATATAAAGTCAAATAAACAAACGTTAGCGCGAGTTACACTATTTATACCGCCATCTGTCGAGAACTGCTGAAACTACGCGAACAGAAACTTTCAACCGAGTATTTCACTGTAAAAGATATTGTCATTTTTCAACTCTATCAGAATGGAAACATTAAAGTAGAAAAATAAAATTCGAGAGTTAATCGAAATCCTTTTAGTTATGATTACTAACGTAAAGACGCGTTGAAGTGGACTAAGCGAAATAGACCAATTAGATTGTTTTCTTTGATATTTTTAATAAAATTACTAATATTTTATTTGTTTATGATTGATTGTTTGTGTGTTTGTATGTAGTGAATAGGCTCCAAAACTACTGGATCGATTTAAAAAATTCTTTCACTGTTGGGAAGCTCTGAGTGCTGATGCTATATTATATTTTCAAAATACATACTGCTGCCAAAATGATTACCCTTCCTTTTGGCTTCACCGTAGTCGGGTAAAAATTAGGGATCCTTCCTAAAACTCTAGTAATTTATTACTAGAGTAATACTAAAAATAATGTTATTCAAGATTTTTCAGAAATCCTAAGGGTAGGTACCTACCTAAAAAGTTAAAAAGTGGTTGAAGTTTTTTTTCATAATTCGTTCACGTTTCAAAGTATATTTTTGTAAAATGATGAATGGACTATTTACTATATATAAAACATGCAAAAATATTAATAAAAGAGGGTTAAATAGGGGTTGAAAGTTAACATCGAGTTTCATGAGGTCATCTTTAAATAAGAACAATGTGAGTTTGTCTGTTTGTTACACTTGCAAGTAATATCTATTCAACCAAACTTTTGCTAAAATACTAAAATTTTACATATAATTTCTTAGCTGTATTTTTTTTTTTTTTTTTTTTTATTACTTACAAGTTAGCCCTTGACTACAATCTCACCTGATGGTAAGTGATGATGCAGTCTAAGGTGGAAGCGGACTAACTTGTTAGGAGGAGGATGAAAATCCACACCCCTTTCGGTTTCTACACGGCATCGTACCGGAACGCTAAATCGCTTGGCGGTACGTCTTTGCCGGTAGGGTGGTAACTAGCCACGGCCGAAGCCTCCCACCAGCCAGACCTGGACAAATTAAGAAAATCTCAATCTGCCCAGCCGGGGATCGAACCCAGGACCTCCGTCTTGTAAATTCACCGCGCATACCACTGCGCCGCGGAGGCCTGTTCTGACACGACACGTCAGACAAATATATATCCGCCTTTGACGTTTCTTAATTGGATTTTCATCCTTCTCCTAACAAGTTAGCCTACTTCCATCTTAGATTGCATCATCACTTACCATCAGTTGAGATTGTAGTCAAGGGCTAACTTGTAAAGAATAAAAAAAAATCCTCATTTTTACATCGGGGTTTAAAAATAAGAAATAGATTCCACGGATAAAGCAACGCTTTAAAACCATTCAGTCGGGATAATCAGTTCTGATTGACAAAAGCTGTCCGGGTAAATTTCGCAGTTAAAGTACTTTTTACTCCGTTTTACACTCTTTTGAGCACTCTAGTTGAGTGTCCTTTTACACGACCTATTGGCCTTTCGAGTACAACACTGGTTTGACAAAGGCGTCTAATAAAATACAGATTCATAAAATTCAAAATAAAAAAGTCTTAAAAAAAATTTAAAAATCTCTTATTATAAGAGACTAGCTGACGTTTCACCCGCGTGGTTGCCGTTCCCGTAAGAATCCGGGGATAAAATATAGCCGATAGCCTTCCTCGATAAATGGGCTATCTAGCACTTAAAAAAATTTAAAATCGGACCAGTAGTTCCTGAGATTAGCGCGTTCAAGCAAACAAACAAACTCTCAAAATCAAAAATTGCAGGACATAGGCCTTATGACGGCACTTCCAAACATCTAACTATGGGTCTCATATGATGACTCAGAGTCACACAGCGGGCGATGGAACGAGCTATGCTAGGAGTATCTCAGCTCGATCGAATCAGAAATGAGGAGATCCGCAGAAGAACTAAGTCACTGACAGCGAGTCACGAAGCTGAAGTGGCAATGGGCAGGATATATAGTTCGAAGAGCCGATGTTAGGGTCCCAAGGTGCGGGAATGGTGACCCCGCACCAGAAAGCGCAGTGTTGGTCAACAAGTTGGTCAACTAGGTGAATTGCATGGAGCCGTCGGATGGTGGTGGCTCGAGACCGTAGTGTTTGTAAGTCCATGCTAGAGGTCTATGTCCAGCAGTGGACGTCCATCGGCTATTAATGATGATGATGGTGAATTATAATTATTATTATCAGCATATTTTAATATTGCATGCTATAGCCCAGTGAATATAACCTCTGCCTCCGATTTGGGAGGGTGTGGGTTCGAATCCTGTCCGGGGCATGCACCTCCAACTTTTCAGTTGTGTGCAGTTTAAGAAATTAAATATCACGTGTCTCAATCGGTGAGGGAAAACATCGTGAGGAAACCTGCATACCAGAAAATTATCTTAATTCTCTGCGTGTGTGAAGTCTGCCAATCCGCATTGGGCCAGCGTGGTGGACTATTGGCCTAACCCCTCTCATTCTGAGAGGAGACTCGAGCTCAGCAGTGAGCCGAATATGGGTTGATGACGAGAAATATCACGTGTCTCAATCGGTGAAGGAAACATCGTGAGGAAACCTGCATACCAGATAATTGTCTTAATTCTCTGCGTGTGTGAAGTCTGCCAATCCGCATTGGGCCAACGTGTCTTCTAAAAATATCGTAAAACTTAGGCTGTCAACGATCTTAGCTTGTCTCTTAGCTTAGCCAACGTGGTGGTGAGCCGAATATGATTTGATTGATAAATAAAAACCGAAATAAAAAAACTGTAGGGACTCCCTTATTCTACGTTATTTAATCAAGCACGTTTAAAGCATCACAACAAAAGCTAATGTCAGTACAGTAGTGTCCACATTTTCTCTAGAGATTATGTCCTTACATCCTGGGACCATAACTTTTCATTTAGAAACGTCGCGTTTTTTTTTTAATTTTGCTAGAGCAACGCGCTCCAGCGAAATAGACTGGCTTTTTAAACTTAATTGAAAATTATACTATTCCATAGATTTACGACTCGGGTTTCATAGTATATTTTAATTATAATTATTAATGTGAAATGTAGCTGTTAAAGCAACAGTTTATTTTTATAGCGCTGGTTTACGTAGGTATATAATGCACTAACTGAAGCCGCGCGGTTTCACCCGCGTGGTAACTTGATGGTAGAGATTGATATGAGTTGGTAATGATGATACCTTGTTTCATCATTAACAACCCTTAATCGGCTCTCGAGTCTCCTCTCAGAAAGAGAGGGTTTATGCCTTTTTTCACCAGGCTGGCTAAATGGGGATTGGCAGACTTCACACACGTAGAGAGTTAAAAAAAATCAGGTACCTATGCACGATTCCTGACGATGTTTTTCCTTGCTTTATATAATGATTTATTTATTTTCGGACCTGGGTGACGTTGTCGCATGAGTTCGTCGACTTTTCGCGGATGATAGCAAAATAAATAAATCATTATATAATCATAATGAACTTCCGCAAAGTAACGCCTGCTTCTATCCAATATTTCCTTGCTTTGTTTATCCACGACGCAATTTTTATAACTTTGTTATTTGTAGACTGGTATGTGGGCAAATAAACGATCATTCATTTATTCACTACATTAGCGTGCTTTTCATTAATCAAAAGTGTGACAGAAAGCCTTAATGAAGGTGTAGCTCCCATAGCAGTATACCTTGATATGAGCAAAGCGTTTGACTTTGTTGAACATAATACTCTTCTCAAGAAACTGGAACATTATGGCATAAGAGGACCAGCACATGATTGGTTCGAATCATATTTAAGGGATAGGAAACAATGTGTTGAAATTTGTAACATTGTCGGTACTACTAAAATAATATTTCGATCGTGTTATCGAGAAAATAGATTTGGAGTACCACAGGGCAGTGTTCTTGGACCCTTACTTTTTCTCCTTTACATTAATGATTTGCCTAATACAACAAATCATGAATGTATCCTTTTCGCAGACGACACCACCCTGTTAATTAAATGTAAACAACATCAAAATATTGAAAGTGAATTAAAAGGTGCAATAACAGGTGTGGTGGAATATCTTAAAAATAATAATTTAAATGTTAACATGGGCAAAACGAATATAATGCGATTTCAAACTTATAAATCTCAACTACAAAAAATTGATATAAAACTAAATGATACGTGCATTCAGGAAGTGGATGAAAATAAATTTCTAGGGATTACATTAGATAAGTATTGTAATTGGAACGTCCATATTCAACAACTCATTTCTAAAATTGACAAATATGTATATGCCTTAAGACGCATAAGGCAAGTTGTATCTGTGGATGCAGCAATTCTAGCATATCATGGTTACGCCTCTTCCTTATTAAGATATGGATTGATACTTTGGGGTAATTCAACTGAAGCGCATCTAGCATTTAAGGCACAGAAACGTTGCATTAGGGCTATATGTAATGCTGATTGGACGGATAGCTGCAAGCCTTTGTTTAAGAAGCTAAAAATTCTACCACTTCCATGTTTGTATATATTTGAAATCTGCATTTTAATAAAAAAGAATCCCGAATATTTCAAGTTTAAATCGGAATTAAACCCAGAGTCAAGGCTCAAAAATAAATTATGTGTACCCTACCAACACTTGGCCTTGTATAGGGATAATGTGTATTGCTCCTGTCATCAACCCATATTCGGCTCACTGCTGAGCTCGAGTCTCCTCTCAGAATGAGAGGGCTTAGGCCAATAGTCCACCACGCTGGCCCAATGCGGATTGGCAGAATTCACACACGCAGAGAATTAAGATAATTCTCTGGTATGCAGGTTTCCTCACGATGTTTTCCTTCACGATGTTTTCCTTCACCGATTGAGACACGTGATATTTAATTTCTTAAAATGCACACAACTGAAAAGTTGGAGGTGCATGCCCCGACCGGATTCGAACCCACACCCTCCGGAATCTGAGGCAGTGGTCATATCCACTGGGCTATCACGGCTCTTCATGTCATTTTTGTCTTTTAAAAAATATTTATTGAAATTATTATTATACAAAAATTATTACTGTGTAAAAGACTTTTTAAATGACAAATTCTGAATGCAACAATAAATGTAATCACTTATGATTTTATTATAAATTATTGACAATTTTAATTTTATTTTCTGACATTATTTTTTATTTTTGACTTCATTTTTTCAATTATATGACATTGATTGATTTAATGTTGCATTACACCTGACATAGCATTTATATTGACATTGTTTAATGGATTCTGATAGTATATTAATTATTTTTATTTGATGTTAAGAATGCTTCGTCAAATTATGCTAATGGTACTTGTATTTTATTTTTTTTTATTATTTAAACCATGTTCACCGATTGAAAATTTAATTATTGGAATTATGGAATTATTAGTTAGTATAATATTATTTTTAATATTCATACACCTGTCAAGGTAGAAAGTATGTATGTCTATAGCAAGTTCTGTAAACCTTCTGTACTTTCTCATGAATAAATAAATTATTATTATTCATTCTAAAAATAACAATACAACTGCGGCCAAGAACTACACGTGTGCATTATACCTATTCATTGATAACGTTTTTATCAGAGTGATTGAAGTGTTGTGTTTTATTGATAATCCCCCCTTTGTACCGTACTCAGAACGGTGGTCAGAGGGATTAGTGAGTATCAGCTTGTCACTTTCATGTTACGACTCGACTAAACGCTAGTCGTTTCGGTTGCATTTCATCAGAAGTGGGATTTAGATTATTTGTTAACCACGATACCGTGTTGTAGTTATCTGTATTGAGTCATTACCGTCGTCTTAGCGCAACCGACATGAATCAAAATTTTCAACAGTATTTTTAACATATTATTTTTTTATTTAGCATATATATCATCTTATTTTCCTTAATTTTTTTTGATATAGTAATGATTTCATTATTAGAGTGGAATTATCAAGATTTTTTTTTTAAATATAAGTAAACTGCTGGGTGGTTAGGGTAGGCCCAGGCCGGGGATGGTCCCATTTCCCTTTTTAATATGTAGGTACCTACTTTATGAGAAAATTGCAAATTACAAAAACCGTGTCTACAATTCCACCCGCCATCGGTTCGCAATGTTAACAACCAGGATATCCTCGGCGCGCCCTCAGTAAGTATACACGGCGCTGCACAAACTGAGCATCCACTAACTTCGTGAATAATACATGAGCCACGGAATTCATTGCCGGTGTAACGTTGAAACTCAATCTCATATCACAGTTGTTGGAATATTTTGTGATAACTGTATTAGAGCGTCCTCGTCAGCGCGATGTTTACTATTTAAAACAGCAACTGTTGAGATCCTTGCCTTTATGCTTTGTTTCTTAACAGCTTAGTTACAGCTCGTGAGGATTAACTTGACACCTATAGTGTTGGTGCTTTAGAATGCACCATCACTCGCCTTCCCTGGCTGACATGTTCTCCATGCCCTCACTAAACAATTTATGATAAACAATAACTACATCACAAAACATTATCAATAATTACAAAATTACAACACAAAACCTAATTGCACAAAATCACCAACACGACTGGCAGCGTGACGGTATCTACGCTGCCTAACAAACAACTGAGTTCAAGTCATCAAATACCCTCTTTTTTACCAACACTGATACCTCCCTTCCACAATAACATAAATAATGAATGTCAATACCACCTGTAATCGAGGAAATTGTAACACAAAGACGTACATCGACTAAATGTCAATACGTAACTTTAAGTGTAAAATATTTAGCATATTTTAAAAACATTTGATTTAATTTAATTTCATATCAATTGGCCCTTTAACTTTTAACATGTACCTACTGGGAAAATTGCAAATTACAAAAACGTGTCGATGTTCCACCCGTCATCGGTTCGCAATGTAAACAGCCAGGATATCCTCGGCGCCCTCAGTAAGTATACACGGCGCTGCACAAACTGAGCATCCACTAACTTCGTGAATAATACATGAGCCACGGAATTCATTGCCGGTGTAACGCTGAAACTCAATCTCATATCACAGTTGTTGGAATATTTTGTGATAACTGTATTAAAGCGTCCTCGTTAGCGCGATGTTTACTATTTAAAACAGCAACTGTTGAGATCCTTGCTTTATGCTTTGTTTCTTGTCAGCTTTTACTTACAGCTCGTACTGTGTACTGTGTTCGTTTGGTTGTGTTTGGACCAGGTAATTAATGCGCACGAGTAATTTTCTTTTTTACTGAGGGCCGTGTCTCCTATCACACATTCACGACTTTTTCCCGCACGATGTCGAGCCATGCGGCTCGGCTTTTTACGACTTGTAGAGCTTCGTGTATTTTTGTATCGAGAGTGGTGCGGATTTGATCTGACCAACGCATTGGGCTATGTCCTCGAGGTCTCTTCTCTTCCACTTTGCCATAGTATAGATATCCAATATTAGTAGAGTGCTCAGTTAGTAGTAGTAGTTAGTAGCTTAGTAGAGTGCGAGCTCAGCAGTGAGCCGAGTATGGGTTGATGATGAAACGTCTATAACTAACTCGGGGATCTTGAAGAGTACACCCTATGACCCTACGAAAGATTTGATAGACATTTTAAAAGCTCTTGAAAAGTTTTAAATCCAAATTAACCCAAGGACTTTCTAAATATCACAGCTACTTCAGTCTTAAACGAGTAGAAAGATATTTAAGCTGAAGCAGTTAAAAACATTTAAAAAAACATTATAGCACTAATTAACAACTCTGTTATAAAGATAAGACAATCTCTTGTGAAATAATTTCCCTTAATCGTCGCCATTTTGATTCAAATTACAGCTAAGCGCCGTCTCGTTAAAAAAGGTCCTATTATTCCTCTTCGCAACACGGAAGGCGTCATTACAGCTTTTGTTATTAGGCAATTCAATAAAAACAAAATGGCGAACGAGAGTGGATATAAAAAAACGGGAGAATCTTTTAGTGTATATTTTTAACCCACTTCCGATGTAGGTGAGTTTTGACTGTAAAAGCGTGGGCTATAGCGATTTAGAAGTTTTTAAAGTTCATGAAATACCTAATTCCATAAATATCAACGAAAACTCAATCTTCAGTAAGGAAATGGCATTATTTAGTAATCGACAAAAGACCGAAATATTTTTTAGATCAATTTCTCGATGCTGTTTGTAAGGACCCTCGTCTTTACTATAAGATAAGCTAATCACTGGCTCATTCCTACACTGGTATGGCAAGCAGACCGAACACGACCACTCCGGTCAAGCGACGGTGAAAGACTGTCCCATTGCCCTCACTACCAATGTACATGAGATAGTGTATGTAGTATTGTAGGTATATATTTAGTATACACAAACACTACACTGTTTATTCCGGAAAACTAAACAATCACGTGGTATAGTAAAATCCGAGCCCAGTGGATATGACCTCTGCCTCCGATTCCGGAGGGTGTGGGTTCGAATCCGTTCCGGGTCATGCACCTCCAACTTTTCAGTTGTGTGCATTTTAAGAAATTATATATCACGTGTCTCAATCGGTGAAGGAAAACATCGTGAGGAAACCTGCATACAAGAGTAATAATTGTCTTAATTCTCTGCGTGTGTGAAGTCTGCCAAAGTAGTAGACTATGGCCTTACCCCTCTCATTCTGAGAGGAGACTCGAGCTCAGCAGTGTGCCGAATATGGGTTGATGACGACACGAGAGAAACACAAAAATTATTTATAGTAAAATACGTTCCTGATATGCCTAGTTCCCGAAAAAAATCTACGAGAATCAATATCCCAAAAAGGTCAGATATGGAATTATGTAGTGATCGACAAAAGACTGAAATTCTTTGAGATCCATTCCCCGATAGTTATTCTCAATACGTGTAGCCCCAGCGGGTCGTGTTGCAATTTACGTCCGTACGTGAGTTACAATTTTTGTTACTTTTTTATTTTATTGATGCCCAAAGTCGAGTACGCGGAGCGACTGCTTAGAGGCAGAGCAGACACTAGACATTATTAAAAAAAAATCCGACGAATTGATAACCTCCTCCTTTTTTGAAGTCGGTTAATACTTAAGTCATAGGTACAATAGTTTCATAACTTTTTTTTAATTTTTAAGACTGTCGATCCTCATTAAAGTAGTGTATTGGTTCGGGTTACATATAAGTAAAGATACCCACCCGAATAAATATTCGGCAGGCTTAGGGCTTGGGGTAATAATATTTGAATCGTGCCACACTTTTAGACCCTTTGACTAATTATTATTTAAACTAGCTGAGGCTGCGTGGTTTCACCTGCGTGGTTCCCGTTCCCGTAGGAATACGGAGATAATATATTTATAGCCTTCCTCGATAAATGGGCCATCTAACACTGAAAGAATTTTTGAAATCGGACCAGTAGTTCCTGAGATTAACGCGTTCAATCAAACAAATAAACAAGTTCTTCAGCTTTATAATATTAGTATAAATAATAAATAGGAATCTACTTTATCCTTATTCATTATCTTCAAAATATTTCGTGATCGTAAAATTCGTCATAAGACCCCAGCCGCTTTCTGTCATTAGGTATAGAGTATACTCGTAATAATAATCTTCTGTATTTTTTTGTATTGTCTAAAGTTTGTACTGTCCACGTTAAAATCTTAAGAAGGCTATTTTCTCCCGGAGAGGAAACCTTTTTTACTATTTCGATTCAGTCTCAATTTTCTAGTTCTTTAAATATCTGAACAACAGAATTAATAAAGTATGATCCATGTTCTTGCTCACTTTTATACATATATGAAAAATGAAGGACTTTTCATGCAAACTTAATAATTAGGGGTTAACCTCATTTCACCCCCTTCTATTTTTATTTTCATGATGAAAAGTATCTTATTTGTAGTATGAACTTAAATCGTGCTAAGTTTCAATTGAATTCATCCAGTGGTATCGGAGTGACACATTAAAAAAAATTTTTTGTTTTTAACTTTCTTGTGTTTTTTTAAATAGATTAGTGCGATAGTGTCATTATTGGAAATTGGATATTGTTAGTATAACGAGCAATTAAACTGATATAAAGCATTTCAGTCCATATTTCCGATATCAAAGAGGGTAGGGTATAGCAAAAGAATGAACCAACAAACCCTCTAGCAACATGCAGAATTGTAATCTGCATGCTTTTTTAAGTTCAAAACTGTAAACAGAATGCGGTCCTCGGATTATGCACACTTACATCCTCACAGCGCCTGGTCTATTTATATTAGTATTTTTAGAACTGAAGTTACACTTAAAGCCAGCCACTTATGGCCGGATAGATTTGTGGCTCGCCCGTACGTTGGCCTTAACCTTGTTAGTTGGTAACTAGTTCAATCATGGTCGGCGACTAATGTAGTTATTGACCAAACTCTAGCAACTGCCTCCTTGCTACACCGGCTATATTTGGCACTATCCTCAGACCAATTATTGTATAAGACCTGCCTCGCTAGACGTTACTTTTCTGTCAAAGTATATGATCAACGATCTAATGCGATTATAAAAACTTTCTCTATAGAATCGATGTTAAATAGTTGTAATCGTGTTCGTCGGTTAAAGAGCTCCGTAAAAATACCTTTTTGTGTAATTGAATTGTGTAAAAAACGGGCAAAAACTTCTAGTTTAGTATAAGATAAATATACCAAATTTAAGCTCATTTTCCTCAGAAAATGGCAGACAATTTTGTTCGTGACTATGAGTGCGATATAGGTCCTTCTATAATGGTCTGAGGCACCATCCAGTATCTAACTGTCTCGTTAACTCCAGAGGTTAATGTGGATGATGATTTTTTTTTAAAAGAGCAACTGTTGATCTTGCCGGTTCGTCTCAGCAGAACCTGCTTTCCAAACCGGTGGTACAATCTTTACAAAAAGCCAACTGACATTTCAAAAGTGCTTGTAAACTGAGCCAATTTGAAATAAATTAATTTTGAATTTCGAATTTTATGTTTTGAATTTTTGGATTTTTATCATAGGGTCCTAGGTTTTTATTCTCTGGAGGAATGTCCGACCTGGAACCTGGAACGTCAGCTCTTGATGAGCTACGTTGGCTAGAGACCTCTCCAGCTGTGACAGCGGCTATCATCATCATCATCATCATCATATCAGCCGATGGACGTCCACTGCAGGACATAGGCCTTTTGTAGGGACTTCCAAACATCACGATACTGAGCCGCCTGCATCCAGCGAATCCCTGCGACTCACTTGATGTCGTCAGTCCACCTGGCGGGGGGTCGACCAACACTGCGCTTTCCGGTGCGGAGTCGCCATTCTAGTACCTTGGGGCCCCAACGTCCATTGGATCTTCGAACTATGACTGCTACTAGGGGGCTTTGAATTTAATTGGGCTGCTTATAATCTGCGACACTTGGAAGATAGCAGTTTATGTCAGCCACTGACGATCAAGTAATCTCACAGGCATGCAACGCTAACGGCTTGACAGCAAATAAATCTCACATGCCTGCAGCGCTAACAGCTTGACAGCAGATAAAACTGATGCTTTAGCTTGACCGCAGATAAAACTGAACTGAGATTAGTGTTAAAGCGAACAAATCCGCGGACAATATGTTAACTTAACGCTATCTGCCACTTATACGACTTCCCAGAACGCCATGGCTCTGAAGCATTTCAGTATTGGTCACAAATCTATATAAAATTCCCATTGTTCGTTTAAGGACCCACACCTTGTCAGTTTTTTTTTCTTTTTTTTAAGTTCTTTTTGATATCTACCGTGATAGCCCAGTGGATATGACCACTGCCTCAGATTCCGGAGGGTGTGGGTTCGAATCCGGTCGGGGCATGCACCTCCAACTTTTCAGTTGTGTGCATTTTAAGAAATTAAATATCACGTGTCTCAATCGGTGAAGGAAAACATCGTGAGGAAACCTGCATCATCATCATCATCATATCAGCCGATGGACGTCCACTGCAGGACATAGGCCTTTTGTAGGGACTTCCAAACATCACGATACTGAGCCGCCTGCATCCAGCGAATCCCTGCGACTCGCTTGATGTCGTCAGTCCACCTGGTGGGGGGTCGGCCAACACTGCGCTTACTAGTGCGGGGTCGCCATTCCAGCACTTTGGGACCCCAACGTCCATCGGCTCTTCGAACTATGTGCCCCGCCCATTGCCACTTCAGCTTCGCAACTCGTTGAGCTATGTCGGTGACTTTGGTTCTTCTGCGGATCTCCTCATTTCTGATTCGATCACGCAGAGATACTCCTAACATAGCTCGTTCCATCGCCCGCTGTGTGACTCTAAGCCTTCTTATGAGGCCCATAGTTAGCGACCAAGTCTCGGAACCATAGGTCATCACTGGCAACACGCACTGTTCGAAGACTTTTGTCTTCAGGCACTGAGGAATTTCGGACGAAAAGATGTCGCGAAGCTTCCCGAATGCAGCCCATCCGAGTTGGATTCGACGGTTCACCTCTTTCTCGAAATTGGACCTACCTAACTGGATCATATGTCCTAGGTATATGTATTCGTCTACAATTTCGAGTGCAGCATTCTCAACTATAACTGGGTGGAGCGATACATGAGCATTACACATTATTTTTGTTTTGCCCATGTTCATTTTCAGGCCCACCTGTTGAGAAACGCTGCTGAGGTCATTGAGCATGGTACTAAGGTCATCCAGAGTCTGTGCCATGATGACTACATCATCCGCGAACCGCAGTTGAGTGATGTACTCGCCATTGATGTTGATGCCAAGTCCGCCCCAGTCCAGAAGCTTAAAGACGTCTTCCAGTGCGGCGGTAAATAGCTTCGGAGAGATCACATCTCCCTGACGCACTCCTCGCTGCAACTGGATTGGCCTCGTAGTCTGATCCTGAATACGGACTGACATAGTGGCGTTTTCGTACAAGCACTTCAACGCTTGGATATACCTGTAATCAATTCGGCATCTCTGCAATGACCTTAGCACAGCCCAGGTTTCCACCGAATCGAAGGCTTTCTCATAGTCCACAAACGCTAAGCAAAGTGGCTGGTTATACTCTTGAGTCTTCTGTATAACCTGCCGCAGCGTATGGATGTGGTCTATGGTACTAAAGCCTTTTCGGAAACCGGCTTGTTCGGGAGGCTGGAAGTCGTCAAACCTATTAGCGAGACGATTCGTAATGACTCTCGAGAACAATTTGTAAACATGGCTTAGCAGCGAGATGGGTCTGTAATTCTTCAGCAAGGTGTTGTCACCTTTTTTGAAGAACAGAACCACCACGCTCCTATGCCACGCTTCAGGCGTCGTGCCCTCGTGGATGACGGAATTGAACAATCGCTGAAGGACTTTAAGTATCGGTTTTCCACCCGCTTTCAGGAGTTCTGCTGTGATTCCGTCCTCACCTGGCGCCTTATTGTTCTTCAGGTGTTTGAGAGCCACACTAATCTCGTATAGGCTGACGTCCGGGATATCTTCGGTATAGTGTCGGGTCAACTTGGCTCTGGGGTCTTTAGCCAAATTGGCAACAGGCTGCTGAGTAGTCGTGTATAGCTGTCCATAGAACTTCTCGACCTCACTTAATAACTCGGGCTTGGAAGAAATTAGATTACCGTGTTCGGTCTTCAAACGCGTCAGCTGCCTCTGTCCAATAGACAGATCTCTGGCGAAAACTTTCGAGCCTCGATTATTTTCAATCGCATTTTTAATACGCTCCGTATTGAAATTTCGCAAGTCGCTGGTTTGCGACTTAGAGATCTGTCTACTGATTTGTCGGTATTTTGACGCATCTGCTGAAGACTGTAATCTCATTTCTTGCCTCTCTTCCATGAGTTTAAGTGTTTGGTCCGAGAACTTTTTGGTTCTTTTCGCACGGTGGGTCTTATAGAACTTAGACCCAACGGAATGGACAGTTTCCACGAACCTGTTGTTCAGATCGTCCACAGTTTCGCAATTTGCTAGGCAATCAAAGCGGTTCTGCAGTTCTAGTTGAAAGGACTCGGGGTTTTGAATATGGGCACGAGTAGGTCGGAGCGTAGACTTCACCAGTCGATACCGTTCCAGCTGAATGTTGATATTCAACGTGCCTCTAACCATTCGGTGATCGCTACCGGTTTTCACCCTATGGATCACAGAAACATCGTTGAATATTTGCCGTCTGGTAGACAAGATGAAGTCGATCTCGTTTTTCGTGGAACCATCGGGGCTCATCCAGGTCCATTTCCTGTGTGGTGGCTTCTTGAAGAAGGAGTTCATCATAAAGAGGCCCTCCTTCTCCATGAAGTCAGCCAACATTTGGCCCCTATCGTTCCGTTGCCCATACCCAAATCGTCCCACTTTCAACTCTGAACCGCTACGTTCGCCCAGCTTTGCGTTAAAATCCCCCATCACAACATTGTAATAAGAGTTTGAGGCATGTATGGCTTTAGAAATATCCTCATACAATACCTCTACCTCCTCGTCGGGATGTGTCGAGGTCGGTGCGTAAACCTGTATTACCTTCAACGAATACCGTTTGGTAATTCGGAGGACCAGGAACGCTACCCTGCTCGACACACTCTCGACTTTTACAACATTGTTCACGAGGGACTTGTGAACGATAAATCCGACACCACCCTGGGACTGTTGGTCGCCCTCCCGGTAGTAGAGCATGTTGCCGGATTCAAGGATTATCGAGCCCTCCCCCTCTCTTCGGACTTCAGACAATCCTATGATATCCCAGTGCAACTTGCTCATAACTTCTTCCAGCTCGATGACCTTTTCGTCGGACCTCAAAGTGCGTGCGTTGTATGTTGCCAGGTCTAGTCGTCGGGGTTGGCAGCGGAATCTCTGCCGGAGATTCTTAACACCCCTTGCCCCGCCGTTACCATAACCGCTGCCAGAGCCAGGAATAGCGGGGCTGCCGGGGACTAGGGGCTGTGTTTTGTTTTTGCCGTCCATACAAAGTTTTGCCCAGTACTGACCACGCTGGGCATGCGGGTTGGTCAGCGCAGTGCTAGATTACTCGCGCCGGTGTCGCTGCTGCCCGACACCGGCCTGAGGCATTTCGTAATCTAGCCTGTGGGAATGGATATACCGCCATTCGTCGGTCGCCAGAGCCTCGTCGGTCCATCTGCAGGGTGCACCACGAGCAGGTGAGGTTGGCAGTTGGGGAGACTGACTGGTACTAGCCTCCCCCTTACAAACCTGCATACCAGAGAATTATTATCCTTATTCTCTGCGTGTGTGAAGTCTGCCAATCCGCATTGGGCCAGCGTGGTGGACTATTGGCCTAAGCCCTCTCATTCTGAGAGGAGACTCGAGCTCAGCAGTGAGCCGAATATGGGTTGATGACAGGGTAAGTTCTTTTTATTTTTTTTTATTGAGAAAGAATACTTTAGAAAACAACTTTTCCATGTAACTATACAAATCATGCCCACGTGGAATGGTAGCCGAATACCTATGGGTTGTCAATGATGATTTTAACTAGTAGGCAAGTACTATAAATGTGTTAATGAGTTTGCAACGTTTTCACGCCTAAACAACTTAACCGACTTTGGTTAGAAAAATTTAGCAATTGAAAGCTACATCATCAGCAAGTAACAAATGATATAATTTAATCAATAAAGTTATTCAAATAAATAAAATAAATCGTCAGATATGCATTGGCCCTTATTCGTAGAGCTGCCCCTTAACAGTTAACGACATCGTAAAAGTCAAGGGAGCCACCGTTAACCTACAGGGTGCTCGGATCTGGGAAGATAACATTAATACCGCACTTATTGTGCTGGCCGGAGCATTATACAGCTAAATTGTCTATTTTATGCTCTGAATACTAATACCATACCTACTAGAGCGAAGTGTAAACAGATAAGAGACTGAAGGCTTTTGGATGGTTATCTATACTTATAATAAATCTGTAGACAGGTCAATTCTGTACATGAAATATATTTCCAAAATACGGTAGGGGTAGGGTAGGGTAAGGTAGGGGTATGGTAGGGGTAGGGTAGGGTAGAGGTGGGGTAGGGTAGGTTAGGGGTAGTTAAAAGTTTACATCGACTCGAAGACGCGGGCTTCCGCTAGTAGTGAATATGATACTATGGCATCATAAAAACAAATAAATAAATAATAAATGATAAGAATAGTAAACCGATCTCATATAACCACAACATTTAAAAGCGATAAAATAACATCGTGTCTATTTATTTACTGATTGATTTGAAATTCAAAATTCAAAAGTGGTGATTTTATGAGGTAACTAGCGGACGCCCGCGACTTTGTCCGCGTGAAATTTAGTTTTTTACGGATTTCTCGGAAAGCATAGATTTTTCCGGGATGAATCCTATAAAGCCTATGTGTTAATCCAGAGTAAAATCTATGTCTATTTTCATATTAATTGATTATGAAACACGGCTAAAACTCACGTGATATTACGTCGGAGTATGCCTGACTAGTTTCAAACCCATACGGGGCCCTTAGTCATGAGCTGGTTCTTGCATCGCGGCACGATCCAAACTGATATATAATCAATTAAAATCTATGTCCATACCAAATTTCAGCCAAATCGTTTCGGTAGTAGCGGCGTTAACAAACATTTTTTTTTTATTGTTTACAAGTTAGCCCTTGACTACAATCTCACTTGATGATAAGTGAAGATGTAGTCTTAGATGGAAGCGGGCTAACTTGTTAGGAGGAGGATGAAAATCCACACGCCTTTCGGTTTCTACACGACATCGTACCGGAACGCTAAATCGCTTGGCGGTACGTCTTTGCCGGTAGGGTGGTAACTAGCCACAGCCGAAGCCTCCCACAAGCCAAAATATATAATATTAGTAGGATGGTGAGACATTGTTACTAGCTACGAGCATTTTTGTATTATAAAATGTAAATACATATTTCGTGCAAATAAATGATTCTGACTCTGAACTTGTTCTGTCAACTACTGTTAAAAAGGAACTACTTGTCTAACAGAGAACTTGTTGGTTTAGTACTTTAAAGCAATACAATGTTATACGTATATCCTAAAATAGAGCCGAGTTTATACTGCACCAGGGGCGTAGCTACCGCCGTATCAATCGTAATAATACGGGGCCCCCGGACTACAAGGGCCCCTTACGTTAGAAAGTAAAAACAAGAAAAACGTAATCCACAATCTCACTTAATCTGGCGCTTCCCAAAAAAATATACTAAAAAGACGCTTTTAGAAATTACAAAAAGTAAAAAAACACTCTTTTTTTCCCGGTTTACATGCTCCTAAATTTGGAATTTGCCTCAATAGCTCAACGGTAAGAGCGGTCGGACTCATCACCGAGGGGTGGTGGTTCGATCCCCGCCCCGTTGGTCTGGTCTCGTACCCACTCTTAGCACAGTCTTTTCCGACTAGTTGGAGGGGAATGGGAATATTGATCATATTATAAAATATATTATGGCAAATATTCTAAAAAAAAATCTTAAACACGTTAAATGACTGTTATTATTTTAAGTATTTTTGTTTTATTATTGAGAATTCAGAGAGAGAATTTAAGTGAGAATTCTTTACCGCTCATTTGGGCCCCTTAACTAATTTTGATATAGGGCCCCTTCAAGGCACGCTACGCCACTGTATAGCACCACCAAGTTTGCAGCGGGAGCACGATAACGGGAAAACTTCCAGCTCTATTGACTGTGTGAACAGGGCCGAAGAATGTTTGGAACTTAATTTCAAAGTGCTATAGGCTGAAGTCACACTAGCGACACAATACTGACAATATTTCTGGTTCTAAATTCAATATTTCTGGTTCTAAATTCAATATTTCTGGTTCTGTGTACATATTTGAACTACTAGACGGATTTATTAATATGCACTTTGCATACAATATTTACGAGTACGTTAACAAAGTCTGAAGCTGAATTCATTAGTATCGGATGTAAGGAAGAAGTAATTAAAAAACCAGAATTTCACAAGGTCTATTAAAACCAATTATTTATGATTGAACTTTCATTAATATGGTTGACCATAATATACAGTGTTCCACAATTAATGAATCAAACGTAAGTAGAGGATGATCGTGGTAGTAGAGCTGCTAAGAGGTTAATTACTTGAGCGTCACGGGGATTAGATGATTAGAAGAATTAATTACTTTCACTTACAGTGGTTTTTATTATGGGACAATTTTTATCAATTTGCCTTGCCAAAATCCTCGGAAAGAATTAGGGGTTCCAAAGCTATTACAATTGGGATGATGATAGTTTTTTAAATTGTATGTAAATTAAGAGTATGCTAATAGTAAAGCAATTTTGTAAAAGTAACAGGGTATCTGCGATCATTACTTTCGGAACTACAGGGATTTAAAGGGTCAGATTTGCCAGGGATCCCTGAAAACGCCCCATACAAAATGGTACGATCCAATGACGTTGTAGGTACATAATGATCGTTAAATTTGTATGGGCGTTCAAACAAAATTATTATTAATATCTTTATTATTTGTGCGTTTATGTTTTAAAAAATATTACATTTATTGTAAGGAAGCTAAAACTGTATGAATTTTCATCTAATTACGATAATTGATTTCAAAATTTTATGATCTTATTAATTTTGAAAATATCCAGACAAGCTTTGCTTTTTATGTATAAAATAGTTAACATTGATCTTATTTACCCGAATTTATCATACAATTTAATATATTCAAACCTAATCATCATCCCCATTGGAGTTTCACAATTTGCTACGTATACCTATGGTAAGTATGGTACCTATGGTACGTATGGTACCTATGGTAGTCTGACAAACTTTCAGATTTTATAAAATGTCGTTCGTCTGTCTGTCGCAGTCCGAAACATTTTGTCTTGTCGCGCGTAGTCGTCAGTGTGATCCAGGTTGTCACTATATTCACCGTTGAAGAATGCTGGAAACTTTTCAACTTTCGCTGAGCGATCACTTCGGGCCTGCGGGCTTATGTGATAACTAAATGCATTTTAATCTAATGCAGAGTTTCCCAAACTGTTTTAATTTATTTCCGTTTTCTAAATTGTGACGTGTTGTGTAGTAGCACCAATGATTGTACCATTATTTTGTGGTAGAGGCAACACCTCGAGCGTGTCCCAGGATTTGTGACCTTGGGAGTAGGTTTAAAGGATCTAGGAGGATAATGAGAATGCATAAACCTTTCCTACCCGACAATTTATGATCAAAAAATTATTGCACAAAATCACTAACGCGACTGGCAGCGTGACGGTGTCTACGCTAACAACTGAGCTCACGTCATCAAATATACCTTCCTCCACAATAACATAAATAATGAATGTTATTACCACGCGTAATAGAGGAAGAAGAAATGTTACATTATTTTGTACTGTCTGTATTAGTTTGCTAATGTACTGATTATGATGCTGTATTTTTATTAGAAAGCTAACATGATCACAGAATACATATTATTATGTTTTTGTTTATTTTTTTATTCTTTACAAGTTACTCCTTGACTATAATTTCACCTGATGTTAAATGATAATGCAATCTAAGATGGAAGCGGGCCCGCTTGGCGGTACGTCTTTGTCGGTAGGGTGGTAACTAGCCACGGCCGAAGCATCCCACCATCCAGACATGGATGATTCGACTGCAGAATTAAGATTATCTCAATTGTCCCAGTCGAGAGATCGAACCCAGAACCTCCGTCTTGTAAATCCACCTCGCATACCACTGCGCCACGGAGGCCGTTCCTGTTTCCCTAGAACTATGAAATTTGGCAAGTAACATCGCTATAGACCGTATCATCATCATCATCATCAACATCATTATCATCATCATTATCAGCTGATGGACGTTCACTGCTGGACATAGTCCTCCTGCATGGACTTCCAAACAAACCGGTCTCGAGCCGCCAGCATCCAGCGGCTACCTGCAAACCGATTGATGTCTTCGGTTCACCTAGAGGGGGGTCGACCAACACTGCGCAATCCGGTCTGGGGTCGCCATTCCAGCACCTTGGGACCGTAAACCGTATATCATTGGAGAATTAGATAAATAATCTTAATCTATATATACACCTGTAGTTAAATTTTAAAAAACAGAGGTTTTGAAATTCGCGAAAAACTCGGCAAAAACTGCGTAACTCCAACCGAACTATAATCAAAAAAAAACAAAATCAAAAATCATTTATTTGAAGTAGGCTCAGTTTTCAAGCACTTTTGACACTTCAGTTGACTACTTGTAAAGATTCTACCACCGGTTCGGAAGGCAGGTTCTGCTGAGAAGATACCGGCAAGAAACTCAATAGTTGTTCTTTTGAAAAAGTCATACAGTATTATAATTTACAATTGATAACAATTACTGTTTACATTTCTTATAGTTTTACTTCTTGTGTGAAGGTGGAAGCTGATTCAACGGCCTCCAAGCATCTTTATCATTAAGGAACTCATCAATGTTGTAGTACCCTCGACTAAGTAAATGTTTTTTAACACATTGCTTAAAACTATGCATTGGCAGGTTCATTACAGTCTTGGGGATCTTATTATAGAAGAGTACACCCAAACCTACAAAAGATTTTTTTACTCTTTGAATAACTACTATACTATTATATATATAACTTAGGCGATTATTTAATAAATAAAAACAACACAAGTGTGCCATTAAGGTCGTCGATGTTTCAATATTGTTCAACTTATACTGCCAATATATAAGGTCTAGATCAGCACAGTGTAATCCACTTTAAAACGCATTTCACGTCAGGTCCCAGCACGTAGGCGCTGGCAAAAATCCAAGATTTCCTACAGGCTTCGTATGATACGCCATTTCAAGATATAGCTCTCGATTTTGCTTACCCATCGTTTTAAAATGACCTGTTATAAATGACTAGCTGACGCCGCGCGGTTTTACCCGCGTGGTTTCCATTCCCGTAGGAATACGGGTATAATATATGACCTATAACCTTCCTCGATAAATGGGCTATCCAATACTGGAAGAATTTTTCAAATCGGACCAGTAGTTCTTGAGATTAGCGCGTTCAACCAAACAAACAAACAAACTCTTCAGCTTTATAATATTAGTATAGAAGTATATACTAGCGGACGACCGCGACTTAGTTCGCGTGGAATTTACTTTTTCACAAATCCCTCGGGAACCATGAAATTTTCAGGGGTAAAAAGTTGTCTATGGTGTTTAATCCATGCTATAATACATCTCAATACCAAATTACAGCTAATTCGGTTCAGTAGTCGAGGCGTGAAAGAGTAACAAACATTCATATCATCAAAATCGACAGTTTTCGCAAATCTCAAGATTTTTTCGGGATAAAAAGTAGCGTAGGTGGTTATCCAGAGTAAAATCTATTACCATTCCAAATTTCAGCCAAATCGCTTCAGCAGTAGCGTCGTTAAAGAGTAACAAACATCCAAACATCTATACAAACTTTCGCGTTTATAATATCAGTAGGATATTAGTATGGATGAGCCGTGATAGCCCAGTGGATATGACCTCTGCCTCCGATTCCGGAGCGTGTAGGTTCGAATCCGGTCTGGAGCATGCAACTCCAACTTTTCACTTGTGTGCATTTTAAGAAATTAAATATCACGTGTCTCAAACGGTGAAGGAAAACATCGTGAGGAAACCTGCACACCAGAGAATTTCTTAATTCTCTGTGTGAGTGAAGTCTGCCAATCCGCATTGGGCCAGCGTGGTGGACTATTGGCCTATCCCCTCTCATTCTGAGAGGGGATTGAGCTCGAGCTCGAGCTCGTATAAGGGTTGATGATGACGATTAGTATGGATTTGGTTTGGTTAGCGAGTCAGGCCGCAAAACGCTGCAGGCACAACAATCGCTGACTCTCCGCACAATTATCTCTGCCCCACGTTTCGTACGGAACGAGGTGATCTCCAGGGACCTACAAATGGAAAGCCTAGATGACCATGTTCGCCGCCTGAGTATCTCAATGTTCGCTCGCGCTGACGGAGCGCGATCCCAGCACCTACGAGGCATCGCGCCATACCATCGGCGACCGCCGGACTCACGAGGATTGCCACGAGACCTGATCTCCTGAACACACCGGACACGACCACTTCCTCACTGCTGGCTGATGGGCGCTAGTCGGAGTTTCTCCGACGAGCTCGACCTCGCTGAGCAGTGGGCGAAGAATCATCAGGATTTACTCCCCCCCGCCGCTGTTCCGCGGATCGCCCGCGACATCCGCGGGCTCGATCGCAACACGGCGTGGTATCACCGGATCTGACGAACCCGGATTAGACACCACGGACCTAAATAAGCCCCACCCAGCGCCCCGCCTGTCGTTGCAGGCGGCGTTGAACTCCACAGAGAGGGGCCAACGCCCCGATCACTGTTACCCCGTGACCCGTGAGGGTTACCGAGGAAGACCCGGTCGTAGTATGGATTCTATGTTAACAAGCGATCACACTAGCATTGCTAGCATAAAAAAATTCTTAAAAATATTAGTGCTATAACAAATTTTGAGCACTTTTGGCACACGAGCTGAGCACTAAACGATAAGGAAGTGCAATCAGGCTTTCATATCAGCGGGCGGATCGCGGCAGTAAGCCCTTGGATTTTTGCCAGCGGCTCTACTGACGTGAGTTGTGATGGTCTGGGTTTTGAAACTCGATCGCAAGATTTTTGAAGTGAAAATTTCTTTAGCCGCGTAGGGAACGTTTTACCCGATTGCGTCACAAGGAGGGTAATGTTTTTCGAGCGTATGATCTGCCAAACCATGTTTGTTACCATATGCGGCAACATATTTAGTTCTATTAACAATATTAAAAATACAACAATCACTCCATGTTATTAGCATGTGTATCGCAACATTGCTAATAATGAGCATCCTTATTTCGACCTTGTTCAAGAATCAACAGTCGTGCGATTTATGAGCATGCTACTTGCTGCGCGGGTGGAAGGGGGCGTACTTTTAGCGCTTTATGCTAGTCGATCAGAATTGCTATTCTGTATTCTCTTCATCTTCATCTCTCCCTGTCTAACACAAGACTATAGACAGAGTGCAATAGATACAAATTAGCATGTGTAATTGGAATGTTTGCTTTGAGCATGCTTATTAAGGAGCATACTTAAAAATAGGATGCTTGTTGCTAGCAAATGTAAACTGATATAAGCATGCTCCTATGGAGCATACTTAATAGCACGTTTTTAGCATGCTATTTTAGAGCATGTGTACCTACCTTAAAGTCAGACAGAGTTACGTAGGCAGGCAGTATGGATGATGTAACAGTTGCAATACGTTCAAAACAAAAACATTTGGCAGTCTAGACTTACTGTATCTATGCTTGATTGACTGTTGATATAATTCTTGAACACTTGAAAGACACATTTTCAAGTGCAAGTGTATTTTGCTGACTCTCTAATCTTTTTATCAAAAATAAGAGCTACCGAAAACTTATGCAGAAAATATTTGGGAGTTTTATTACTTTGATATCTTAAGTGCACTTCTCAAGTGTATTACGTAACTTACCAATATTGAATACTAGTTGTACCCCGCGGCTTTACCCACCCTATATATGGATATTAATTAATTTAAAAATCAGGTATTTTTTAAAATTTTCCAAACGTCAAAAACGTTGTCGTCCATGTTGTGACGTCACAATGTTACTTGATGTTCTAAACGATGTAGCATGGTGGGTCTAAGCTTCATATCCCCTCTTCTATAGGGAGGGAGGTCTGGCACTGTATAGGGCCGTTGGAATAGGCTGATGATGATGACAATAGCAGAGGAGAATAAAGACCTGTGTAAATAGAATAATAATCTATATATGTAAAAGAAAGTCGTGTTAATTACTCCACTTATAACTCAAGAATGACTGAACCGATTTAGCTGAAAATTGAGAGGGAGGTAGTTTAGAGCCAGGAGAAGGACATAGGAAAAATAAATAAAAAAAGTCGGGTTTTCCTTCCTGACGCTATAACTCCAGAACGCACGAACCGATTTCGCATTCGTTGAAAAGGTCTCGGGCTCCGTGAGGTTTATAGCAAAGAAAATTCAGGAAAAATTTCAACGTAGGGTAGGGGTAGTATATGATATATAGAATAGAAAATAAAAGGCTTAATATAAATGCGCCGATGATGATCAATATTTATATAAAAAGGCTATTAGATACAAAATAGGCTAATATAAATGTGCTAATTAACGATAAATATTTACAGAAATAAATAATTGGGGATTATCTCTCCAAAAAATTTTGAATGAGATATTGGAACACAAGACATAAGAAATTAGATAAAGTTTACACAGTTTGTCGCATAGATTATGGACGAATAGCCTGCTACAGCCAGACTTTCCTCATTTTATAAAGGTTGAATGTTTGTCATATCTCCTATCATAAGTAAGATTGTTAGCCAATTATGGAGTATGGACTGTGGTGGACTTTGGAAGGTAAGAGGAAATTTAAACTAACCAGACCCTCAAGTAAAAACTTATTGTTGTTTTAAATTTTCGTCTTCATTAATATATGAGAAATCATGTACCCAATCGTTAATCACTTAGATTCGCGGCAAACGCTTATAATAACACCGTATAAAAACATTCTCTAAGGATTTCTAGCCAAGGGTTGCCACGAAGCTAACGGTTTTGAAGACTAAAGATATGACTCCTCATGGTGTCCAGTAGAAAATATCAAATATATACTTGGACAACTAAGGATCTGAACCCTTTATACCCGTTACCTTCCAAATCTACAACGGTCCAAACTATACATAATATTATTAGCTACTGTTACCTATTGTCGGATTTCTTTTGAATAGACAAGATTGGCAAGGGACAGAGAATAGTGGAGATCGAGGGAACCATATGTCGAAGACAAGCTATCATTAATATCTGATGGTGGTCGTTACTTAACTATGAATAATTATGTATGTAAATATAACCAATCAGCAGTAAGTTAGGCTTGTTTAAATTATTTAATTTTTACCATTTGAAAGATCAATTTAGGGCCCAAAAAGTATACAAATAATATAGAGCTGAAAATTGGCCATAAAAACCCCACCATTCAGCCATTAACAGCCGCATGTCGTGGCGTGTCGGAAATCGGAACCTTTGTCGGATCTTTCACAAAACCACCGCGCTTATAAGTGTGACTGAAAGAGCAAAAACAAAGAGAGAGTGCACGAACGTCAGATGTGTAACTGAAAGAGCAAATGGCAGTAATAGTAATAGTAGGGATGAGGAGATATCATGAGAAAACTACCAAACAAGCAAAATCACTTGTTAAAGTTGGTGAGTTGCGTAACTTGATTGGATCCTTTGACATCAAATTCATAGATTATCTGTGTCTAAATAACAGTCTAATAGCCTTGGAATCTGACATAAATTTGACACATTTTGAAAAAATGTCAAATTCCTTCTCCCTTTTTTCCATGACAGTCCCAACTCCATAGTAGAGTTTACAATGCTTACTTTTGTTAACGGCATAGGCAAACCAAGTTTCTGCGTTTATAAAATGAAGAAGGTCTAGCAAGTGCAGCTCTCATTCACGATTAATGATCATTATCGCGTAGATATGTTATCTTGTATATATTATTGCGAGATGGTATTGTCTTTCGTCGAGTCGGACAAGTCACTCACAATGCTGAGTGTCAGGACGTCAGTGTTTTTGAGTGTGTGTGCTGTGGTTAGCGCTCAGCTGTATGAGCTGAATATAGTGCATCATAATGATTTCCATGCAAGGTAAGCATTTTTATTTTCATTCTTTACAAGTTACCCCTTGACTACAATCTCACCTGATGGTAAGTGATGATGCAGTCTAAGATGGATGGCTAACTTGTTAGGAGGAGGATGAAAATCCACACCCCTTTTCGGTTTCTAGACGACATCGAAACAGAACGCTAAATCGCTTGACGGTACATTTTTGTCGGTAGGGTGGAAATTTGAAAAACCTACGTCATATCTTTTGAATCTGAAGAGATTTATTTATCTTCATTATCAACCCATATTCGGCTCGCTTTTGAGCACGAGTCTTCTCTCAGAGTGAGAGGGATTAGCACAGATTACCTGTGGATGACATCAGGTGATCTGTGGGGATTAGGCTAATACGCTGGCCCAATGGGGTACTGCTGACTTCACACACATAGCAAATTTAAAAATTGATCCATAATAATTTTAATTTAAAAGAGTAGAGATCTGATGTATAGAATTTGAATAAAAGTAACAATAAAAACCAGTCAAGTCCGAGTTGGACTCGCCCACGATGAGTTCCGTACAATCTACAAAAACGGCCAATAAATCAGGTTTGTTTTATGGGAATCCTCATAAATACGTATAATATTCTTTTATGTAGCATTTGTTATTATAGAGGCTATTCACACGGTGCTTAAGATAACAGCCTGGTGATAGACAGACGGACGTACTGATTGGAGGAACAGCGAAGTTTTAGTAATAGAATCCCGTTTTATCCTTTGCGTACGGAACCCTAAAATGGACGCTTTAATTAAATTTAATTGTATAGATTTTTAAATGAGTACCAATGTTTTTTTTTTATCAAAACTATAAAGAATAGGTACGTAAGGTATAAAATTATTTAGGTCATAGTTTAAATTAAAACTATTTACTCATTTACGAAATCTTATTGACCCATTTTTTAATAACCTACTCAAATTATATTACGAAACCTACTGCTTTTTTTTAATTCTTATTATCTTTATATTTATTGCCTTTATCAAATAGCTAATCTTAAGAACAATAAACCAAAGTAGCTACAGTACCAACTTATAATTACTTATATTATAAAGATAAATATTATTAAAGATAATTATTATTTTTTTCACAAATATCGGTTAGTTATTTCAGGATTATATAGCCTTCATATTGTTCAATGATCTCCTCTATCTTCCAATGGAAGTTTCATTAAAGTCGGTCTAGCTGTTCTACATACTAGCCCGGCTAAACTTAAAAGAGTTTGAGTTTCTTGCCGGTTCTTCTCAGCAGATCTAAAGCTGAAAAAATCTACAAAATAAAAAAAAAACAAAATTCATTTATTTCCAGTAGGCTCAGTTTAAAAGCACTTTTGAAACGTCAATTGACTATTTATAACCAATTGACGTTTCAAATATGACGTGCACTTCATAGACGCATAAATGCAATATATACCTGGAGGATTCTTCACGAGCCTTTATTGAAGGAAGAATTTTCTAGTTTTAAGTACAATTTTTACGTATAATGCTCTGCTTAGCTGAAATCCTTGTGCACGCAACTGGAAATTTGTGGTGTTACTACAGAATTGCCCTCTCTACAGATTTATTAAAAGTATAGATAGATAGATTTAACTGTATTAGATTGCTTTTAAGGAGAATGGCGAGGTTGCATGTATTTTGGGACTAGCAGATAGAAGTAGCGTACATAATGGAAACCCATTAATAGTTGTTAATCGTGATTAAACTAAGAAAAAAGCAAATGGTAACCAATCTTAAAAAACAGGGATAAAAAAGATATACCTTAAAATTAGAAGGTACCCTATCTATGCATACGAATAAATGTGAATTTTATACTGAAAAACACCGCCTGCCACCAACTGCGTGATTACTTTATAAATACGACAAGGCAAGATTTCTGTAAAATCTTTTTTTTTTACAAGCATCTTATAAAATAATATAGAGCAAGAGCCCACGACAGCCAGACCTTCGTTATTTTATAAAAGTTGAAAGTTTCTCTGTAGATGTCTCCTACACAGGTAAGAACGACCAGCGACTATAAAGTTTGGGTTGTGGTTACTTGGGCAGGTAACAGGTAGTAAAGGTGTATAAAATAGTACTTGAAATTCGTTAAAGTATAAAGCTCAATTTTTTAATATTTCCTTCGGGATAACTTTAAAAATCTCGTCATCCATTGCCGGACACTTATGCCAGTTGCTACCCCCTGCCAGACACCCCTAAACTTTAATAAATTATAATTATACTTTCGTTATAGTATAAAAGCTAAATTTTATATATGTTACTTGGGGACTTATAAAAAGATGTTACCTCAATAGCCGGACAGTTTTCGTGGTTTTTACATCTTGCCAGACACATCGAAAGTCCACTATAGGTGCGAGCGCGGGGTAACAACTTCAAGTAGGTGCGAGTGAGATAGAGCGCTTAGTCGAGTGCGTTCTTTTACTGCGCACCATCCATAGATGAGTTGAAAAATTTAAATTTCAAAGAAGCTTTAGTTGATTTTTTTATTTCACATTGGGCTACTGATGAAGTGGTGCCATTTATTGGCAACAAAACAATATACATCAATTTCAGAAAGTGTCATTCTTTTACTGTTGATAATTGCAACAAAGTTGTCTCAAGGATTGATGAAGAGTTGTCATGCCCAGCACACGAGGAAGCAGATACAAAGATAGTATATCATGCATCAACTATCCAGCAGAAATAGTAATAAGAAGTGCTGATACCGATATTGCGGCTATAATGCTTGGTAACATGCATCATCTTAAAAGTGATTCGGTTGTTTGGATGCTTACAGGCACTGGAAATAATTTAAGGTATGTGGACCTAACCAAAATACATGCAGAGTTGGAACTGTTAACTTGTCAGAGCTTACCTGGATTTCATGCCATCACAGGTTGTGATTTTAATCCTGCGCTCTTCAGAAAAGGAAAATTAAAACCGTATAAGATATTAAAAAAAGATCCAGAGTACCAGGAAGCTTTCAAGAACTTCGGCAACAACGAATTAATTAAAAATTTAAATCATCAACAAAATATCTTTTATATTATTCAGAGATTTATATGCAATGTCTATAATGTCCCTAATGTAATTGATGTTGATGCCGCTAGACTTCAAATATTCATCGACTCGTACACAGTCTCCGATGTAAACGAAGCTTTTGACCGAAAGAAGTTGCGAAATTTTGACGCTAGCAACCTACCACCTTCCGAACTACTGCAGCAATTTCTGCGAGCAAATTATATATGTACAATTTGGAATAATGCTCATTTAAAAAATCCAACCACATATCAACCAGAAAATAATGGCTGGGTATTAAAAGATGACAAATACCAGTTCAAATGGTTTGAAGGGGATCAACTGCCGAGTTATGTTAGTGATTCACTCAAAACTCAATCAGGTATATAATTATTATGACAAATTATGATACATAATTTTTGAATTATTTATAATTGTATAAACTTGCTTAATTTTTGAACTTGCTTATTTTTTTTTTCAGACACTGAAGAAGAAGGTGATGTTGAGGACGATTCTGCCATCGACTGGAGTAGTAGTGATGAAGAAAATGAAAACATCGACGACAATGTTTAAATTAATAAATAAGTTTAATTATCTTTTTTTACTTGTAATTATACTTTTTTTTATATTTTTATGATATTAAACAAACATTTTTTACTTTATATAACATGGCTATGAACGTAATAAAATAATTTTTTATTAGATATCTTAAAAAATAGTAATCGACTAAGCATTCGCGCTCGCACCTATAGTGGACTTTCGATGTGTCTGGCAAGATGTAAAAACCACGAAAACTGTCCGGCTATTGAGGTAATATCTTTTTATAAGTTCCCAAGTAACATATATAAAATTTAGCTTTTATACTATAACGAAAGTATAATTATAATTTATTAAAGTTTAGGGGTGTCTGGCAGGGGGTAGCAACTGTCATAAGTGTCCGGCAATGGATGACGAGATTTTTAAAGTTATCCCGAAGGAAATATTAAAAAATTGAGCTTTATACTTTAACGAATTTCAAGTACTATTTTATACACCTTTACTACCTGTTACCTGCCCAAGTAACCACAACCCAAACTTTATAGTCGCTGGTCGTTCTTACCTGTATAGGAGACATCTACAGAGAAACTTTCAACTTTTATAAAATAACGAAGGTCTGGCTGTCGTGGGCTCTTGGGCTAATAGTTTTAATTAATACATGTATGAGTGTACAGCGCTTCAGAGTGTGACTCCCACTTTCGCCATCCTCCTTTAGTTCACAGATTCCTAGATTTGGATGAAAAATCTGTTTGGTTTTAATATAGCTTAGCAACCTATTTGCCACTACACACCACTGTGAATATTAGCTTTATATAAATAACTGATGAGTAAATATTTCTAATGCCAGATCTTAGACTAGTAACATCACTAACTGAAACGACTGGGAACAATAATAGTTGACTCATCATAATGATTTTGTTTTTTTTTCAGACTTTTAACGATACTAATATTATAAAGCTGTGTTGTTATTTGTTTGTTTGTTTGATTGAACGCGCTAATCTCAGGAACTACTGATCCGATTTGAAAAAATCTTTCAGTGTTAGTAGTATTTTTTATCCTCATATTCCTACGGGAACCCGCGTGGTTCCCGACCACGCGGGTGAAACCGCGCGGCGTCTACTAGTAAAAAATAACGGTTGACTCAACACTGGAGTTTTTTTTTATAGATTTGTGGAAACAAGCCCAACTGGAACAGTCTGCGACTCAGAGAAGGAACCGTGTATTGGCGGGTTTGCCCGCATAGCCACGCTTGTGAGGGAGGCTTTAGTAAGGGAACCTGACTCCATTGTGCTGAATGGTGGGGATGTTTTTCAAGGCACGTTATGGTATAACTTGCTGAGATGGAACGTTACGCAGGATTTCATGAATATGATACCCCATGATGCTCATGTAAGTGTTTTTTCGTATACGTGTAATAAATTAATTTAATTTATTACACGCATAGGAAATTTAATTAAAATTAAATTTTCAGAATTAAGAGATCCGAATATGATTTTAAATAATAAAAATTAAAGATTTCTTATAAAACTTAATTTAAAAATCATGTATATTTTAAATATTCCAAACGTTAAAAACGCTACGCGTCCATTTTGTGACGTCACAATGTTGCTTGATGTACTAAATGTCAAACGAGCTGTCAAGTAATATTTTTGTCAAACGCTCCGTCCAGGGATTTGTTATAGTGACGTCATGAAACAGTTCAAATACAGACCATCATGTCCGACAGGCGTTTTGGCTCGTATTGTCAAAAACATATTAATTAACTAAAATTTTCATGTAATAACGTCTCAAAAAATATGAAATATTTTTTTTTTTCAATTTAGTAGATCGATAATGAACTATTTTACAACATTTATAAAAGTTTCTAACTAGCCTATTCAGTTTTTCACAAACCATGATACCCATGGAACCATGGATTTTTTCAGAGTAAAAAGTTACGTATATGTTGCTTAATAACCTCCTCTATCTTACAGTCACAGTCCAGCCAAATCGGTCCAGCCGTATCAAAGAGTAAAAAAACAGACAGACAAAACTTTTAAAAAAGCTCGTTTGGGTTTTGATATCTTGCAAATAACTACACTGGTGAAAATACAGTTATTTTGAATAACAGTCAGACATTTTATTTATATGTATGTGTAGTGTTCGTGTATATATACACCGGTAGTGGGGTAGTGTTCGTGTATATATACACCGGTAGTGGGCGAGAGCGGCCAGTCTATGACTGGCATCGAGAGGAGGCGGACGTGTGCAGCTGGCCATTATAGTGTAGTGGTGAGACTGTGACTTACTGCTAAAACGGTAAGGACAAGGGACCTTACAGTATGTATAAATGATAACATTTTCCTACAGGTACTAGGCAACCATGAGTTTGACAATGGTATAGAAGGTGTGGTACCGTACCTCGAACACTTGAACTCTTCAGTAGTTGTTGCCAATATTATCGACGATGAGGAACCAGATATCCAAGGCTTATACAAACCTAGTGTTGTTATTGAAAGAAAAGGCCGCAAGATTGGAATAATTGGAGTAATTATATCTACCACCAATGTAAGTACCTATCTAAGTAGTGAGACTTGATAAGATGATGATGACACTGTATCCAGAGATGATCAGATATTCGTGAGTTTGTAATATTTTTTATAGAATATTTGCTATATCTTTGAGGTGTGATTAATATTTTTGTTTACTTCTAAATACTTAGCAAATACTGTGTTATGAGTAGATACGACATTGGTCTAGGGGACCATATGTTGTATGTAAGGATAACTTACTATACCGAATCTATACTATAGCAATCAAGTATGAAATACTGCAGCCACCTATGGGATGGGTCTGCTAAATATCAGCTCTCCGAATTAGACTCCGTTGAGCGTCGCGCTAAATGTATCATTGGTTATTAATCTCTAACTGGAACGAATCTGCAAATTCTTTAACACTGACGTAGCGTTGCGTCCGGTAAAAACCCGGAAATTTACCGGATATATATCGAAGAGGGCCGCGCACGTGACAACTCTCCGACTGTGACTCAGTAGAAAATTGCGCGCCCATAAGTTTCCTCTGGTTGTGACTTCGTCTGCCCGGTATTCGGCCGGGGTCTTCAGCTAAACTCATGGAACTTTTCAATCTAGTCCCACCAGCCCCACAGAACAGCGAGACACCGTGCAAATTGGCATCCTTTTGTTGTCGATGTCCAGTCGACTCGCACAAAACGTTTCGCATCGACGTTTCTAATAAGAACAGCGAAGATGTGGAATGCCCTTCCGACTTCTGTGTTTCCTAACACTTATGATTTGTGCACCTTCAAGGCAAGAGTGATTAGGCATTTTCTAGCCAAGCGCGCTCCAACCTGGACCTGATCATTGCTTTCCACCAGGCATGATTGTTGTGTAAGCCCTCATTCGCACGAGAGTTTTTTAACGGACGTTAAAAAGTGTTCAAATATAAGTATGAAGTTAAATGAAGGTCTATTTCAACGCCCAAAATTTAAAATGCAATCCTTCTCAAAAAAAAAGCGTCGTATTTTAAAAGCGCTGTCGTGTGAACATATATTTGGGAATGCATTGTAATGTAATTGAACGCTTTTTTAATGTTTTTTTTTTTTTTTATTCTATACAAGTTAGCCCTTGACTACAATCTCACCTGATGGTAAGTGATGATGCAGTCTAAGATGGAAGCGGGCTAACTTGGGAGGATGGAAATCCACACCCCTTTCGGTTTCTACACGGCATCGTACCGGAACGCTAAATCGCTTGGCGGTACGTCTTTGCCGGTAGGGTGGTAACTAGCCACGGCCGAAGCCTCCCACCAGCCAGACCTGGACAAATTAAGAAAATCTCAATCTGTCCAGCCGGGGATCGAACCCAGGACCTCCGATTTATAAATCCACCGCGCATACTACTGCGCCACGGAGGCCGTCAAAAAATGTCCGTTAAAAAAGGTCTCGTGCGAACGGGTGCTTATAACATAAAATAAAAATTTATACATAGAACATAGAATAACAAAAATAAAAAGTCTTCTGAAAATAGTCACGTAGGGACAATATAGTTTACTCCGATATTGTGCCCGAAGTCGCGGGTTTCTGCTAGTTAATTAATATTTGAAGCCACATTTTAACAGGAGCTGGCGTCTACAGGGAATCTGAAATTCACGGACGAAATTGAAGCGGTGAGGAGGGAAGCCGCAAAACTAAATGAAGAGGGCGTGGATATAATCGTGGTTCTATCCCATTGTGGACTTGAGAAAGACCAGTAAGCATTTCTTACTTCATAACATAATTATTTTTTTAAAATAATGTGGAGAATTGACCAGTGTAACTGGAAAAAATAAATACATAAATTTTTGAGATGCATTACAGTGCTTGAGCATTAGCCGTCCCACATGTTCCATGTTAATAACCTAACGCACGCCATTGACGATCAATTATTCTCACGTTTCTGCAGCACCTATGACTATAATTGATCGTGTATTGGTCGCTGCGTACATGACGTCTCGACTTATAAAACGTCTTCTCTGCCGCTTGCGCTGCAGAAACGTGAGAATAGTTGACCGTCAATGGCTGACCTAAACTGCGAATAAAAATACGTGTGATAGTTTACTCATCATTAGGTACGTCGAGAAAAAATTGCGAAAAAATTCATACTCTCACTTAAACAATTTCAAAAGTTATGAACAATTAAATATTAATAAAAATGGAGTTCCACATTAATGAAAACCACTCCAAAATTATTGATGTTAGAGAATTTTCACAATTACAAAATAACCCTACACTCAACATTATAAAATCTCATTACGTCGAGAAAAAATTTGAAAAAAATCATACTCTCACTTAAACAATCTCAAAAGTTATAAACAATTAAACATTAATAAAAATGGAGTTCCACATTAGAAAAACCACTCCAAAATCCAAAATTACAAAAGGTATCCTTCACTCAACATTATAAAATCTAGTAACGATCAAGTAACACAAGAAAATTATTTTATTAAAAAATTTCTTCTATAAGAATCTTATTGTAAAAATTCTTTAACACCAATAGTTTGAACTTATCTTCATTAAAGTAGACCCCCATTTTTATGAATGCAAAGAATTATCTATGAATACAGACTTTGCTTATACTAAGCCTAACTAGAACCGTGATAGCCCAGTGGATATGACCCTGCCTCCGATTCCGGAGGGTGTGGGTTCAAATCCGCTCCGGGGCTTGCACCTCCAACTTTTCAGTTGTGTTGTGCATTTTAAGAAATTAAATATCACGTGTCTCAAACGGTGAAGGAAAACATCGTGAGGAAACCTGCATACAAGAGAATTTTCTTAATTTTCTGCGTGTGTGAAGTCTGCCAATCCGCATTGGGCCAGCGTGGTGGATTGGCTTAACGTCTCTCATTCTGAGAGGAGATGCGAGCTTAGTAGTGAGACGAATATGGGTTGATAACGACGAAGCCTAACTACTTTGATTTTTTTAAGGAACAGTTATATTGATGATTTATATGTTTACAGGGAAATCGCGCTGAAAGCCAGTCCATACGTGGACATAGTAGTGGGAGCTCACAGTCACTCCATGCTCATAAACAGGGAACCACCTGCGGGCATTGCGTTCACTCCTCTGGGACCCTACCCCATTGTCGTCCAGCAAGAGAGCAGATCTGTAAGTAAATGCACGTAGTTATATATGTCGCCGAGTGAGTTATTTGAACGGTTAGCAAAATCTACGTTAATTATTGTGATAATATTAGAATCAGGTTTTCATGGAATTGGGATTTAATTATTTACTGTTTAAATAAATAAGACTGTAAAAGATTTAACACGTGACTCGTCGTCCTATAGACGCGTTGAAATGGCGCGTAGGCGGTGCGCTTTATGGAGTGGAGGCGCTCTACCAGTCGGTAGCCTGCTGGTTGAGCAGTTCAGTGTAATCAAGTTCTTGGAATGGATAGTCGTCTTCCATTTGTTAAATAGTAATGGTGCAGTGTTAAAATAGTGATAGTGTTTTGGAACTTCGGGTGAGTTATCTGTATAGTCCGGCCTTTGCATTGTTATTTACTTGCTCGGAGACAACACGAGCGGGGATGGGGAGTGTTTGATATCAGTAAAAGGGGCCTTTAACCCAACCAATGATGGTTGCCAGCCCGTAATCTCGCTCGTGCTTGACTACCTGCCTGCAAGTTAAATGGTCGTTTCAGTAATGAATGATAATATTACTTTGTGTATCTGCCATCCTTGACACATAAAGCTCAGAACCTGCCCTGAGGCTACGGCTTCTCCGTTATCAGAAGTAGTATTTAGTATGCTTCCGCCGACATCAGAAGTGGAATATAGTCTATGCTCCGATATATATACTAACTAGCGGACGCCCGCGACTTCGTCCGCGTATGTATCAATGTAAAGTTTCAAGCCCTATTTCATCACTTTATGGGATGAATTTAAAAAAAATTGAATTACATTATATTTCGTATTTTGTTTATGATTTATCATCACGGAGGTGGTGGTTCGATCCCCGCCCCGTTGGTCTATTGTCGTACCCACTCCTAGCACAGTCTTTTCCGACTAGTTGGAGGGTAATGGGAATATTGGTCATATTATAAAATATATGGCAAATATTCTTTTAAAAAAATATCAATTTGTGTTTTCAGAAAGTGATACGTAAATAAATAATGGTATTAAAGACAAAATTGTGCATAGTGCTTAGTTGTGTAGCCTATTATTCGGATCACATTTTACGATGATTTTGTAGAGACATAACCGATCTATAAAATTATCATTGGTAAAAAAAACATAGTTTTTTAAACGATAGGCTCTTATTAAACTATGACCTTAAATTATTTTGTTAATTACAGGTGCTAGTAGTCCAAGCAGCCGCTCACACAGCGTTTTTGGGAGAAATCAAGCTTTACTTCGACGAACAAGGACAACTTGTAAACTGGACTGGTGATCCTCATTTTGCTGGCAACGACGTTGTGCAAGGTATTATTTTAAATAAGTAAATTTTAAATCAACCCATATTCGGCTCACTGCTGAGCTCGAGTCTCCTCTCAGAATGAGAGGGGTTAGGCCAATAGTCCACCACGCTGGCCCAATGCGGATTGGCAGACTTCACACACGCAGAGAATTAAGATAATTCTTTGGTATGCAGGTTTCCTCACGATGTTTTTCTTCACCGATTCAGACACGTGATATTTAATTTCTTAAAATGCACACAACTGAAAAGTTGGAGGTGCATGACCCGGACCGAATTCGAACCCACACCCTCCGGAATCGGAGGCAGAGGTCATATCCACTGGGCTATCACAGCTCTCAAGACGACGGCGACGACGAAATGATGACGACGAAATTTTAAATAAGTACCTACATCATATATTAATGACATATTTAACCCACTTAAAAAAAGGAGAAGGTTCTTAATTTGACACGTATGTTTTTTTTAAATTTTTATTTATATCTATAGTTCTATACTAATATATAAAGCTGAAGAGTTTGTTTGTGTGATTGAACGCGCTAATCTCAGGCACTACTGGTCCGATTTGAAAAATTCTTTCAGTGTTAGATAGCCCATTTATCGAGGCTATATATTATCTCCATACTTTTACGGAAACGGGAACCACGCGGGTGAAACCGCGCGGCGTCAGCTAGTTACCTCATAACTTCGTCATTTATTAACCAATTTTGATTTTTTTTGAAACAGCTTATTGCAGATTGGTCTCATTTCATTTTCTTGAAAGTCTGGTTTAGTAATTTTGTGAAAAACAAATTAACTGAAAAACGACTTGGAGTCGCATCCATTTTTATGTTAAAAAGTTTTATTTTTTGAATAAAATCTAAATCCAATAATCGTTCTTGAATTATTTAATTTCAGCGCCTGACGTTTTGGAAAAAATCAACGAATACCTGCCAATCATAAACGAGAAAGCCAACGAGCTTATAGGCTTTTCGAAAGTCCAATTATCATCAAAGTGCAATTGTGGTGAATGTAACCTAGGAAGTTTCATCTGCGACGCTTTCATGAATGCCGTGAGATATTGTTATTTATTTATTTACTTAGCATCCATGCACTTACAAACTATGCATAAGCTTAGCATGCATGTCACATAGGGCCCTGTCAGAGCATTGCTAAAAATAATAATGTTACATGCAATAATAAGAGATACAATATACCTATTACATAAAATTAAAATAAGATAAAAATAAAGTGGAAAATTGAGCGGAACATTTATAGAATGGGGATGATGACTAGGTTTGAATAAATTGATGTTTATGATACATTCGGGTAAATAAAGTCAATGTTAACTAATTTATACAAAAAGAGCAAAGAATGTTTGGATATTTGCAAAATAAATAAGATTATAAAATTTCAAAATCTATCAATTTTTTTTTTATCGTAATTAGATAAAAAATCATACAGTTTTTAGCTTCCTTACATTAAATGTGACATTTTTCAATAAATGAACTATAAACATAAACGCACAAATAACAAAGACATTAGTGATTTTGTTTAACGCCCATACAAATCTAACGATCAGCGAGCCAACGACGTCACTAGTTAGTGCCATTTTGTATGGAGCATTTTCAGGGATCCGCGGCAGTGCCGCAAATCTGACTCTTTAAACTCAGCTCAGAAAGTAATGATCGCAGATATCCTGTTACTTTTAGAAAATTTCTTTACTGTATTACTTATTTAATTAAAAAAACTGTCATCATCCCTATTAAATTAGAATGTCCAAATTTTAAATAATATAAATGTCAGGTATATTATTGTCATAATAATAGATTGACTAACGCTAATAAAGTTAAATAAACATATCCACTCAATTACAATTGTCAAAATAATGGGATAAATAAGCAATGTCCAATCTATACTAATATTATAAAGCTGAAGAGTTTGTTTGTTTGTTTGTTTGATTGAACGCCCTAATCTTAGAAACTATTGGTCCGATTTGAAAAATTCTTTCAGTGTTAGATAGCCCATTTATCGAGGAAGGCTATATATTATCCCCGTATTCCTATAGGAACAGGAACCACGCGGGTGAAAGGTCGGCGCGGCGTCAGCTAGTTTTTAAATAAAATGTCAATAAATTTTTAGTCATTTATAAATTGATAGTTTCAAAATTTGTAGGCTGTCTTGCTCTTGAGGTCTTGTTTTTGTTTAGCTTAGGCCCAAGTTGAAATACGGATTGGTGGTGCTGTATACTGTTTGCTTAGAAGGTTTTTCATCATCAACCCATTTTCGGCTCACTGTTGAGCACGAGTATCCTCTCAGAAGTAGAGAGCCAATAGTCCACCACGCTGGCCCAATGCGGATTGGCAGACTTCACACACGTAGAGAATTGAAAAAATTCTCAGCTAAGCAGGTTTCTTCACGATGTTTTTCCTTCACTGTTTGAGACACGTGATATTTAATTCCTTAAAATTCACATAGCTGAAAAGTTGGAGGTGCATGCCCCGGATTCGAACCTACGCCCTCGAATCAAAGGCAGAGGTCGTATCTACTACTACTATCACGGCTTGTTAGAAGGTTTTTATTTGATTTTAATGGATAACATAAATAAAAGAAATGGTTTTTAATTATGTTTTTTTACAGGCAATAGAAAGAGCACAGGGCAATCAATGGAATTACGCACATTTTTGTATTATTAACACGGGAGGTATAAGAGTGGATATTGACTCTGGAAGTAAGTTTTATAACATTAAGTTTTTTTTTTACCAATATTTTATGCAATAATTACAGATATTTAAGGATATTACCTTTTTGAGACCATGTTTTACCAATCACGTGAAACACCAAGAAAGTAATAAATTTACCGCGTTATTTGTCACTACATATAACAGTTATCGACTAAAGCTTCTAAAAAAATGTGTAACTTGGTTTAAATAAATCAAATAATGACGGTAGACTTAATTTTTACGAAGACATGTATGGGTCGGTAGGTTCACCTGGGTTCACCCTTACACTTTTTCAGATGTGACATTTGAAGGTATTATGCTATCAACACCATTTGAAAACAGGGTCGAAGTATTTGACCTAAAAGGGCAGTATGTTCTTGAAGCGCTGGAGTTCGCGCTAGCCAACAACCCGTTCCCTGGTGCAAGGATGTTGCAAATTTCAGGTAACTAGTAAACAAAACATTTGGCATCTTTTAACCTACAACTATCTCCAATAATGAGCTCTGGATCCTCGCTAAATAACTCCTGATCCTCGAACAAACAAAGCGCAGGAAGTGGAACTGAATAGGGCATGTCTTACGCCCATCACCTAGTGTTGTACAGGAGTCCTTCCAATGGCATCTTACTGGGGGCCGGAGGAGACGTGGTAGGCCAAAGACCACATAGAAGAGAACTATTGAGGCGGAGTTGAAGACTGTCTGTCCTGGATCATGCCTTTATCAGGAGAATCGAAAGCATATCTCTCTCTTTTGTCCTATCGCAACGAAAGAGAGAGCGATATTTTTGATGATGCAGCTTGGTTGACATTTTGTCTTTCTGTCGTCTCGAAGTATTTCGTGGTGTGCATCTGTTTCCTGCCAGTCAAAGTCAAAATACAATTATATTCATTAATCTCAGTTTACAAACACTTTTGAAGCATCAGGTTACGTTATGCTAGTTGATATACCTTTAAAACTAGAGTTAATAGGTTTGTATAGACTACAAAGCCTCATCATCATCATCCTCATCATCATTATCATTATTTTTGGCGGCATCCGTGGCGCAGTGGTGTGCGCGGTGGATATACAAGACGGAGGTCCTGGGTTCGATCACCGGCCGATTGAGGTTTTCTTAATTGATCCAGGCCTGACTGGTGGGAGGCTGCGGCCGTGGCTAGTTACCACCCTACCAACAAAGAAGTACCGCCAAGTGATTTAGCGTTAGTAGCGTCGTGTAGAAGCCGAAAGCGGTGTGGATTTTCATCCTCCTCCTAACAAGTTAGCCCGCCTTCATCTTAGATTGCATCATCACTTACCATCAGGTGAGATTGTAGTCAAGGGCTACCTTGTGTAAAAAAAAAGTATCATCAACATCATCATCATCACCATCATCATCATTAACAGCCAATTGACGTCCACACTCTTGCATCGACTTCCAAACGACACCGTCTCGAGCCGCCAGCATCCAGCAGCTCCCTGCAACCCGCTTGTCCTCAGTCCACCTAGTGAGGGTTCACCATTCCAGCACCTTGAGACCCCAAGCAAGCCTTTTAACCATAAAAATCTTAGGCCTACAGCTATATTGTATCTTCACAGGGCTACGTGGGGTGTTTGATGGTCTGCAGCCTGTTAACAGCAGGATTGTGAACGCGACAGTTCGCTGCAATGACTGCGACGTACCTCACTACGAGCCTCTGGACGTGAACAAGATGTACAAGGTCGTCTCGCAGAGCTTCTTAGGTGGAGGTGGAGATGGATTCTCTGTGAGTATTTACTGTTTTTGAAGTAATAACAAGAGTGATAGCCCAGTGGATATGACCTCTGCCTCCAATTCCGAAGAATGTAGTTTCGTATCCAGTCCAGGGCACACACCTCCAACTTTTCAGTTCTGTGTTGTGTGTGTGTGTTGTCAATTTTAAGAAATTAAATATCACGTGTCTCATACGGTGTTCACACACGCAGAGAATTAAGATAATTCTCTGGTATGCAGGTTTCCTCACGATGTTTTCCTTCACCGATTTTGAAACACGTGATATTTTAATTTCTTAAAATGCACACAACTGAAAAGTTGGAGGTGCATGCCCCGGACCGGATTCGAACCCACACCCTCCGGAAACGGAGGCAGAGGTTATATCCACTGGGCTATCACGGCTCTTTAGTATATAAAACGAATTCCAAGTTGTGTAAATCTCAAAGGAATGGATTTAATCCCGATCATGAATCGCCGCAATAAACCGCTTCACTAAATAGCACCAAATTTCTCGCTAGCATCTACCTAGAACGGTTTCGGAGTTACTGACGATAAATTTGCTCCGGTATTCACGAATGGACGCTCTCTAAGCTCATTTACACGGTTTTGTATCGGAATAAAGTTGAACGACCACTTTGCACTGTATTCGGACTCATTGATACTTGGATAATGTAATGTATTGCAATGATAATTTTATACTATAGATCGGTTGCATCCATACAAAATCATTGCAAAAAGTGTTCCGTATAATAGGCTACAACACTGAGCGCACACATGCACAATTTTGTCTTTAATTATCATTAAATATAATAGGCCGTGATGGCCCAGTGGGTATGAGCTCTGCCTCCGATTCCGGAGTTTGAATCCGATCCGGGGCATGCACCTCCAACTTTTCAGTTGTGTGCATTTTAAGAAATTAAATATAACGTTCCTCTAACGGTGAAGGAAAACATCGTGAGGAAACCTGCATACCAGGGAATTTTCTTAATTCCCTGCGTGTGTGAAGTCTGCCTATCCGGACACCCTCATACACCCTCCGGAATCGGAGGCAGAGGTCATATCCACTGGGCTATCACGGCTCTTCCGTGGGAATACAAGGATAATTACCCTATGATTGTCATAGGGTAATTATCCTTGTATTCCCACGGAAGAGCCGTGATATAGCTTTATAATAATGAAAGAATTTTTAAAGTTAAGTTTTTGAGTTAAATCTCAACAACCAAAAAAAAAAGTAATTGTTATATTACTTTTCCTTATTTTATGAGATTCTTCTATCTAAGGTTTAGATGGGTGTCATCATTAACAGCAGACCAATTATAGAAGGACCTGTATCGCACTCATAGTCATGAATAAAATTGTCTGTCATTTTCTGAGGAAAACGAGCTTAGATTTGGTATATATCTTATACTAAACTAAAAGTTTTTGGCCGTTTTTTACACAATTCAATTACACAAAAAGGTATTTTTACGGAGCTCTTTAACCGACGAACACGATTACAACTGTTTAACATTGATTCTATAGAAACAGTTTTTATAATCGCATTAGGTCGTTGATCATATATTTTGGCAGAAAAGTAACGTCTAGCGAGGCAGGTCCTATACAATAATTGGTCTGAGTTAATAGCCGATGGACATAGGCCTCTTGCATGGACTTCTAAACCAACCGGTCTCTAGCCGCCAGCATCCATCGGCTATACCGATAATTTAAATATTATTATACTCCGTAGATGATTGCCAACAATCGGCAGAACGTGGAAGCCCTCGGAGTGGATTACGAGGTGCTGATGGAGTACGTGCGCCAACAGTCGCCTATCATCAAGGACCTGGACGGGAGAATAGTGATCACAGATCCTTGCTTACCAAACTAGCTCTTATTAATTACCATGGACTGATAGGTACGATCTACCAAAAAAACAAAAGAAGATTTTGACGAATTGAGAACCTCGACTTTTTTGAAGTTGGTTAAAAATAGATAAACGGCCTAACTCTAGTTAATTAGTTAAAATAATAATAATAATAATAATAATAATAATAATAAAATCCTTTATTCAGCTAAAAAATACAAATTAAAAAAGAAGAAATTACAAACTAATACTAACAGAGCTTACAAACTACTTAAAGATACCTACTTAAAATATTTTTAGAAAATCCCCGCTATGTGAAACGAGTACCTATTTAAAAGAATATTCGGGAATATTCCTTATAATTCATGTGGTGAAATAGTTTGTCTATTTATGTGTTATGGTAATGTAAAATGATTGTTGTATTTTAAATTATTATTATTTATTGTGAGAAAATAAAACTGATTGTAAATAGTAATTGTACTAGAATTATTTTAAACTAGCGTACCCGGTGTATGTGCACTTCTTCAATATCCCTACCCCACTCTTACCCCTACCCTACCGCTATCCTACCCCTACCCTACCCCTGAATTTATTTGTTTCAAAGAACCTTTAGATCGATTTTGTGCAAACTTCACATAAACCATCTACTAAATAGTCCGAACAAAGCCTAAACATTTGGTTTGTATTGGTGAGCCCGTTCATGAGTTAAGCAATTACAACGAAAAGTGACATTGATTTTTATATATTAAATAGAAATATAGATAATAAATTGTGATTTGAAATAATGACACTATGGGGACACTATTACTAGCTGACGCCCGTGACTTCTGCGCGAAATCATTCATTCTACGGTACTGGTATACAGGAGTCTATAAATTACATCAAATTTGACATATAATTTTCACGCTCCCAAACTACCAGTTTTATGAGGATCGTCAAAACCAGTGCACGCCGCAGCCGTTCCGTACAATAGGGCGCTTACACACAATAAAATTGTTACGGCCATTTGCAAAACGACTATCGCTTGTAATTAAGGTTTTTACGGCGCGTTCTATTGCGTGCAACGAGAAATGTGTTCAAATGCTATAAAAATAAAGTTCAAATTTATTTATTACCACGACACTCGCATGGTGATCTTTTCAGGCACGTCTGGTCCAAAGGGCGGCATAAAAATATAAAATTGTATACAGGGTGTTGCGGTGTATTTCCCATAACTTCAAGGTGTTGTCACTTATAGGAGCTGAACTGCATAACTTATTTAAGGCAGGGTCAGGCGATAACCGGTTCATTATTGACTGGCCCTGGATTCCGAGGTATAAACCTAACGCTCCACTCACTCCACTCCACTCATCGATATAAATCGTTAGATGAGCCCCTACATGTTAATGAACGCACAATGTTATGTCATTACTCAAAGACGTGCACGCACATCTCATTTTAGTACGCAACAAGCGCATGCTGTGAGTAGACGTGGAGTTAAAAAAACATTTTACTGTTTTTTCGTGTTCATTTAAGAAATGTAAAAACACAAGCCGCATAACGAATAAAGAGGAAAGCTGCTACTTTCCATGGGAAGTATTTGCGAAACAATTCCGAGGAGCTACGAGGCCTATCTAACGATCTACGATCGATGACTCCACTAATATCTGATGAACTCTTAACGCTGAGGATCTACATGGAGACATCCTCATCCAGGCTTATATTTCTGGTCATATCCTTGTCGGTTTGTCTGACTGTCTGTCCGTGGTAATATAAAATTAATTGAAAAGTATTGAATGGATTTTCATGTGGTTTTCACCAATATATATATTTTTTTAGGTTTTGTAAATATAGGTTGAAATATGAAGATGGTTCTTATAAGTGTAGAGAAAAGTCAAGCCAACTGGGCCAAAAGGGAGTTTGAGATATTCGTATTTTTTTATTCTTTACAAGTTAGCCCTTGACTGCAATTTTACCTGATGGTAAGTGATGATGCAATCTAAGACTAAAGCGGGTTGGTTTTGTAGGTTGAAAATCCACACCCATTTCGGGTTTACGCGACTTCGTAGCAGTACGCTAAATTGCTTGGCGGTACGTCTTTGCCGGTGGGGTAAGCCACGTCCGAAGCCTTCTGCCCAGCTGTGGATCGAACCCAGGACCTCCAACTTGTAAATCCGCGCTGGCCGGCCGTACCGGTCGTGTTTAACAAAATATAAAATGCATATTCTGCTTTTATAAAAGAGTTTCACAAAATCGCGGGTGTCGTTATTATTTTGTATTAAAAGCTTTTAAAACAAAACCTCCTTTATGTAGTCAATTCAAAATATAATAATAAACCCACTATAGATGCAAAAGCTAATATTACTAGAATAAAAATGGCGCACATTTTAAAATGCTTACTTAAACTGGTGCTCTGTGCAAGCTTCCTGAAGCAATATCGGTTTGATATTATAGATGCAATATTATGCTAATTTGTCCAACCCCCGGAGAATACTTCAATCACAATATTATTCTCTCGCTAATAATGTTATGCCTCGTATAATTTATGCTATCGGAAACACTAGTCCATCTTTGATAATGAAACAAAGGAGGAGGTTCTTAATTCGGCGAGTATGTTTTTTTTTAATGATTGTTACCTCATAATTTCGTCTATTCTTAACTCACTTTTGTTTGAAAAAGTATACTTCCAGATTGTTTTTGTGTTGAATACACACACATAAAAATTTCCCGTTAACTGTGGCGCTTTCGTTCACTGTGGACACAAAAAACAGAAAAAGAAAAAAAATTAAGAAAAAAATTCAACCGACTTCAAAATCACAAAAATAAACTAAAAAGTGTAAAATAACATCGTATGTCCTGCCTTCTGATCACTTTAAAGGCGGTGCCAACACAGTGATGCATTAACTGTTAAAAAATGTTGTAAAATGTTTCTAAAATGCTTATGGATAAATGTTACTATAACTTAAATGAGTATTTAAATTACAAAATTTAGTGATAAATAATTTTGACATAATTTTAATTGACATGTGTGTTTGACATAATTTTAATTGACATTTTAACATTTAATTGATAATAATTACTTGACTTTGCACTAAATTTAACATGGTTTCATAATTTTGACAGTATATATTATGACTATTATTTTATTTTATCTGTCACAGTAGTTTTGAGTTACATTTTTCATAATCATTGAATCTTAAAATGTTTAATTGTATAAGTTATTACATATGTTTTCTTTTTTATCTGTTTGCTTTTAAATTAAGATTATACATAGTCTATTTAAATTTTTCATACACCAAATTATTATGGTAGAAAGTATCAGGGTCTTATTATATTTAAGTAATCTTTATAAACCTGCTTTCTCATGAATAAGTAAATTATTATTATTGTAACTCAAGCCGATTAATCATAAAGTTTTACGATTTAAAGACAGTTATTTCCCGTGGTTCTTTCAGTAATGGCTTTAATTAATAGTTACGTCACTGGCTTGGCACCGCCTTCAAAGTGATCAAAAGGGGCAAATACGATGTTACGTCACGTCGTCATCAACCCATATTCGGCTCACTGCTGAGCTCGAGTCTCCTCTCAGAATGAGAGGGGTTAGGCCAATAGTCCACCACGCTGGCCCAATGCGGATTGGCAGACTTCACACACGCAGAGAATTAAGGTAATTCTCTGGTATGCAGGTTTCCTCACGATGTTTTCCTTCACCGATTGAGACACGTGATATTTAATTTCTTAAAATGCACACAACTGAAAAGTTGGAGGTGCATGCCCCGACCGGATTCGAACCCACACCCTCCGGAATCAGAGGCAGAGGTCATATCCACTGGGCTATCACGGCTCAATACGATGTTACTTTTCACTTTTTAGTTTATTTTTGTGATTTTGAAGTCGATTGAAATTTTTTCTTAAAAAAAATTTATGTTATTATAGTTTTTAAAAACCACATGTTTTTGAAAATTAACTAATTAAATAACATGTATTTAAAACACAAAGATAAACTACACTAAAAAAAGAAAAAATTACCATCGTATTTATGATCTACTGATTAGTTTGAAGGCGGTATCAAGCCAAATGGGTAGTGGTCTTTAAGTTTTTTTTTTAGCATCGCAGGATAGATCTAGTGTCATAGGCGATATTATATCCCTCTATTCCCACGGAGACGGGAACTACAGGGGTAAAACCACAAGGCAAGTGTTATTAGTAAGCCCTCAATAGCACGAGAGTTTTTTTAACGTCCGTTAAAAAACTCCCGTGCTGATGATGGCTAAGAATGGCGAATTTTGTGTTATATATTTTGATGCTCTCATCATTTAAAAATATACGATATCATATCCGATAGGTATATTTAGTTGCTAAAACAACATTAAAAAAAAACGCCTCAAAATCGATCCATCAGTTTAGTAGCTACTGTATCACAGACAGACAGTATGAAGTTATGCATGGTTACTAACAACCCCTCTTTAGGGTTAAAACTAATATAATTTTTATATTACCCGCCTTGCATTATTACCATTCAGTGCGGATTTAGTACAATAATACAAACTGGAAACCGCATTTCGTATTGCTACGAGATTAGATTGCAAATTGCTTATAGGTCAAGAGACCAAGGCATATTTTACGAAAGGGTTTTTAAATTAAGATATAATTATAATTGATTATATCAGTAATTTTGCAGGGTCCTATTTCTGAGACTAAACTATACGTCCGTCCGTCCTTTCGTCCGTCTGTCACCATCACCAGGCAATATCTTGTGAACCACTATAGTTAGACAGTTGAATAAAAAACAAAATAAAATAAATATTTATGAGGGTTCCCATATAAACAGACTTGATTTTATGCACTGTTTATGATTTTTAACCACAGATATTAAATATTGGATTATTACGAGTATAATATTATAATACTATCCCTTCCATGCCGTACTCCCACCCTACATCTACCCAGCTCTATCCCTATCTTACCCTACCCTACCTCTACCCTACCCCTGTCCCCTATCTTACTCTACCATAACTTTACCTTCGGCTAATATATAATATTCATATTAACCGAAAGTAAAGTTAAAGTGTGATTAAAAAAGGCAAGCAATAACAGCTACTACTAAAAAATCTCATGACTTTCAATTTCGGACTCTCATGGAAATATTTGCCACTGGCTCTCAGTGTGTTATTTCTGCATTTTATGATACTGTTCCCGGAAATTATTGAGTTTAGGATATGAACAAAACGATATTAAAGTTTTGAACAATTATAATTTTATTTATACGATAGAAGAGTAATTAAAACTGTATTATTACTTTAAAATCTACAGTGATATATGGTACATAATAAATTATTACTCTAATCATAGTAATAACTAGCGGACCTGGTCAAGCTTCGCTTTGATTTTTGTGCACTTCTTCCCTACCCCTACAGTTACCGTACCCTATCCCTACCCTACCCTATCCCCTAACCTACCCCTACCCTAAAAAAAACGCTCCGTAACAACTATCCTCGTGCTTCAAAGAGTATTCTGAAAAAATAATTAACGATATCGGTTCAGCCGTTCTCGAGATTCGCGCTTAAGAAGATTCAAAATTAGTTTTTGTATAGAAGATACGAATCGTTTATATGGCGGAAACATTTTTAGTCTTTTTTAAATTTGCTGGTAGGGTGGAAACTATCCACGGCCAAAGCCTCCCCAGCCAGACCTGGACCAATTAAGGAAACCGCAATCGGCTGGGAATCGAACCCAGGACCTCCGTCTAGTAAATCTACCGCGCATACCACTGCGCCATGGAGGCTCTTGACTTTACCGGCATAAAAGAGACTAAACAAATTTATGCCCTATACAATTGGAAATCACTATACTAAAGCAGTTCAAAAAGCTTTCATTTTGTTCTAGAGTACGTTTTCTTCAATAACAATGTTAGAATAACAGTTTATTGTTACAATAACACAAAGTCATAGAAATATCGGAACGTGTTATTGCAAGAGAACGCTCAAGTTTATTGCAATTTGTACACTGTACCGATGTTTAGTCCACATTTGGAACGATAGAAACGATTATTGCACATTACGTAATAACAACGGAACGTTACAGAACGTGAGTTGAATAATTTTATAATTAATATCCGAGAAGTGAGGAGAAATTAGGAAATCCGCAGAAGAACCAAAGTTACTGACATAGCTCAGCGAGTCGCGAAGCTGATGTGGGTAGACCATATAGTTCGAAGAGTCGATGGACGTTGGGGTGCCAAGGTGCTGGAATGGTAACCCCGCTCCGGAAAACGCAGTGTTGGTCGACCCCTCACTAAGTGAACCGAGGACATCAAGCGGGTTGCAAGGAGCCGCTGGATATTGGCGGCTCGAGAACGTTTTGTTTTGAAGTCCATGCAAGAGGCTCATGTCCAGCAGTGAACGTCCATCCGCTGCTAATGATGATGATGATGTTCCGAGAAGTAAGCCGTGTTTGCCAAGTGGATATGATCTCTGCCTTTGATTGGGAGGGCGTAGGTTAGAATCCGGTCTGGGCCATGCTGGCATGGCTGGTGGGAGGCTTCAGCCGTGGCTAGTTTCCACCCTACCGACACAAAGGTACCGCCAAGCGATTTAGCGTCCCGTTACGATATCGTGTAGAAACCGAAAGGGGTGTGGATTTTCATCCTCCTCCTAACAAGCTAGTCTGCTTCCATTTTAGATTGCATCATCACTTACCATCAGATGAGATTGTAGTCAAAGACTAACTTGTAAAGAATAAAAAAAAAGAAAATATGCGCTTGCACCTTTTCAGTCATGTGCATTTATGAAACTAAATACAACGTGCCTCAAACGGTGAAAGAAAAACGAAGTGAGGAAACCTGCATACTAGAGAATTTTCTTAATTCTCTGCGTGTGTGAAGTTTACCAATCCGCATTAAGCCAGCGTGGAGCACACATTAAGATTAAATTATATTGTTTCAATAGCGAAGTACATTCATTGAATGATATCCTATTTACGCCAAGCGAAGCTCGATCGTTCAAGTACTTTCAAAGATATACTGAATCTAATCCTAGTGCAATCACTTCGTTGGAAAAGAGCTTTTTAAAGAATATTATTTCCAGAAAAATTTAGTAAAACTGACTCGCAAGATAATTTCGAAGCATTTTGCTATTCAGAGGTCAGACGATCTCGAGTAAGAAAGAACCTTTGTCAAGAGCAATTTTCAAAATAGACACAGACTTCGAAGACGGCGTAGAATAAAAACTGAGTCTGAATGGTATGGAACAAAAACAACTTTTAATAACTTGGCTTATTCGTATAATTAGGGTTGGCACATGAATTATTTTCTTTGTAGTCATAATTTTTTATCTGACTATCATCATCCTACTAATATTAATGGATGTTGGTTAATTAAAATTTAACGCCGCAACTACTAAAGCGATTTGGCTGAAATTTGCAATGAAAATAGATTTTACTCTGGATTAACATACAGGCCACTTTTCATCCCGGAAAAATCTACAGTTCCCGAGGGATTAGTGAAAAACTAAATTTTACACGGACGAAGTCGCGGGCGTCCGCTAGTCAACATTATTTTAAAAGGAATAAAGAAATAGGTTTATTTATTTATAATCTTACAAACAGTACATCCTAATACAAGCCTATTTCTTGACGATGTCGCGCCATTTGACGACCTCGGTGGTGCAGTGGTATGCACGTGGATTTACAAGACGGAGGTCCCGGTTAGACCTATTTAGTTTTTCTCAATTGGTCCAGGTCTTGTCGTTGGGAGGCTTCGGCTGTGGCTACTCACCACCTTACCGACAAAGACGTACCGCCAAGCGATTTAGATGTCGTGTAGAAACCGGAAGGGGTGTGAATTTTCATCATCCTCTTATCAAGTTAGTTTTTAATTTTTGTATTTTGTATGTAGTCAAGAGCTAACACATGTAAAGAATAAAAAAAAAGCTTTTTGCGACTTGCAGAGCCTCGTGTACCTTGGTGTCAAGGGTGGATTTGGTTTGGTCTGACCAACCCATCGGGCTACGTCTTCGAGGTCTCATTCCTTTCAATTTGCCAGTACTTAGACTTATTGTTTTTGGAAAAATGCCTTTGGTTTTGGAAAAATTTGGAATACTGGTTTTCAGCTGTCTGCAAACAGCGGCTCGTTTGGCCCACCCAAAGGAGGGTTGTTTTCCAATGCGGGGTCTTTGAGACCCCAACCATCGGATGGTAAGTAAAAAACCATCACCTTTAAACAGAGGTTGCTCTGTTCTTCGCAGAACATGCAAGGAACACAAGAATAATAAAAATTAATCCAATCATACTTGACCACGCCATTACTTGAGAACGATTTCGTTCATCTTTTTTATGTGTCCAAATATTTTGTTTGTTATTACGGAGCGGAAAATAAAGTACTGAAAAATTGGAAAGTTTCATAAAACTTTACGACTATTTTATGGATGTTTGTTATTCACGACTGTACGGTTAAATGGATAAAATTTGGCACAGAGATAGATTATAATCTGATATCTGATTTGGCCTGGTAATGCATTGGCTGTGGCTAGTTGTCACTTTACCACGAAAGACGTACTGATAAGTGCTAAACGAATTCCGATGTAGAAGCCGTAACAGATATGGGTCGTGTAACTTGTGCCTCTACAGTGGAGTGCAGAAGGTTTTTAACTAGGGTAAGCAGTACACGTACGAATTTTACAAAGTGGAAATTTCGTTATCCAATATAGGTTCGTAATGAATCCTCAGGGTATGTATTGCATTTATGCATCTATGAAGTGAACGACACTGTACCTCTAGGGTTAATTTACACGAGCATCACGATGCCAACGGCAACTGCTACCGACGATTTGGCGGCAATCGACGGCATTTTTGGCAGACGTTTTGCTGCAGCCGATACGTCATCAGCTGCCGCAAAATGTCGGCGACTGCAACGTGCTAGTCGTGCAAATGCACGCTAAAAGTAAACCTACTACTATCTAAGACTGCATAGTCACCTAACCTTAGGTGAGATGAGATTACATTCATTTAAAAATATAAATAAACTTTTTTTATCTCTGTATTCCTTCAGATGTAATCTACAAAATCGTGGGGCCCGCTAGTCTATCTATCTAAATCTATCTATCTCATCTTATTGTATAAAGGTCTTTCATTCTAAAGTTTAGTCCACAACCTGTAAATGATTACCCATCCCTGGTATAAAAGGTCATTCCGATAAATCGAAAACCGCCTCAAAAAAAGGTGAAATTTGGCACGGAGGTAGTTTATAGCTAGTAGTCCATTAAGAACGGATTTTGCATAAATCGAAAACCGCTTAACATAAAAAGATGAGATTTGGCATGGAGGTAATAATATAGCCAGTAGACGTATGCTTAGAACTAATTTGACGTCAGGGCCGGATTAAGGAGGTCTAAGGACATTAGAAGTCACAGGCGTTAAAATATTTATAAAAAATGTTTTTACAAATTGCGTGTTGCCAGCCCTGCGAATAAGGCAGATTATTAAATGCATTCATTTTGCTCACTCGTTCGTTCATTCCAATATTAATTTCCCCGCAAAGAGTAGTTCTATAAGTTGCATCTGTGCAACGTGCCGTGAAATTACATTTGCCGAACTTATGCAGTTTAATTCGACGGCCAAATGTGTTGTAAATGTTCTGTGGTGTTTGAATGGTTATGGTTATATCAGATCTCTCTCTGGCAGTTTAAAAACAATTAGCTTTTAAATTATTCGATTTTGGCTGGTGGGACGCTTCGACCGTGGCTAGTTACCACCCTACCTACAAAGACGTACCGCCAAGCGATTTAGCGTTCCCGTATGATGTCGTGTAGATACCGAAAGGGGTGTGGATTTTCATCCTCCTCCTAACAAGTTAGCCCGCTTTCATCGTAGATTTCATCATCACTTACCATCAATTGAGGTTGTAGTCAAAGGCTAACTTTTAAAGAATAAAAAAAAAGTGGTGGTGCTGGTGGGATGCTTTGATCGTGGCTAGTTACCACCCTACCGACAAAGACGTACCGCCAAGCGATTTAGTGTTCCGGTATGATGTCGTGTAGATACCGAAAGGGGTGTGGATTTTCATCCTCCTCCTAACAAGTTAGCCCGCTTTCATCGTAGATTTCATCATCACTTACCATCAATTGAGGTTGTAGTCAAAGGCTAACTTTTAAAGAATAAAAAAAAAGTGGTGGTGCTGGTGGGATGCTTTGATCGTGGCTAGTTACCACCCTACCGACAAAGACGTACCGCCAAGCGATTTAGTGTTCCGGTATGATGTCGTGTAGAAACCGAAAGGGGTGTGGATTTTCATTCTCCTCCTAACAAGTTAGCTCGCTTCCATCTTAGACTGCATCATCATCAGTTGTTCAGTTTAGTATTTGTATGGTTGTGGTTTTATCAGATCGTATCAAAGTGTTCTTGTTTGTACTCAATATTCATGTACTCACATAATTATACAGTCATACTGTATATTAATTTTTAAGAAATTAAATATCACGTGTCACTAACGGTGAAGGAAAACATCGTGAGGAAACCTGCATACCAGAGAATTTTCTTAATTCTCTACGTGTCTGCCAATCCGCATTGGGCCAGCGTGGTGGACTAATTGGCCTAACCCCTCTCATTCTGAGAGGAGACTCGAGCTCAGTAGTGAGCCAAATATGGGTTGTTAACAACTGTATATTATGTGAGTACAAGAATAAAGAGTGCACAAGTGCACATGTGCTCCAGTGTTTCAGCATATGTTTGTGCACTGTTATGTCTCCCGTGATGGAAATATAATACTGGAAGATGTCCGCCCGAAATCAGTTTTTCAAAATTCTAAAAAGTAGTCTATATGCTAATCCAGGGTATCTCCATTCCATTCCAAATTCCAAATCCATTCAGTAGTTTTTGGGTGAAAGATTCATTTATACAGCCTTACAAAATTTCGCATTTATTAATATTATTAAAATTAAAAATGGCCGAGATAGCCAAGTGGATATGACCTCTGCCTCCGATTCCGGAGGGTGTGGGTTCGAATCCGGTCCAGGGCATGCACCTCCAACTTTTCAGTTGTGTGCATTTTAAGAAATTAAATATCACGTGTCTCAATCGGTGAAGGAAAACATCGTGAGGAAACCTGCATACAAAAGAATTATCTTAATTCTCTGCGTGTGTAAAGTCTGCCAATCCGCATTGGGCCTGCGTGGTGGACTATTGGCCTTACTCCTCTCATTCTGAGAGGAGCATCGAGTTCAGCAGTGAGCCGAATATGGGTTGATGACGACGATTAATATTATTGGGTCTTCACAATTGTTATTCTCGTTATCTAGTAGTTAACCTAACTGCCACCAATTAAACTTCAACCGGTTTATACTGAATTCTTCCCGCTAAACCGCGCTGGGAAGCGGCAATATTATTCAAATAAATTCAATAACGTTTACTAGTGCGAAGCGATTTGCACTACAGACCAACAGCAGCCAACACTATCGGTATTTTCAATCAGAGACCTATTGTTTGGTTCGTGTTGGTCGCACTGTTTTACATAATGCCAGGTTTACATAGCATTTACAATCCTATGCAGTAGGAGCCATTGTGGTATAACAATACTAAATTTATTTTTATTAGTGACTAAATTGAATGCTTGTGGTATATCGTTCACTCAATCATGTATGTGGCGAGTCAAATGTAATCCACTTTGTGTTTCATGACATTTGCTATGTTAAATATTGATGCATCAAATCGTTTTGAATATTTTTTTTTAAATATGAAACACGAAGATGTAGAATTTGTGACTAAGATTTAAAATACCAGGTACTAATAATAATAATATAGATGACAAACTTGGTGCATTAATAATATCAAGTGAGTGCAGCAATAATAATTTATAATCATCATCTTCATCATCATATCTGCCGATGTAAGTGCATTGCAGGACATAGGTTTTTTGTAGCGACTTCCAAACATTAAATAATACGTTATTATGACTATTTTCATAAAATTAAAAAAAAAAATAATGATAACAAAGTATATTTAAGTGAAAAAAATATGGGAAAATTTCAACTAAAATCGATTCATGAAGTACTATGCAAATCGACAGCCAACTTCAATTATTTGTTCAGAACATTATACAAATGAATTGATTACAGTTCAATTTAATTTAATTCGTTTATTTGCGGAATGAGTGTTTCAGTTGCATTCCATGGTGTGGGTTATCGTAAAAGGTATTTTGTGCGAAGTGCAAAATTCAAAATTCAGTTATTTCAAACAGGCTCAGTTTACAAGCACTTTTGAAATGTCAGTTGACTATTTGAAAAGATGCTACTACTGGTTTGGAAGGCAGGTTCTGCTGAAAAGAACCGGCAAGAAACTCAACAGTTGCTCTAATTTAGTCTGCGCGTAGCCTGACACGCTCTTAGCCGGTTTTTTTCTATTCAATACTGTTAAACTTGAGCTTGGTTAAGCAAGCAGAGCTTGGTTAAAGTTCACTGCGTTAAAATTAGTGTAGGATACGCTTAGTGAAAGAAACGCTTAGCACAAAGCAACCGCAACAAGCCCCCAACGGCCCAGTGTGTTTATAATTCACAGCAGTAAACAGCGTTACACTCGCAAAATCCGTGGTTCTGCCAAGGTTTAATTAAACTCCGACTGCCAACACGTAGTCTACTGTATACCGTTTGTACACCAAATAATGACGTAATGAAACTCAAATAGATTTTGAATGAAGCTATTTGAATTCACTTTGAAATGGCTTACAATTTAAATTAGGCGGACAACTTTGTCATTAGTACGGAAGTTGTATTGTAGTCAAACATTGTCTATTACTGCTCTGACAAGATCGCTGTCTCGCTTGCAAATTGTGTGTATTAAATTGCGTGTTTTGGCTTAGAAACTAAGCGCATTCACGCCTACTTTGCACTGATAGCTAACTATAAGCTAATTTAGTTGCAAATATTGCTTCTAATTTTCTTAGTTTAAGATTCTTAGTCTGTTTACTTCAAATCATAATGACTTAATGAACCTTAAATAGATTTTGAATGAAGCTATTTGAATTCACTTTGAAATGGCTTACAATTTAAATTAGGCGGACAACTTTGTCATTAGTACGGAAGTTGTATTGTAGTCAAACATTGTCTATTACTGTTCTGTGAAGATCGCTGTCTCACTTGCAAATTGTGTGTATTGGTTTAGGAACTAAAGCGCATATTCAAGCGTACTGATAGTAAGTATGCTAATTTAGTTGCAAATCTGTTTCTAATTTTCTTCGTATTACATACTTAGTACTTTAAACCATTTTTGTAACGAATGATAACTCAAAAAGATTTTGAATGAAGATATTTGAAGGTAATTTGCTTTGCAATTGTAGTCATACATCGTCTTTTACTGTTTTTACTCTGTTTGTAAATTGTGTGGTTTAGTTACTAAAGTGCATATTCATACCTTCTTTGTATTGTTAGTATTTTAATTTAATTACGTATTAATTCCTATTAAGTTCCTGTAGTAATATTCAATATTGATAAACTATTTTTACTCCAAGTAATGATCAAACTAAAAATTAATCATCAATCTGTGTTGGAAAAATTTAATTAACGTATTGTTTGCAAAAAGCACGTAAAAGTACTGATGATAAACCTTATTATGATTAAAAATTAAATTGTGTTAAATTTATAAACTTTATCAACGTTCTTCCTGAATTTGTGTTATATTTTACTATCACGTATTGCAATAATTTCTGTTTAAAACAAAACAAAACATTATTCCATTAGTGATTATAATGTTAATTTTAAACAAATCGTTGCATGAATGAACCTCGACAAATTATGTAAATGTTGTTATGATAATGTATAGTATTTCAATTAAAATTAATTGCCAATGTAATATATTGTGTTAGGTAACCATTTATTTGTTTATATACATTACGCCAATTGTTAGAAATATGAATAATGAATATTGATATTTTGTTGCAGTCCTTAATTTTTGTAGCAATTTTTTTGATTTGAAATAACTCCGGCGTAGTTTATAAACTGAGATCTGTGTTAGCCCAGTGGATATGACCTCTGCCTCCGATTCCGGAGGGTGTGGGTTCGAATCCGGTCCGGGGCATGCACCTCCAACTTTTCAGTTGTGTGCATTTTAAGAAATTAAATATCACGTGTCTCAATCGGTGAAGGAAAACATCGTGAGGAAACCTGCATACCAGAGAATTATCTTAATTCTCTGCGTGTGTGAAGTCTGCAAATCCGCATTGGGCCAGCGTGGTGGACTATTGGCCTAACCCCTCTCATTCTGAGAGGAGACTCGAGCTCAGCAGTGAGCCGAATATGGGTTGATGACGTGACGACGAAGTTTATAAACCGACTGTAAGAGTTTAGTAATAATATAACACCTAGTTTTTAAACCAAGTTATTCATTATTTTATACTTTTCATTCAAAATAATTCAATAATATTATCAAAAATATCAGTAAAGCTAAAACAATAAACAATGGTGACATAATTGTGTCAAAATCAATCAATCTCCAAATTGTCCATATAATAATCACAAAGTATCCAACATGATTTTGACTAAAAGTAAAATAATAATTTAAAAAGTAATAAATAAGAATACTTTACTGATGAATGAAACTGTCACTCTCGTTTCAGAAAAAAATTATATTTATAACATTAATTAAAATGGCCCCAAAACGTGAGCGTGAATATTGGAAAATCCAATATTATGCCATCAATCAAGCAAGGAAGCGGTTGAACGAGTATTTATTGAATGAAATGCAAATTGCGGTTCGGCCGTGGTCAGTGGTAAAGTGGTTAACAATGTAAACGGTACTAATTGTTATGTCATGAGCACGGAAATTGTATTGTAATTAAATCTTTACTGCAATCTATAAATCCCTTGTTATGTTCTGTGACAACATTAACGCTAATGACGTGAGCCCAAAGATTTTAGGAAAAAATATCGTTGGTGAGATTAAAGATTTAATATTATTAGATATGTCACTAGCGCGTCGAAACTGAGGCGAACAAAGGTGGCAAATTGTATTAATTTCATTCAGTCGCATAGTAAACAACGAAAGTTATCGTGAGCCTGAAAACGAAATGTCTTCAAAAATTTGAAACTTACTGAAAATATGCATTTAAATAAAGAAATCCCTCATACAAATCAGGATTTTTGAGTAAAACGCGACCTTATCGGACTTATCTCGAAAACAGAAGTTTTTTTTCAATAATGTCATTGAATCATAATAACAAAAAAAAAATTCAACCACAAAAGCAAAAAATACCATCGTACCTATTTGCTACCTTCTGATCAGTTTGAAGGCGGTGCCACTGATACTATTGTCTATTGTCGTTTCTGTGTCCCTGATAAATTGTATCAAAGGATCGGTTGACTAGTTAAAACTTAAGCTCGTAACAAACATCAAACATACAAAATATCTTTTATAATTAGGAAGGATATTATTAATATGATGTAGGTACTATAAAAGTTAATTTTAATTTTCCATGTTTTCATAACTATTATTTAATAACTGGCTGTATCGAGGCTGGTAGATCTGAAATTATTTCATATAAATTTATTTTATTCCACCCGCAGAAGGCTACAGCTAGCACGTTTTAGAGCTTAATAATTTTCTAATTAGGCAACGCCCAGTAGTCAGGCTTCGTTTGCAATGAAATTATCTTCAATATCAGCCCGGTTTGATGAAGATATTTTAGTTTAAACTATATTTTAACGAGCTTCTTGTATTATGCATTCATATTGTGTGATCTCGCGCTTAATCTGTTGAAGGGGTCATCATTAACTACCCATATTCGGCTCACTGCTGAGCACAAGTCTTCTCTGAGAATGAGAGGGGTTATGCGAATAGCCACCACCACGCTGGCCCAATGCGGATTGGTAGACATCACACACCCATAGAGAATTAAAAAAATCTCAGGTTTCTTCACGATGTTTTCCTTCACCGTTTGAGTAATTTAATAACTATTTAATTTCTTTAAATGCACATAATTAAAAAATTGGAGGTGGATGTCCCGGACCGTATTCGAAACAACTACCGAATCGAAAGCAGAGGTCATATCCACTGGACTATCACGGCTTACTCTGAAGGTGTAGGTCCTGTAAGTTGTGTTGTGATAAATAGACATTATTAATTAACCATTTAAAAATTTATTTACTTACAAACAAAAACTTACGCATCCAAGCAAAAACGTAGGTATTGGAATCAAGAAAAAATCCTCTAGAAATCTAGATAATATAACCAGAGCATTTTCAGATGTTGATTCAACAACGTTCAATTGCGAAGTGTCTCCCCGAAATACCTAGGACTATCTAGGTGAAAAGCCTTAACATCAATAATTCGTAATTAAATTAGTAATTCAATTAGTTAGTAATTTGGAAAATTATTGATTGCTTAAGTTAGAAGGGAAAAGCCACTTTTTAGGCAAGCTCGAATCACCATTGCTTGTATCTTCGCTTACCATTAATTAGCTATTAATAAAAACTAAATCTTAAAATATAAATGCGAAGGGCATTCATCACGAAATTTCAAAATCTGCTAGACAAAGTACAAAGATGAAATTTGGCAGAGAGGTAGTTTATAGATACTAGAGGTCCGCTAAGAACGAATTTTGCGAGAGGGCTGGATTAAGGAGGTCTAAGGGCGAATGAAGTCGCGGGCGTCCGCTAATTATCGATAAATACATCACTACGACCATTACGACGATTAAGCGCATGTGTTAACTTTGTAAACAACCATTGCGTAGGTTTAACCATGAAAGCGTAAACAGTAGTTAAACTGACCAAGTTTGTTATCAGCGCTTGGAATTAGTAGTAATATTCGACCCGCAGTTTACGATAAGCCTGTATGTGATAGTAACATTAACTGTACTGGTTTAATGATGTAAACTAAGGTACTACTAGCCCTGTATTTGTATGACTAAGGGCTCTCGCACATGAGCCACCGGCCACAACTATAAAACACCGCTATCAGCATATTTCCTGTAGTATTCATACATTTTATATGGACTCGTCGCACACGGTTGACGCCGGTGGTTGCCACACGATACAATCGTCGCTTCTTGTGGCTCTCACCGGCCAATAAACGCCGACACAAAACGACGCAACACGCCACTCGCGCGATTATGTGTGGGTTAAAAATGTAGCAGCCACCGACCACAAGTGTCGACCACCGGCCACAAGTGGCTGTCGCGCGATTTAGCTACTTTTGTGGCCCCTTCTTGCTTCTTGTAGCGGCGTTTTTGGCTGTCGCGTGTGGCCCGTGTGCGGCGACACTAAAGCACTTATTGAAGTGGTTTATGTCTATTGTTATGACGATTTTCTATTAAACGATGTCAAGTGGGAACCGAAAGGGGTGTGGATTTTCACCCTTTTCCTAACAAGTTAGCCCGCTTCCATCATAGATTGCATCATCACTAACTAGCTATAAATTAGGTGAGATTGTAGTCAAGGTAACTTATAAAAAATAATAAACCGGCCAAGTGCGTGTCGGGTCACGCAGAGTGTAGAGTTCCGTAGATTAATTTAGCACTTTAATCCCTCATGTAATACACAAAAATACCGATAACGAGACCCCACACCATAAATAGACGATAAAAAAAATTATCCTCGCTTTGCATGTACGAAAGAAACCCCAAATTACTTTTTTTTTAAATTTTCTTTTTAGACAAAATTATTATTCATACCCATTCCAAAATTTCGCTTTCTAATTTTGACACACACTAAGTTATCTTTTTGACAACTTTTTTTTAATTAACAACGGAATTAATATGCAATTTTAGATTTCCAATTACGTTTTTTAAGTTGGTCAATTATTACTCTTTAAATAGCAATTGCTACTTAGCTGTTATATGTACCTGGTAATTTCATTACTTCTCTCTTTTTTCTCTAATTTTTTCACGTGTAACCAGTACAGGAGACATTTGACTCTAATAAAAATTAGCTCTTAAAAGCTTAATATTTTACAAACAGATCTCTTTCAAAGACCTATCCAACCATATCCTTACTTGCTTACCCAAATAAAAAAATATAGTACAAAATTTTATTTTACGACTTTGCTTACATTTTTAATGTACATACTAATGCTAATTTATAGCTTTCTAGTAGTAATAGTCTCTGCGCTAAAACTTGGACGGACGGACGGACAGACAGACGGACATGACGATACTATAAAGGTTCCATGTGGAACCCAAAAAAAGCCTTTTTTTAGGGTTCCACAGAAAACAAAGTGTTATTTTGTATTCTGAGAATAGGCCATATAGTATGCCTTGTGCCGGCTGACATCTTAATAATACAAAGGGGCTTATAAAAGCTGATGCAATGTTCTCAGCGACCATTCTATCTTTCATACAAACTCCCATACAATTCCGTATCGTCGGTGCAACGCGGCGTGAAATTGCATTTTACAGAACTTTTCCCACTTTAATCGAATGTGCGCCAATTGTGGCCTTAATGTTCACTGTTTAATTATAACGTGCTCATTAACTTGTAATTAGTGTACAATGACATTTTTACACTTTGATTCTAGGTGCCTTCATTTTGTATTTTTTTATTGATTAACTAGCTGATACCCTGCGCGTAGTTCTCGTTTCCGTAAGAATACGGGGAACCGAGGCATTTGCTGATTAAAAAATAATAAATGTAGACAAATGGTTATAAAAAGACAGTTATACCGAGTTAGTTGTTGATTAAAAAACAATAAATGTAGACAAATGGTTATACAAGGACAGTGATACCGAGGCAGTTGCTGATTAAAAAACAATAAATGTAGACAAATGATGATAAAAAGACAGTGATACCAAGGCAGTTGCTGATTAAAAAAAACAATAAATGTAGACAAATGGTGATAAAAAGACAGTGATACCGAGGCAGTTATTGATTAAAATAACAATAAATGTAGACAAATGGTTATAAAAAGACAGTGATACCAAGGCAGTTGCTGATTAAAAAAAACAATAAATGTAGACAAATGGTGATAAAAAGACAGTGATACCGAGGCAGTTATTGATTAAAATAACAATAAATGTAGACAAATGGTTATAAAAAGACAGTGATACCAAGGCAGTTGCTGATTAAAAAAAACAATAAATGTAGACAAATGGTGATAAAAAGACAGTGATACCGAGGCAGTTATTGATTAAAATAACAATAAATGTAGACAAATGGTTATAAAAAGACAGTGATACCAAGGCAGTTGCTGATTAAAAAACAATTAATGTAGACAAATGGTTAAACAAGGACAGTTATACCGAGGCAGTTGCTGATTAAAAAACAATTAATGTAGACAAATGGTTAAACAAGGACAGTTATACCGAGGCAGTTGCTGATTAAAAAACAATTAATGTAGACAAATGGTTAAACAAGGACAGTGGTACCGAGGCAGTTGCTGATTAAAAAACAATAAATGTAGACAAATGATTATACAGGGACAGTGATACCGAGGCAGTTGCTGATTAAAAAACAATTAATGTAGACAAATGGTTAAACAAGGACAGTGATTAAGCCACCCGTCAGTGCAAAAAGCCTCCCGCCCACGCCGCCCGGTCAGCCAGATATTATCCGCTAAACGGCCGGGCATTGCGGACCGCACTCAAATTATAAACGTGAATGATAAGCGTAACATGATTTAACTTTAAAAGTCAACAGTCCTAAATACACGCTTAAACGTTTACCCATCGTTTACCCAAACACAGGGTGACAATGTTTTTTGTTGTCCTTCATCATTATCAACCCATATTGAACTTTACTGTAGAAGCTCGAGATTCCTCTTAGAATGAGAGGGATTAGGCCAATAGTCTACCACGCTGGCCCAATGCGGATTGACAGACTTCACACACGCAGAGAAGTAAATTCTCTGGTATGCCGGTTTCCACACGATGTTTTTCATTCACCGTTTGAGTTACGTGATAATTAATTTCTTTAAATACCTACACACAATTGAAAAGGTGCACTACGGTACGTCTTTGCCGGTTGGGTGGTAACTAGCCACAGCCGAGGCCTCTCACCAATCAGACCTTGACCAATTAAGAAAACCTCAATCAGTCCAGTCGGAGACCGAACCTAGGACCTCAGTCTTGTAAATCCACCCCACATACCACTGCGCCATGAAGGTCGTCAATACATTATTATTTTGTAACATACTACAGTAATAACGACATGGCATAACGAGTTGCGAAGCTGATGTGGCAATGGGCGGGGCACATAGTACTAAGAGCCGATGGACGTTGGGGTCCCAAAGTGCTGGAATGGCGACCCCGCACTAGTAAGCGCAGTGTTGGCCGACCCCCCACCAGGTGGACTGACGACATCAAGCGAGTCGCAGGGATTCGCTGGATGCAGGTGGCTCAGTATCGTGATGTTTGGAAGTCCCTACAAAAGGCCTATGTCCTGCAGTGGACGTCCATCGGCTGATATGATGATGATGATGACAGTAATAACAATTAAACGTTCAAATAACTTTGTTGATAACATTGTTTTACTGCCGCTTATATAGAATTGAATACAAAATTAATTAATGCTGTTTATGCAGCTAATTAAATAAATATCTAAAATTGTGTCCGATTTGGCATTCACTTTGTATATCGCGCCGATATAAATGATTTTGTAATTAGCAATTACTGTAAATATGACATTTTTATGACAGTTTTAATGAGGGAAATGGCACGTTCGGGTCGTTTAATGAAAACTCATAAAATAAAATTTGTGATACTTAATCTTCTTTATTAATACTGGATGCTCGCAATTTCGTCTGTGTGGAATTCAGTATTTCACAAATAGTGCACGAACCATGTATTTTTTCGGGATAAAGTAGCCTCTGTATTAATCCAGGGTTGGGATCCCAAAGTGCTGGAATGGCGACTCCGCACTAGTAAGCGCAGTGTTGGACGATGAGATTTAGGAGTTGTTTAAGGCTAATGTAAACGTCTTTAACGTTATTATCCTATGCCCGCCAAACCGCATTGGAATATCGTGGTGGGTCTAAGCTCCATATCTTTTTATAAGTTGAGGACTGTACTGTAGACATTATTAACCAGCTGATGTTAGAGAAATATTCCTCCGTTTCCACTCATGGACACCTGAGAAGCTGCCGATGGAAATTCCGTTTTTGGGCAATTGTTTATCATATCTATAAATGAGTTATTATTTGAATAATACTAAAAAAGATAAAGCTATGAGGTAATGTCGAAGAACAAAGCTGAGGGCCTAGTGGCAGTTTGTTACTGTGACGATCGCGTTAAAGTAAACGCGAATTTTAAGAAATTGAAACAGCGCCATCTAGTGGCACTACTGTACAATTGTTCCAATTCCATATTACGTTTACGTTAACGCGATAGTAACAGTATGAAATATTGAAAACACCCACTAGGCACTCTGATTTAACAGATTACAGACGCGAAAAACTCAATGGTGAACTATCAGACATTTAGCTCTCATTCGCACGAGAGTTTTTTTAACGGACTTTACGAAAAATGCATTCCCAAATGTTGTTCACACGACAGCGTTTTTAACGACGCTTTTTTCGAGCATTGTTGCATTTTCAATTTTGGGTATTGGAGATAGATTTTCATTTAACTTCATACTATATTTGTATGCTATAACTATATGCTAATAACGCTTTTTCAATGTTGCGAATGAGAGAATTGGAATATTTGTCATATTATAAAAAATATATGGCAAATATTCTTTAAAAAAAAATGGGATCTTCCATGTTTCTTTGAAATTGTGGGCACAAATAAGGAATAATTTGCTGTATGCTAAATTTCGCTTGACTCCTCCCGGGTAGGTAATTACCTATCGCACTTTGTATCAACATACGAGAGTTGTTTTCTTTTTAACCACTGTTTATGTTTATCTGCATACGTAATTATTTGTGTATCTCTCACATAAATACATCTTATATGTTCAAAAGGTGCTGGAATGGCGACCCTGAACTGGAAAGCGCAGTGTTGGCGACCCCCCACTAGGTTGGCCGAGGAGGATGCTGGTGGTTCGGGATCGTGGTGTTTGGAAGTCCATGCAAGAGGCCTATGTCCTGCAGTGGATGCCCATCGGCCGTTAATGGCGATGATGACGTATTTCTCACTAGCTTTTCACCATCGCCGTTAAACCTGTGGGCCGGCAAATTGGAGGAGCCTACAACATGCGGGATGATAACTAATTTACTACCATAGTATTGACATTTTTGATTTTGCTCTAAACCATTAAGAACATAATTAAATTCTGATTTCGATTGCAATTCCGTTTCCCAATTATATTCTGATGAAGAAGTAATATTATTAGAAAACTTCAGCGTGGAACTTAAAAGTTTCACGTACGAAATTCAAAGATATGTTTTAATGGAAACTTCTCAAATGAAATGGATGTGGAAGATTCTTGAAACCTTTCACGTTTAAACGTTCTGAAAATGTTTTTAAGAAAGATCATGTTTGTTGAAAAGTTATATAATAATTATAAATTAAAATGTACCTAAGTGATATTAAAACACATTTTATATTATTTTTTTTAATGCGTAGTAAATCTATTTATAAAGAGGTAAAGATTTTTTTAAAAATTCTTTTACCACTAGAAAGCAACGTTGTTTGTGAATGTTATAAGCTATATTTTATCCCAGTAACCGCGTAGTTCTCATTCCCACGGGAATGAGAACTACGCGGTTAAAACCGCGGAGCGTTGGCTAGTGTCTTATCAAAAAGTACAAGAAAACATTCGTGTTCCAAATTAAAAATTGTGTAGACTCAGTTTAGCAGTTTGCAACTTAAAGCTTGACTATCCCTGCCTTGATCCCTGGGATCTTGTTACAATATAGTACACCTAACCTTACGAATGACTTTTGTACTTTACGCAGAAGATAGGTTGAAAACCTAGGCACATCCATCGCAACATATTGCAGACGATTGTTTACATCTTTTCTTTCTTTGTTCAAAATCAGTATTCACTTTTACGTTTGTGGATAAACTACAGTTTTGCGTGCTGATTTAAACAACAAACAAAGAAAACTTATCCGAGCTACTGAGACGAAAATGATTGTAATATATTTCTTGTCACCTAAAAGCTAAATTAAAGCTAAGTTACACGAGGAGAGTTATTTGAAAGAAAACGATATTTTTTGTCGTGCTAAAAACCTCTATTCTAGTGTTAATAAAATGGTGCTTCTCAAAATAATATTACTGCTCGCCTAAACTCTTACATAATATGTCTGGTCGTGGGTACTTTCCAACCAACTTTACGTTACTCTTTGCGGTACGTCTACTGGCAAAGGCGTACCGCAAAGAGATTTAGAATTCTATGTATATACGATGTCTTCGAGAACCAGTCAGAATAAACGTGTAACTATTCCAAAGTAAGCCTACTTCTAACTAAGACTAGGTCATCACTTTACTGTAAGATTACAATCAAGGGCTAACTTTTTATTCATTAAAAACGCCTTGTCTTGCTGTAAATGGTGATGATTCATTATGAATTACACATTTTATAAATTGTTTTCGTATAGACTGAGAAGACATCATAGCTTAACAGCAATAACTTTTTAGACGTCTTTTTTGCTTGCCTTCTGTGGATAATGATGATATATTAGGGATTCTTGCAGCACAAAATCCTCCTTATGTAACTCAGCTCTAAAGCACTAAACAAAGTGGCAGTATCTTTGTAAACGGCGTTCTTTTTCTTAGCTTCAGTAGACGATGATAAATATCTATTACTATGGATTCTTGCCTCAGGCATTTAAAGTTCTAAAGAAGCAACAAAACAAAGTGGCTAAAAACCCCTCTTACCTTCAGCGTTCTGAAGGTAGGAGGGGTGTTTAGCCGGTAGGAGTCCGGCACTACCCAAACGGGTGTCTATGAGGATTTTCCCCCCTACAGGTAAAAAAAACAAAGCGGCAGTAACTTATGAAACGGCTATTTTACCAGATTTTCTTGCCTTGCCTCGCAGGGAATGACGATACCCAACATTATGGATTCTTGCCGCTCGCATTCCAGTAATTCTCCTCGTGTAACTCAGCCTTAAGACAACAAAGCAAAACGGCAGCAACTTTAATGTCTACATCACAAACTGTATCCTGTAACAGTGTAATGGCTTCACGTGCGAGTTGCGACGGACTTTAGCTTGACAAATGCACTCTGAACTAACTTTATGTCCCGTGCAGATGTGACTTCGCACCGAAAACTGTTACCTACCAAGTATTAAGTCGCTTCTGTACGTTTTATTGATAGACTATGAAACGCTCGCGACTGCGTCCGCGTAAATACCTTGTCCTTCAGGAGTTCTTACAAACCTTTTAAACTAACTTCAAAAAAAGTAGGAGGTTCTCAATTCGGGTCTATGTTTTAGATTTATAGATTCTTAGCAGATGCCCTACGGTTTCAGTCGCGTAGTTTCCGTTCCTCTGGGAATACTGGGACAAATTAAATATATGACACACAAATGACATGGCATTCTCTATGTGGAAAAATCAGTATAGTTTAGGTAGAGAGATCGGTTCTTAGCTCTGGCAGATATTAATGTAGTATTTTCTAGAAGCTTTGATTGTGGTATGAATACGCGGAAGTTATAAACATAATATGAAGTTGGTAAACATAATATTATTTGCTTTGAATTAAAATAATTGACACATCGAATTTGCAGTAACACTAACTTTGACTTTAGTTAGTTGACATTGACGAAATTGATATTCTATGTAAGTAATGTCAACCGGTGCCTACTGACAACACTTCGTGGATATCATGCATCAAATGGATGACATTTCCCAGTTGTTCTTTTTAATAGGTTGTTAATAAACACCAAATTAGTAATTAGACTGCTACCTGATAAGACTCTTTACAATATTCACTACTATTTTTGTATTCTGACAGATCTAATATTATAATACTGTAACTTTTAATTAAAAAGAAATATATAAATGAAAACTGTAAAATATTTAAGATTACTTTAAGATTGTATTCTATGTAATTTGTAATATCGCATTGTTTCGTTTTGTTTTATCCTATTTTTATATTTACTTAATTATCTTGTCACTGTAATTATATAACTACTGTGTATTTATGGTTTGGAAATAAATTTAATTTAATTGTACCAAAAATATACACATAATTATGTACCAACCTACATTAGATGAGCATAATCACATTTAATAACATGATTATAAAATGGCCATTAGGTACTAATAAACTTTCCCTCATAAACACTCTAAATAATGGAAATTCGTTTAACTAATTCATTTAAGCGTTAATTTTTGGAAATAGCCGTTATTGTAAAACATTTTGTAGGTGTAGCTAAATTCAGATCACTTTTTGCGGTGATTTTGTAGGGACGTAACCTATCTATATAGCATAAAATTATCATTGAATTTAACATTGTCAGTTTGCAGAGGACTAACTTTACATTTACTCATACTATTTATTATAGTCTGACGGCCTCCGTGGCGCAGTGATATGCGCGGTGGATATACAAGACGGAGGTCCTGGGTTCGATCCCTGGCTGAATTGAGTTTTTCTTAATTGGTCCAGGTCTAGCTGGCGGGAGGCTTTCGGCCGTGGCTAGTTACCCTACCGACAAAGACGTACCGCCAAGCGATTTACGGTACGATGCCGTGTAGAAACCGAAAGGGGTGTGGATTTTCATCCTCCTCCCAACAAGTTAGCCCGCATCCATCTTAGATTGCATTATCACTTACCATCAGGTGAGATTTTAGTCAAGGGCTAATTTGTAAAGAATTTAAAAAAAATTTAACACATAGGCTACTTTTTATCCCGAAAAAATCCATGGTTTCTCTAGATTTGCGAAAACTGATGATTTTGATGATATGAATGTTTGTTACTCTTTCACGCCTCAACTACTCAACCGAATTAGCTGAAATTTGGTATTGAAATATATTATAGCATGGATTAACACATAGACTACTTTTTATCCCGGCATAATCCATGGTTCCCGAGGGATTTGTGAAAAACTAAATTCCACGCGGACGAAGTCGCGGGCGTCCGCTAGTAATAAATATGACATTTACTATGTAGAGATGTATTAAATTCCCCGGTGTCCGAGCTTTTGTCAGACACGAGTGTCCATTCCGTACATCTGCAGCGACACCGACACGCTCGCTCTACAGACTCTACGTGACGATCTTTGTAATTGCGCCATCAAAGGAGCCCTTTGCCTGTTGTTTCCGCACGTTTTGTTCAGTACCAGTTCTTTATCAATCGAATTCATAGACGCTGTGAGGGGATCATTCACCCGCTGAGTGTTAAATTCTCAAACATATAGAAATTAATTTCGACACTCAGCGGCTGAATGATCCCCTGGGGGTGCCCCTACAACGTTATATTAATATTGTTCAATATTTTTGACGTCTTAAAATTCGATGAAGCCAGATGCAAACTTGAAAAAAGATAACGTCATACGTCATTCGTCGGTTGCAAATATTTTTTACAAGAAATAAAGTATATCTCGCTCTAGGGTTGCCAACTTTTTTATAAGAAATAAAGTAGGTATATTCTGGTCCATGAAGATTATTAAACAGTATTTTAGAAAAACGAACATTTTTTTTTTAAATGCAACCATACTATCAGTATTTTCTTATGACGTTGTCACGTTCAACTATCGTCAGTAAACCGACTTTACAGACAACTGATGTTTTTTTTTTGTGAAAATATTCAAAATAATTTAACACGTAATGTATATAATTATATATATATATATTTAACTACTTCGGTCGGCTACATATCTCGGTCGTTGGTTTTGCATAAACCTTAGTTTTTAACCTAGCTTTTGTTAGATAAGGAAAGATATTTAACCTTCATATTAAATGAAGTGGTAACTTTGTCGGACAACTTTCAGGGGGAATATTTGTTAGCAGAAGTGTTAAACTTGGAAGGAAAACGTCCCTCAGCCATGCTATGGTACGTTCATAATTTTGTCCGATAATGAATATCATAATATTCAATGTGGATGGATGGTTACCTATCTCTACCTATACAACCATCAACCCGTATATACGAACGAATCAATAATAGAATAGACAATTAATCAGCCCAATTAATTGAAAATACAAAAATAAATATATGGAAATATATTAGAGTTTGAGTTTAAAATATATTGAACTACCTGAACTATTAACTGCCGCAAAGAGAATTTGAGTCTACTACAGAGACCAAGAGCCAGTTAACTAGCAAACTTAATGAGTACGCCGCTTAAAATTAGTTCGCGCTGATTGTTCGATGAGTGTGATTAATAAATAAATGAATTAATTAATGAGTAGAAAAGGTATAGGTAGTAGGTAAGGTGGACAAACTGACGAATTAATGGATGATTGACATAAACAAATCAATCACCGAATAGGTTAATCAATCAAATCAATTGATATATAAAAACAAATTACAATAAATTTGAGTTTGAGTTTAAAGTGCCCTAAACCATTAACTACAAAGAGAGTTGTGAGTGTAGAAACAAGACTACGTAGACCAAGAGTGAGTTAACTAGCAAACCTAATGAGCACGCCGCTTGGAATTAGTTCGCATTGATTGTTTGATGGGTGTGATTAATAAATAAACGAATGAATTAATGAGTAGATATAGTTTGGATATACATATAGATGGATGGATAAACAGAGAAATTAATGGATGATTGACATAAACGAATAAATTACCTAATAGAATGTTAATCAATCAAATTAATTTATATATAAAAAAACTAATGAAAATAAATTTGAGTTTGAGTTTAAAGTGCCCTAAACCATTAACTACAAAGAGAGTTGTGAGTGTAGAAACAAGGCTACGTAGACCAAGAGCCAGTTAACTAGTAAACCTAATGGGCACACCGCTCGGAATTAGTTCGCGTTGATTGTTTGATGGATGCGATTAATAAACAAACGAATGAATTAATGACTACATTAGGTATGGATATATAGATAGATGGATGGATAAACGAATGTATTAATGAATGATTGACATAACGTACGAAACAAATTAATGAATGATTGACATAAACGTATCAATTACCCAATAGACTGTTAATCAATCAAATTGATAAATAAACGAATGAATTAATGAGTAGATAAGATAAGGATATAGATGGATGGATAAACGGAGAAATTAATGGATGATTGACATAAACGAATCAATTAAAGAATAGAATGTTCAATCAATTAAATAAATTGATATATAAAAAAACAAATGAAAATAAATTTGAGCTTGTGTTTAAAGTGCCCCAAACCATTAACTACAAAGAGAGTTGTGAGTGTAGAAACAAGGCTACGTAGACCAAGAGCCAGTTAACTAGTAAACCTAATGGGCACACCGCTCGGAATTAGTTCGCGTTGATTGTTTGATGGATGCGATTAATAAACAAACGAATGAATTAATGACTACATTAGGTATGGATATATAGATAGATGGATGGATAAACGAATGTATTAATGAATGATTGACATAACGTACGAAACAAATTAATGAATGATTGACATAAACGTATCAATTACCCAATAGACTGTTAATCAATCAAATTGATAAATAAACGAATGAATTAATGAGTAGATAAGATAAGGATATAGATGGATGGATAAACGGAGAAATTAATGGATGATTGACATAAACGAATCAATTAAAGAATAGAATGTTCAATCAATTAAATAAATTGATATATAAAAAAACAAATGAAAATAAATTTGAGCTTGTGTTTAAAGTGCCCCAAACCATTAACTACAAAGAGAGTTGTGAGTGTAGAAACAAGACTACGTAGACCAAGAGCCAGTTAACTAGCAAACCTAATGAGCACGCCACTCGGAATTAGTTCGCGCTGATTGTTTGATGGTTTCGTCCCGCTCCCAAAGTCCCAACTTAATTACAGCTCGAACAAACATTGGAATAAAAAGTTAAACTTTTTCGTACTTTGTTTACTTTACGTACATTATACGCTGTTCGTACAATTTGTTGTATTGACAAATCGTTGCAGTAAATGAAACTTCTGTTGAAAACTACTATTTTACTTCACTGTTCAGAAATCGAATCGAATTATTTGAATCACGTGATAGCCCAGATGATACCTCTGCTAAAATAAGACGGTTGAGGATCTGGATCCTTGAAACCTGTACCTCCCAGAGCCACCAGGGTTCAAACACCATAATTGGCTGCCTTACTTACTTATGGTAGGAGCACGAGCTGACACTTTCAGTTTTTACAAAATGAAGAAGGTCTGGGGTTCACGGGCTCTTAGACTAATAGGAGGCGATTCGGAGCTTAGACCCACCACGATGCGCCATTGATTAATTTAAAAATATCGACGATCGATTAATTAATTGTAAAATATTATTATCAATTACTAGCTAAAAATATACTATAGGAGTATAGGACCTCAGACAGGAACCTAGAACCTCATGATCGAAAATCGAATAGAATAACCAGTAGACCAACAAAGTATTTGTTTACCATATTTAACGTTTTTACCTTTTCAAAAGAAAGTGATCTCCTAAATATTCCTCAAAACTCCGAAACTAACCTTAAACCTCCTAAGTTTAAAGCTTCGGATTTTGATATAAACTTTCAAATCGTATTTCACCCCCTTACGGGGAGATTTATTGAGATCTTCCACAAGTCTGCAGGCTTTATTCTTTTTGAGGTATATTTCAAACACTGTCAGGTAGGTAAAGAGAATAATTATATTATGTATATGGCACCGTAAAATTGTGAATGCCATTAGATTATAATCTATCTCGCGAGACCTTAAGGTCACCATTGACGGTCAATTATTCTCACGTTTCTGAATAGCAAACGGCAGTACCCACCCGCCATACTATACAAGTCATGTACGCAGTCACCAACACACGATCAATTAGTCGTGGGTGCTACAGAAACGTGAGAATAATTGACCGTTAGTGGCTAGCATTATATGAATTTTGACCTTTAACATCCTACCTCAACGCATGTCTATATGCCTAGGCTTCACCAAAGTAAACAGCCGTTTGTATCCTCCATTAAATCGTGTAACCAGTTACCGAGGCAGTTAGGAAAATTAATTGTAGGCGAGATAATTTTAATGGTGTAGTTACTGGAGTAATGAAAGGCCGGTAATAACGTCCTCTCTAAACATTTTCTTGTCCAATCTTAACTACATCACAGAATTACGATCGTGCTTGGGTACGACCAGTAGTGACTTTGCAATTGCACGTTGTAGAGTCAACATCTCCTGAGGATGCTCGTTTCGGGGTGAAACGTACGTAGAGAGTATTTTGTCGGACCTGGGTGACGTTGTCGCATGGGTTCGTCGACTTTTCGCGGATGATAGCAAAATAAATAAATCATTATATAATTACGACCAGTAGGTTTGACGGCCTCCGTGGCGCAGTGGTATGCGCGGTGGATTTACAAGACGGAGGTCCTGGGTTTGATCTCCGGCTGGGCTTATTGATGTTTTCTTAATTGGTCTAGTCTGGCTGGTGGGAGGCTTCAGCCGTGGCTAGTTACCACCGTACCGGCAAAGACGTACCGCTAAGCGATTTAGCGTTCCGGTACGATGCCGTGTAGAAACCGAAAGGGGTGAGGATTGTCATTCTACTCCTAACAAGTTAGCCCGCTTCCTTAGATTGCATCATCACTTACTATCATGTGAGATTGTAGTCAAGGGCTAACTCAACTTAACTTAACAAGAATTAAAAAAAAAAGGTTAAATCACTAAAAATGAAGTATGTTACGAGTAGTTGACATATACGATGGTAGATATCATAACTGTATGATATCCACCATCCAATCATCACCACTCAATCATCTGAGAAATGTCATCTACCTATTCAGGTTGATGACATTTCTCAGTTTATTTGATTATTATTTTAATAGGTTCATAATAATCACTAAATTAGTAAATAGGTAAGCAGATTGTGATACTTAGCGCCTGCAGCTTGGCTGTGATTTCGCCCTTTGACGATTTCATTAGTGCAGCTTGTAATGATGTGGTTTATTAAGCGAAAGGTCATAAATTCCCAGCTCGGGTCATTTAAGGATTTTACATGTTACTAACTGACTCCTGATTTCATCCACGTAGTTCCTGTTTCCGTTGGAATACGAGAATAAAAAAGAGTTTTATAATGTAGCTGATAGCTTAGGTGACAATTTTGAAATATCGACCGGGTTTTATTTTCATACAAATGTAAACCAATTTAAATAAAAAACGATACATCAATCAACCAAGGATGGGAAAATGGCCCTGATTAAAATTATTGTGCCCCAAATATTGGGTGGAAATTTCAATATTCCAGTACGCGATGCCTAAAGTAACAAACGAAAACCATCATAAAGCCAATCACATAGCTCTCTTTTTTTTTTGCTATATCTTTTATTATATTATGACCAATATTTCCATTCTCCTTCAACTAATCGGGAAAGACTGTGCTAGAAGTGGGTACGTCAATAGACCAACGGGGCGGGGATCGAACCACCACCCCTCGGTGATGAGTCCGACCGCTCTTACCGTTGAGCTATTGAGGTTATCTATGTGAATGTAGCCCGTTTGTGAATTCTAACCATGAAGTAACCCAATTAAAGTAGGATTACTACTTTATTTATACTCTACAAAATACATATTGTAATTTTCACATAAATTACTTTTAGTAAAATAAATTAAGACTAAGAATGCCCAAAATCAATTTCTATTCACTCTATGCAATGTATAAATAAAAAATAATTACTTAAAATGGTGACAACTTAACTAAGTTTGATCTTAATGAAATAAATACATGAGTTGAAAAGGACATTCATAGATCTAATTAAAATACGTTAATCGCTTAATTGCTTGTATACTTCGTATATTTCGAGATTGCTTACTTAGTAAGTTAATATAAATGAATGAATTGTTGAAGTATTTGAGAAATTAAATTCCCCAAGACAAAGGAAAAATAATTCGAACAATTTTAGTCCATAGCAACTTTTCCACTTGAGTATGGACTCTTGCGGGAATTATTTGGAAGTGGTTCTGTAGGTATTGAATTGGCTGAAAATGTTATTACAATTTTCTTGGTACAGTTTCTAACTGTACATACACTTGTAGTAGAATATAAGCCAATTTTTCATAAGTATGAGCATTTTTACCGTTTTTGTTGTTCAGTTTCTTTTTTTATTTACAGGTTAGCCCTTGACTACAATCAAACTTGATGGTATGTGATGATGTAATCTAAGATGGAAGTCGGACAACTTGTCAGGAGGAGGATGAAAATCCACACCCCTTTCGGTTTCTACACGATTTAGTACCAGAACGCTAAATCGCTTGGCGGTACGTCTTTTCCGGTAGGGTGGTAACTAGCCACGGGCGAAGCCTCCCACCTGACAGACCTGGAACAATTAAGAAAACCTCAATCGGCCCAGCCGGGGATCGAACCCGTGACTTCCGTCTAGTAAATCCACCGCCAAGACCACTGCTCCACGGAGATTTCATTTTATTACAACAGTTTAGTACTAAAAACGTTTGTTTTCGACAAGTAAGAAAGAAAGTAAATTATTATTAATTAGATTCTACGTAGGTACAATAATAAAGTATCAATTATTAGGCTATATTAAAAAAAAAAAAATACTTAGCTACTTAATTTATTATAAAACACGGCTAAAAACGTACAGTTTGGATTCGCGTTGCAAGAACCAGCTCATGGAAATAGATTTTATTCTGGATTATTACACAGGCTACTTTTTGTCCTAAAAAAATCTATGGATGTAAGAAATTTTCGAAAACCAAATGATTTTGATGGCATGAATGTTTGTTACTCTTTCACACCTCGGCTACGGAACCGAATCGCCTGAAATTTGAAATAGAGATAGATTATAGTCTGAATTAACACATAGGCACTTTTTATCCCGGAAAAATCCATGGTTCCCGAGGGATTTGTGAAAAACTAAATTCGCACGCGGATGAAGTCGCGGGCGTCAGCTAGTGGTGTATATAATTTTTTGCGATATCCTGTGTGCCTCTAGTGGGAGTTTTCAATATTTTCATACTGTTACTATCGCGTTAACGTAAACGCGAATTTATATGTAGTGCCACTAGATGGCGCTGTTTCAATTCCTTAGAAATTCACGTTTACGTTAACGCGATAGTAATAGTATCAAACTGCCACTAGGCCCTCTGTTGACTGAACTATGACGACGATCATTGGTAGTTAACCTACACACACATTGATAAAACACTAGTAAATGCGTGTATCGTTCTACAGAACGACACATGCAAACGGCTCGGTTGGAATTATGTTTCAGTAAACGCAGTGATTTGTTCTCCTCGTGATTGATAGAGGTAATTGCTTCAGACTAGCTAACGTGTGGATTTTAGTTTTTGCAACGCCCTATTTGTTTGTGTCCATTGGTAATTGCTTGGTGCTATTTTCTGATCGCCGCCGCCCGAGTTAGCCCCTTGACTACAATCTCTCCTGGTGATAAGTGATGATGCAATCTAAGATGGAATCGGGCTAACTTGTCGCTAAATCGCTTGGCGGTACTTCTTTGTCGGTAGGGTGGTAACTAGCCACGGGCTAAGCCTCCCGCCAGCCAGACCTGGACCAATTAAGAAAACCCCAAACGGTCCAGCCGGGGATCGAACCCAGGACCTCCGTCTTGTAAGTCCACTGCGCATACCACTGCGCCACGGACGCCGTCAAGAGGTTTGATCTTTTGTTGAAATTAAATCGTTATCTTATTGGTAGAATACATATTATTACAATTTAATGAGTATAATAATTTAAGTAAATGAGTATATTGCGTTTTCTAAGAAAAAACAAGCCTTTTCTTAACACAATGTTACTTCCAATATTTTGTTTCATTGTAAAGATTATAATTTGAAATAAATGAATTTTGACTTTTGACTTTTTATACGAAATACACAATAGTATAATTATGGTCAATTTGTCTCAGAACAGACAGCTGCTGGGGCAGGCGTGTTCTGGAGTAGGTACAGCAATGTGGAATGTGCTACTCGATCCGATGCTGTTTCATTTAAGACGCGGAGGGTTACGCTGGGTTTTAGTGGGTATTCCGGTCCTCTCGGCGAGTTCCACATACCCTCCCGAGGGTCTCTTCCGCGACACTGTCGGAAGGGATGCGAAAAAGCATTTCCCAGCGAGAAAAAAGAGGCGTGTTCTGGAGTGGAAACCACGTACCAGCAAGTGCAGTGTAGGACGCCCTCCAGCTAGATGGTACGACGACATTAAGATGATGGGAATTGGCTGGAAGAGGAAGGCGGAGGATCGTGCGTGGTGGCGCGCTTGCGGATAGGCCTAAGTCATAGGCCTTTCCGAGAGCGTGTGGATGGATAGAGACTAGTTACGATATGGTCAATGATATTATAGTAGTCACTGACGAAATAATTAACATTTTTTACAGTAGGTAACTATGAAACTATGGGCCTTAGAAGGCTTTAAATCACTCAGCGGGCGATGGAGCAAGCCATGCTTGGGGTTTCTCTGCGCGATCGAATCAGAAATGAGGAGATCTGAAGACGAACCAAACTCAGTGACATAGCTCAGCGAGTCGCGAAGCTGAAGTGGCAATGGGCAGGCCACATAGTTCGAAGAGCCGATGGACGTTGGTGTCCCAAGGTACTGGAATGGCGACCCCGCACCGGAAAGTGCAGTGTTGGTCGACCCCCTGCTAGGTGGACCGAAGACATCAAGCGGGTTGCAGAGAGCCGCTGGATGCTTGCGGCTCGAGACCGTTTTGTTTGGAAGTACATGCAAGAGGTCTATGTCCAGCAGTGAATCCATCGGCTCATAATGTTGACAGTAGGTAAGTATATTTCATTCTTGAGGCTGTGAAAATAAATAAAATTAAAGCTTTCACAAAAATTTCATCTTTAAATTTCGTCTACTCGATGACAATCCATAATTATATAATTAATCACCGTTTAAAATTTGCACAATAAAGTAGGCTTTCCGATAAAAGCGATAAAAGTTTATTGTTTTCTATGGTTTTAAGCTTATATATAAATTAGTTACACAATTAAAATATATGTTGTGTAGGTTTCAAATTAAAATTGCCTAAAAATAATGAAAAGCAACAATGACAGAAATATTAGGTAGTACACCAAATTTATTACTAATCAATACTTTTTGAAGTTAAAACTACAAACAAATTTAAGTTTTATAGAAATCGACGAAAATAATACAACTTTTTAATTTATATTTTGTTGAACATTGATTTAATAATTAACTATATCGATGAGTTTGAAACTAGTCGGTTATACGTACACAATCCGAAAGAGATCCATCAATCAATCAATCAATTTATTTATTTGCAGATACATGCATGATATATATACAGGTGGTCGGTAGATTTAGATGGTAAATGTATCTTTCATTTGGCATGCAAATTATTTATTATGTATGTGTTATTAAATTAATTCAAATGACACTTTGAAGTCATATTCCGACAAATTCAGAGTATTTGTTTATCGATTATCACATTTCTTTGTTGAAACAGCTTACGTTTAAATTCAACAAAATATGTTATGTTGTTAATGTAATTCACAAGCAGATTATCTGCTAGCACTGGACGCTCATCCCTTAGATATTTTCTCTGAAAAACACCAAAGAGCCCACGAGGCTTAATGAAAATTATGAAGATGGCCGTTCGCCCAATATTCGTGAAACTTATGAATATTGTATGACTTGGGACTTGGCGTAAAAATAATGCTTAATCTTTCTTGTTTTTACGGATTTTCTCAAGTACGCATTGAGGGCCTTGAATCTTGAAATGGCGACAATAACAGATTATGACTTTGATAAGTTTGCTTACAAAAAATTCCATTTTAAGAAAAACAACGGACTGTTATTCTGTATTTTCACTGGAGATTATGAAAATTTAATTAAAGAAAAGTTGAGGAATTGTACCGCCTTTGTCTCTAATTGTTGGTAGTATGCGAAAAAGGAACGCAAGAAAGATAAGTGAGATATTGAGGTATACGACATAGTATATACTAAGACTAATATGGAGAAAATAATGTATCAGAGATTATCTTTCAAGAGTTAAAAATTTTCATGTTTGAATAAACTCTAAAATTATAAACTTTGACCTTCTTTCTAATGCGCCAATTCGGTCCAAAGGGTAAACCTTGCCATCCAGGGTAATAGTGCCTGCTTAATGGGTACCTTGCCCATGGGTGATATATGTTCTTTGAACTTTAAGCTTATGATTTTGTAAAGTATTAGTTTTGTTCTGTTCTCATTGTGTATTTAATTGTAACAAATATATGTCGGCGAGTGAGTTATTTGATTGGTTAGCAATATCTACGTTAATTATTGTGATAATATTAGAATCTTATATACGAAATTAGAATAGAATAGTGATAGTGATATAGAAGCTAGTAGGTGAGTTATCCGTATAGTTTGACAATTGCATTGTTAGTTACTCGGCTGGGAGGCGACACGAGTGGAGAAGGGAAGTATTAGTATACTGTAAAAGAGCTCGTTAACCCTGCTACTAGTGGTTGCCAGTCCGTAATTTCACTCGTGGCTGCCTTACAGCCATACGATAGATAATCCTGGTTTACATGTGTAATATCAGCGCTATATTTGATCAATATTGTAGTTAGAGGTTAGAACTGTATTATTAAGTTAAGCGGTCGTTCCGGTAATGATTGATAGTGTTACTTTGTGTATCTGACATCCTTGACACGCAAAACTTAGAACCTGCCCTGAGGCTACGGCTTCTCCGTTATCAGAAGTGGAATTTAGTCTGTTATATAATATAATAAAGCAGAGTGTCTCTGCATGATCGAATCAAAATTAAGGAGATCCGCAGTAGAACCAAAGTCACCGACATAGCTCAACGAGTCGCGAAGCTGAAGGTGAAGTGGTAATGGGCGGGTGCACATTTTTCAAAGAGCCGAAAGAGACATTGGGGTCCCAAATTACTAGAATAGCAACCCTGCACTAGAAAATGCAAGTCGCCAGTATTCGCTGGATGCAGGATATTTGGAAGTCGCTAAAAACATATAATAATGTTTAAACACCTATCACAGCGAAATAGGGATACCAAGTAAAAGATCGACCAACTTCTAATCATCTTTGTCTTTATCAGACAAAGATGATTCATGAGTTCGAATCGATCATATAACACTGGACGTATTAATTTCTTTTCCTCTCATTTGATATATTTTCTATTGAAAAAAACAAGTGTAATCAAGTGTTCAAGTGTAAATTGTTGGTGTGATTCAAGCTTTTACAAAATGAAAAAGTATGCGCGGTGGATTTATTAGACGGAGGTCCTTGGTTCGATCCCTGGCTGAGCCGATTGAGGTTTCCTTAATTGGTCCAGGTCTGGCTGGTGAGAGGCTTTGGCCGTGGCTAGGTACCACCGGCAAAAACGTACCACCAAGCGATTTAGCGTTCCTGTACGATGTCGTATAGAAACGGAAAGGGGTGTTGATTTCCCGCTTCCATCTAAGATTGCATCCATCTCACCATCAGGTGAGATTGTTGGCTGACTTGTAATGAATAATAAAAAAATATGGAATATAAATATTTATTTAATAATAAAAAACACGAGTGTTGGAATTAGAATTTGAAGTCCCGTCAACTATAACCATATAACTTAGCAAGCAATGCAACAAAAGGTATTTTATAACATCAATTCAGCGCAGTGCTTAAAATTTATCGTCCGTTTTCACCTAGAATACCGCCAGAGAGAATGGATTTTATATTTTTGCAAGTGGGAATTCCGCACGAGTTGCACGTAGGTGCGGATATGTTGTAATTCAGTTGTTGTATGCCGTAATGATCCGCACCGTATTGTGTGGTATATGTTTTGCTGATTTCTTCGCAATTTATATTAATACTAGCTTAAGCTGCGCGGTTTCACCCGCGTGTTTCCCGTTCCTGTAAGAATACGGGGATAATATATAGCCTATAGCCTTCCTCGTTAAATGGGCTATCTAACACTACAAGAATTTTTCAAATCAGACCAGTAGTTCCTGAGATTAGCGCGTTCAATCAAACAAACTCTTCAGCTTTATAATATTAGTATAGATTTTAAACAATACCTGCCTATTTTATCGGCCCACGTCATATATATGTTGTAGGTAGGTCCGAGAAGAATACCAGTGCGAATACCAGAGCTGTGATAGCCCAGTGGATATGACCTCTGCCTCCGATTCCGGAGGGTGTGGGTTCTAATCCGGTCCGGGACATACACCTCCAACTTTTCAGTTGTGTGCATTTTAAGAAATTAAATATCACGTGTCTCAATCGGTGAAGGAAAACATCGTGAGGAAACCTGCATACCAGAGAATTTCTTAATTCTCTGCGTGTGTGAAGTCTGCCAATCCGCATTGGGCCAGCGTGGTGGACTATTGGCCTAACCCCTCTCATTCTGAGAGGAGACTCGAGCTCAGCAGTGAGCCGAATATGGGTTGATACCGACCGACCGACGTAGGTGCGGATATGCTGTATTTTTTCATTTCATTCACAGATTCATTCATCACGAAATCTCAAAAACTTGATGTACAAAGCTGAAATTTGGCAGGAAGGTAGTTAGCAGGTATCCACTAACAACGGATTTGGCGATAGGGCTGGATTAAAAAGTTCTGAGGGCGGGAGTTCTTCAGCCCTCAAACCAGCAACAAGAAGGTATAGGGATCATTTGAGCTACAAGCCCGACTGGATCGCCACATTTATAACTCTCTACGTGAGCTGAGTATATTTGGTACGCTATTTTTCGAAAAAGACAATATTTTTTTGTTCAGATGGTAGTTTAAAGATTTCGAGCTACTTGAGTGTTGTAATAAATTTTATTGATATAGTATTTTAGGCACTTCAGCCTCAATAGCACAGTTAAAGGACCAACTAATGGTTTCGATCCTCACGCAAGACTATTGTCTTACCCATTTCTAGCCCAGTATATTATAAGACTGATTAGGAATATTGTACCAATTGTACATCAAATAAAAAAAATACAAATCAAAACGAGATTTTTTTATGCAATATAGGCTTGCGCTTGACTACAATTCAGCCTGATGGTAAGCATTAAAATGTGGTCTAAGTTGGAGCGCGCTTAGAAGATGCCTATTCACTCTTGCTTTGAAGGTGTTCAAATTAGAAGTGTACACAAACGCCAGAAGGGCATTCGAAATTTTTTCTGTACGAATTGGAATAACCTTTTGTATTTTTTCTCTTTATTCAACGATGTCGGGGCTTGACTAGTTAGTGTTGTGGTTATGATAGCGCATTAATTTAGTAAGGGTTAGATGTAATCAATATCAGCCTATTTTAACAGCCAGCCAGCCCACTACGATTTAGTTTACCATCCTTATATGAAAGGTGATATGGAGCTTAAACCCATCACACCGCTCCATTGCGAACTGGCGTGAGGGTTAGGAAAAATAAATCTATACTAATATTATAAAGCTGAAGAGTTTGTTTTTTTGTTTGAACGCGCTAATCTCAGGAACTACTGGTCCGATTTGAAAAATTCTTTTAGTGTTAGATAGCCCATTTATTGAAGAAGGATATAGGCTATATTATCCCCGTATTCATATGGGAATGGGAACCACACGAATGAAAGCGTGCGGCGTCAGCTAGTAAAACATACTACGACCCACGACTTAGTTTTAACATATTTTTAACAATAATTTGAATGTAGCCCAGTAAAAATATTAATGGCGCATTGAAATTCAACCACAGCTGCGGGCAGGTGAGCGTGCCGAATGAGAAATAGACTGTAGGTGGCGTCGGCGGCCGGCGGCGGTCACGTGGCGCCCTTTGAACACGGCCCTTTGTGTTACGCGCGACTGTGGATTACGAAATGGATTAAAAATGTTACAGGATAACCCTTTTGTTTTCTTATCTCTTTGTAGAACGATGTTGATGCTTGACAGGTATCTTAGTGTTGTGTTTAGTACAATACTGTTAGTCGGGGTAGTACAATACCCCTAAACGCGACTAACAGCCAGTTTCTTCATGTAAATCTAAAGTAACAGTAAAAGTAGTAAGTAGTAAAGAAGACTTTATTTTTCAGTGAATAAGACCGTCACTTTTGATTTATGACGTTACTTTGACTGTTACTTGCGATGAAGAAACTGGCCGTTAGTATCCGAGATTTTGGTTATGCGGACCTTCTCGATTCTGATTTGATTTAAAGAAACTGCATAGATCGCTGCATCACCCACTGGGTGACTCTAAGTCTTCACTATGACGCTAATAGTTACTTACTATAAAAATATTACCAAACTTCTGTTAAAAACAACATTTTCTGATAATAATTTATGAAATAAAATCTTGAATGGACTCCAAATATAAAAATGAATAGCATAATTTCATGCCAATCAACGCTGCAATAAATGTTTTATGATTAAAATCACATGTGTTATACGAACATATTCAAGAAATTTTAAATATTTATATTTTAAATATAAACTCTGAAGTAACAAAATTGTTTTTCAAAAGCCTAATGCCATATTGGCCACGTCAGGGCGTCAATCGGGGAGGTTTTTAAAATATTTTTTTTATTCAACACCAGGCGCCATCTTTAGTCCAATTTGCATGCAAATGACGTCGATCCAAACGAAACGAACCGAGCCGTAATCGCCGCACGATTGGAGAATGTAAATGTCGCTCATCGAAAACTCGATTGACGGTCGAGCGAGAGAAAATAGTGATTCACTCAACTAGTTTTCAGTACCTTGCATGTATGTACAATTGTTCACAATCCTGCTCTTTTTACGTGAACATCTCTATCGGAGTGGGTGGACATTCTACTATCCTATCCTACCTATACCTACCGCCTAAAAATGGTGCAGTATGGTGTGGTGCTTAACCCTTTCAGGACAGCAAGGTTATAGGAAGGTATATAATCATCAAAAATACCGACAAATCAGTAGACAGATCTCTAAGTCGCAAACCAGCGACTTGCGAAACTTCAATACCGAGCGTATTAAAAATGCGATTGAAAACAATCGCGGCTCGAAAGTTTTCGCCAGAGATCTGTCTATTGGACAGAGGCAGCTGATGCGTTTGAAGACCGAGCACGGTAATCTGATTTCTTCCAAGCCCGAGTTATTAAGTGAGGTCGAGAAGTTCTATGGACAGCTATACACGACTACTCAGCAGCCTGTTGACAACTTGGCTAAAGACCCCAGAGCCAAGTTGACCCGACACTATACCGAAGATATCCCGGACGTCAGCCTATACGAGATTAGTGTGGCTCTCAAACACCTGAAGAACAATAAGGCGCCAGGTGAGGACGGAATCACAGCAGAACTCCTGAAAGCGGGTGGAAAACCGATACTTAAAGTCCTTCAGCGATTGTTCAATTCCGTCATTCACGAGGGCACGACGCCTGAGGCGTGGCATAGGAGCGTGGTGGTTCTGTTCTTCAAAAAAGGTGACAACACCTTGCTGAAGAATTACAGACCCATCTCGCTGCTAAGCCATGTTTACAAATTGTTCTCGAGAGTCATTACGAATCGTCTCGCTAATAGGTTTGACGACTTCCAGCCTCCCGAACAAGCCGGTTTCCGAAAAGGCTTTAGTACCATAGACCACATCCATACGCTGCGGCAGGTTATACAGAAGACTCACGAGTATAACCAGCCACTTTGCTTAGCGTTTGTGGACTATGAGAAAGCCTTCGATTCGGTGGAAACCTGGGCTGTGCTAAGGTCATTGCAGAGATGCCGAATTGATTACAGGTATATCCAAGCGTTGAAGTGCTTGTACGAAAACGCCACTATGTCAGTCCGTATTCAGGATCAGACTACGAGGCCAATCCAGTTGCAGCAAGGAGTGCGTCAGGGAGATGTGATCTCTCCGAAGCTATTTACCGCCGCATTGGAAGACGTCTTTAAGCTTCTGGACTGGGGCGGACTTGGCATCAACATCAATGGCGAGTACATCACTCAACTGCGGTTCGCGGACGATGTAGTCATCATGGCACAGACTCTGGATGACCTTAGTACCATGCTCAATGACCTCAGCAGCGTTTCTCAACAGGTGGGCCTGAAAATGAACATGGGCAAAACAAAAATAATGTGTAATGCTCATGTATCGCTCCACCCAGTTATAGTTGAGAACGCTGCACTCGAAATTGTAGACGAATACATATACCTAGGACATATGATCCAGTTAGGTAGGTCCAATTTCGAGAAAGAGGTGAACCGTCGAATCCAACTCGGCTGGGCTGCATTCGGGAAACTTCGCGACATCTTTTCGTCCGAAATTCCTCAGTGCCTGAAGACAAAAGTCTTCGAACAGTGCGTGTTGCCAGTGATGACCTATGGTTCCGAGACTTGGTCGCTAACTATGGGCCTCATAAGAAGGCTCAGAGTCACACAGCGGGCGATGGAACGAGCTATGTTAGGAGTATCTCTGCGTGATCGAATCAGAAATGAGGAGATCCGCAGAAGAACCAAAGTCACCGACATAGCTCAACGAGTTGCGAAGCTGAAGTGGCAATGGGCGGGGCACATAGTGCGAAGAGCCGATGGACGTTGGGGTCCCAAAGTGCTGGAATGGCGACCCCGCACTAGTAAGCGCAGTGTTGGCCGACCCCCCACCAGGTGGACTGACGACATCAAGCGAGTCGCAGGGATTCGCTGGATGCAGGTGGCTCAGTATCGTGATGTTTGGAAGTCCCTACAAAAGGCCTATGTCCTGCAGTGGACGTCCATCGGCTGATATGATGATGATGATGATGATATAATCATCACAGCTATACCGTTGTACAGAATATACAGTACAGTGCATTGGCTGATAATAATGATGATTAAAGTTGTTGTAATGACTCGGACTTTAATACAAAATCCAAAATGATGATGAATCCAAAATGATGTATGTATACCTAAGAACAAAATTTCATAAATAAGAATCAATTTGTATAGTGAACTGGCTGATAATGATTATGATTATAGTTGTTGTAATGACTCAGACTTTAATACAAAATCCAAGATGAAATTTATACCTGTGAATAAATGTACGGTAAAATCGGCTGATAATGATGATGATTATAGTTGTTGTAATGACTCTGACTATAATACAAAATCCAAGGTGAAATCCATACCTAAAAATACAGGTACAGTGAAATCGTTTGATAATAATGATGATTATAGTTGTTGTAATGGCTCAAAGTAATACAAAATCTAAGACAGAATTTATACCTAGCTTACCTAATAGCAATTTAATGTAAATGCGGTGTAATCAGCTGATAATGATGACGATTAATAGTTTTAATAACTCGGAGTTTAATACAAAATCCAAGATGAGATTTATACCTAGCAATAAACGTACGGTGAAACGTATGGCGAGTATACCGGTGCGGGGACTTTAACAAATTGCTAATATTATCAACACGAGCCTCTAGCGGCGATTTATTGCGACTAAAATATGCGGTCATTGTTTTGGTCGACCAGTGCAGTATTAATTCCATTTGGTGTATTACATTTGCCTTTGGGCTACTAAACACATATTATTTAAAGTGCAAATATTATGGGTAGCCACGGAACAAACAAAACGCTAAAGCACTTCATATATGCAAAAAACTAATTGCTTAATCTAGTGCTTAAGTAACTTATTCGAATTTATTTTTTTCAAGAATTTGATTAACGCATAATGTAGTCACAAGTCCAGTCTTTGGTCTTTCGTTTCGGAATGAGATTATCTAATTCTCGTGAACACCTTGATTTGTAAAACAATGTTTATCTATTGTCTCTGAATGTACTCGTAATAATCTACAATACAAACTTTGTTCTGATTTACACAGACACAACTTTTATCGTTTATACAACTTAAATCGTTATTGGAATTGTGTGTTGTAATTTTTTATACTAGAGATACGTAACCTCTGCTTTTGATTTGAAGGACGTAGGTTCGAAGATTTCAAGTAGGTAATAAGTGCATCATCATCATCATCATCATCATCATCATCATCATCATCATCATCATCATATCAGCCGATGGACGTCCACTGCAGGACATAGGCCTTTTGTAAGGACTTCTAAACATCACGATACTGAGCCACCTGCATCCAGCAAATTCCTGAGACTCTGCTTGATATCGTCAGTCCACCGGTTACCGTCCACCGTCAGTTAGTGCGGGGTCGCCATTCTAGCACTTTGGGACCCCAACGTCCATCGGCTCTTCGAACTATGTGCCCCGCCCATTGCCACTTCAGCTTCGTAACTCGTTGAGCTTTGTCGGTGATTTTAAAATATAAGTGCATTTGAAATTAAATATCACGTGTCTCAAACGGTAAAGGAAAAACATCGTTATGTCGTTATGAAACCTACATATCTGAGATTTTTTTGATTCTCTACGTGTGTGAGGTCTGCCAATATGCAATTGAACTAAGGTCCAGTACCTCGCATTCTGAGAAGAGGCTCGTGCTCAACAGTGAGCCAAATATGGGTTTTAATGATGAATAAAATATTTTTTTGTACAAAAAATAAAACGTAACTTTACGCAGACGAATCAATAGGTAAGTAAAAGCTATATACATAAGTAAAAGCTTCCATTTAATATAAACATAAGATTTGTTACGCATTACATTTACCAGAGAAGTATTTTAGGTAAAGCCGCAATATTATAGTAATCCCATTCAGGCTCTTTCTTGATTAAAGTGTAGCTCGCTCAAGCAATACACAACCTTGGGGTGGTTAATTAAGGCTTGAATATAAAGAAACTTTCATACATAGCCGTTGCTTTACGATGTTCTACCCTCGGGAGTGATTAAACTAGGTACGCATAGAGGCATGGAAACTAGCAATTTATTACTCGACTGTGAAAGGGGGAGTTTTATGTTACGTCCATTGACAATATACATTATATAACCTACAGGTTAACATTAATTAATTATGGTTGAAACTCAAATAATCTTTTATTTACCTAAATAATAAAAAAAAAATTCGTTCACTAGCTATTACGTCTTTAGGTCACTTTGTTCACGTGATCTTCCATGTAGCACTTAACATTATACTATCAACCCATATTCGGCTCACTGATGAGCTCGAGTCTCCTCTCAGAATGAGAGGGGTTAGGCCAATAGTCCACCACGTTGGCCCAATGCGAATTGGCAGACTTCACACACGCAGAGAAATTCTCTGGTGTGCAGGTTTCCTCACGATGTTTACCTTCACCGATACGAGAGAAATTAAATATCACACGTGATATTTTATTTCTTAAAATGCACACAACTGAAAAGTTGGAGAGGTGCATGCCCCGGACCGGATTCGAACCCACACCCTCCGGAATCGGAGGCAGACGTCATATCCACTGGGTTATCACGGCTCTTATCACTTGTCACTAAACACTAACTCAAATGGTTTGGTCCGTTTAAGTCTTCTTACTGTATTCGTAACGTCGAGTAGCTGGATTGCCTCGATGTTTACGTGATGGTGAAGTCTATTTTTTACCCGACCGCAAGAAGGGTTATGTTTTTCGCGCGTATCTTGTATGTATGTATGTAATATGTATGTATGTATGTAATATTCCAAACCACTGAACGGATTTACGTAATTAGGATATCGTTAGATTTGTCACAATAACCCAAGTGTTCTTAGATAGGATAGGCTATAGACTCGAGGTGAAATTTTTTTTTTTTTTATAATGCAATATGAATATCGAATTCAAGAGCTTTTTGTGAGAATTAATTAGAAAATAGTCGGGACCTTAGATATTGGATAGAATGATTTTCTTCTACATTATTTAATAGGTCCCGACTGTTTTCTAATTGCTTTCTACACTTCTAAACTGAGCTTGTTTTTTTTCTTTTCAGTTTTTTTATACTTTATGCAGTCGGGTTTTTTTATTTGTTTAATTAATTTATTTATTTAAAGTTATTTTTAATGATCATCGATATATTGTGTTATATGAAGTAAGTTATCTTAGATAATATTGTAGATTGGATTAGAATATATTCGATTATGTTGTAACTAGTAGAATTAATGGAGATGAGTAGGTACACCTCTAGCAAAAAAATTTAACGACATAATAAAAACATACTCTGTAAATATTGTGAATGTTGCGAAAATCTTTTAATATATATTTTTTTTATTCTTTACAAGTTAGCCCTTGACTACAATCTCACCTGATGGTAAGTGATGATGCAGTCTAAGATGGAATCGAGCTAACTTGTTAGGAGGAGGATGAAAATTCCACACCCCTTTCGGTTTCTACACGGCATCGTACCGGAACGCTAAATCGCTTGGCGGTACGTCTTTGCCGGTAGGGTGGTAACTAGCCACGGCCGAAGCCTCCCACTAGCCAGACCTGGACAAATTAAGAAAATCTCAATCTGCCCAGCCAGGGATCGAATCCAGGACCTCCGTCTTGTAAATCCACCGCGCATACCACTGCGCCACGGAGACCGTCAAAAAAGTTAATAATAATAGCTAAACATTAACATAATAATAGAACAATGTAATTAATTGTAAGGATGAATTTAATGTATTAGTGGTAGATTTTCCTTAATAAATAAATAAATTAGTATGACTAATACTAATTCAAATTCCTTTCAATTGATTGTAAAGACATATTTGGAATGGGTACGACAACAGTCAATCGAAGATTCAAGATCGAACCTACGACCTCTAGGCGATGTCTGACCCTGTAATCATGAAATTATTGGGGCTTCAAATCATAAAAAATATGTAAAAATAGTCTTATTAAAGGTATTGTATTGAGTACAATGGAATAGAAATTCTATAGAGATTTTCTCAGCTTGGGTTACAAAGTGTTTGATAGTACGTATAATGCGCTTAACGCTTTCAAAAAGGCTTTTATTAAATTATACGGCGACAAAGACTCTTTTATCTATAATAAAATCATTATTATTCTAAATGCTTCTGTATTTTTATACTGTAATTAAGTAATAACATTTTTTTTAATACAACTAAGTAGTCAAAAAATAAACTTTTCATTATCAATATCACAACCGATATCCGTCCTGGACATAGGCCGTACTAATGCCAACATTATCTAAAATATCCTTGACTAACTGACCCCGCGCGGCTTTACCCGCGTGGTTTCCGTTCCCGTTAGAATACGGAGATAATATATAGTCTATAGCATTCCTCGATAAATGGGCTATCTAACACTGAAAGAATTTTTCAAATCGGACCTGTAGTTCCTGAGATAAACGCGTTCAAACAAATTCTTCAGCTTTATAATATTGGACCAGTAGTTCCTGAGATTAGCGCGTTCAAACAAACTCTTATAACTCAGCTTTATAATATTAGTATAGATTCCACCGCAGCATATGGCTCAAGTCATCATCACCAACCTATTATAGTGGGCTAGGCCTTAGTGCATATAGGAGAGGGGATATGGAACTTACACCCACCAAACTCACAACAAGTTCTCAGCTGATCCAGTGCTTGATGATCATAAGCCATAGGATCAACCAGCTTCTTCTATCATCTAGCTTATTCCGCATTACGTTCGATACTCTCCTACAGTATATCCCTTAAGTCATCAGCCCATCTTGTCTGTAATTGGCGTCCTTTGTGGATTTTTCCCGTACTAGGGTACCAGAAGGGTGTCAGTAAGAAACAAGTGTTTTATGTCAGCCACTGACGATCAAGTAATCTCACATGTGTGCAGCGCTAACCGCTTGACGTCCGATAAAACTGATCGTGTATTAGTCGCGATCGGCATGATGTTATGCACATCGCGACTAACACACGATCAGTTTAATCGGACGTCAAGCCGTTGCGCTGCAGCCATGTGAGATTACTTGATCGTCAGTGGCTGATATTATCACAGCAGAAGTTTTGTTTCGATTACAAAAATAAATAATCATTTTAGAATTTAAATTATCGTGTGTTATTTTATGTTAAATTTATTATTAAACACTAAAATTCTCGTGATACAACACCGGAATATGCCTGACTGGTTTGGAAACCATACGGGGCCCTTAATCATAAGCTGGTTCTTGCAACGCGTTGCAAGTCAAACTGAGCACGGCGATTTAACATTAACTTTAACCATTCTTACAACTCGATATTGTGGCTGTTGGTCATTTAAAGGCTTTAAATTAATAGAAGCACGTCATGGATGAACAATAGTGTTTAATTATCCCTGGAGACCCCTCGGAGCTCAAAATGTAATGCAGACATTTTCGGGTCGTGACTCTTAGCTTTAACTAGTGAAATTGTTAAGCAATTAATCTTTGACGGTTCGTTAGGTGGTTCTACGGTTCTACTAATGTCCTCATCAATAATATGGAAAATATAAAATAATTATTACTCGCTGAGCTATGTCAGTGACTTTGGTTCATCTGCGGATATCCTCATTTCTCATTCGATCACGAAGAGAAACTCCAGGCATAGCTCGCTCCATCGCCCGCTGAGTGACTTTGAACCTTCTAATATGGCCCATAGTCAGCGACCAAGTCTCGGATCCGTAGGTCATCACTGGCAATCCACATCCATATTAAAATAAAATTGTAAACAAACCACGTGCGCGATAGACTCAAGAACGGCTGAACCGACGGGACGGGACTGTACGGGACGGGACGGGGTCGGGACGAGGATAATATCGTATTGTATAAGATAGGTATATCTTATTATGTCAGCCACCGACGTTAAAGTAAGACTAGAGATTACTAGATCGTCAGTGTCTGACATTAGAAAAACGAATTCTACATGGAAGATGTCGCAGGCATCCGTTAGTTATATGTTAAATACTCACTCGTTGCTTAACTTCTAACATCAGTGGTTGTAGAAAGCGTTTTGAAGTAATTTGCACACATTGTTTTCAGAACGTTTTGTAATTTTCTCACATTGTAGTGAAGTTATAAAGCTTGGATACATTGAAAACAGTTGTACAGCGTTGGGATTTTCAAGATAACAAGGTTTGGCGTCTGTTTTATTAAATTCGAACAGCACAATCGCGTAGCGCGCAAATGTTACGAGGATTTGCATTTGAATACTGAGCTTTAATAATGCATTCCATCCATTCTTGTTTTGGATATTATTTTTGTGGAAATATTATTTGCAGAAGTTAGTAGATGTGCGTACTCTACGCAATTAGAGTTAAAAATGACGGGAATCCAATTTTGGATAGGGGCTCAAAAAAAGATTCCGACGAATTGATAACCTCCTCTTTTTTTGAAGTCGGTTAAAATTTGGTATTGAAAATTTGAACCATGATAAATTATTTGTGATGGATTCGACTATTCAATAGTTTGTGCTAAGAGCGGGTCGTATTTACCTACGTTTACCCTAGCACAAGCTTAAAAAAACATTTACCTACATTTACCCTAGTACCCTTATAAAAAATACAGTTATAATTTTTGGTAAAAGTGTTTAAAATTTAGATTTTATTATTCTATTAATTCTTAGTTTTAATTTATTTTAATTTAATAATGCGAAAATTTCTATAAATGTATTTTGTAGAATAATAAATTTTTGTTTGAAAAAAATTGTTTTTAAAGGACCTTGCACCATTAAATAATTAAGAAAATTAAATTAACTAACGAACTTTAGAAATCGAGTGTTGAAATAAATGAGTTTCGAGAGTAATCGTGATCGCCGTGCAAACTTATAAACAATAAACTACATTCGCGTGCCCAAACTTTATAATTAACCTTATTTATTCTGCTTCACGATAAAGTAATTTCAAAACATTCATTTCAATGAAATACTTCTATAACTTTCAAAGAAATTCAATAAGGTACGTTATTAGTACAAGAACGTCGTTTGAGCAATTTCAATGCTCATTTATTCGTATTTCTATTGATACTTCTCCTCTCGAAATATCTTTTGATTTTCATTCAAATAAAAAAAATATATTAATAAAATAAAAAAAATATCCTTATCAAATTTAATTGAAGTCTTTAGAACAGTTGAAGAGGCGTGAATAGCATACTTGTTTGGAAAAGTATGAAAACAGATATTATTGGTATTTCAAAAGAGCTTTCTTGCTAAAGACCCTATCAAATTGAAATATTTTTGACGGGAAACATTGATTGCGGGTTTTTATATGTTAGTCGTTTGTTTTGAATATTTTCCAAGTTATTTAATTCACATTTAAAACACATTCTTAATCTGAACTGGTAATTTAGTTACATAAAATTAAATTCAAACTTTCAATAATAGTGTCATAAACAGAAAAAGTTAAAAGCACTAAAATAAATACGGGTAACTTGTACAATTATCATACCTGTATAATAAATCTTTCCAAAATATATTTAATCGTAAATTTTTGTCTAAAATTTGGAATAAGCCATAGGTTTATTTTTTATTCTTTGCAAATTGGCCCTTGACTACAATCTTACCTGATGATGCAATCTAAGATAATAGCTGGCTAACTTGTTAGGAGGAGGATGAAAATCCACACCCCTTTCGGTTTCTACACGACATCGTACCGGTAGGCTAAATCACTTGGCGGTACGTCTTTGTCGGTAGGGTGGTTGTTCTGATGATGGACGTTAAGTTAGCAATCTAAGATGGTACTGCATCTCAAAATTCTTCTCAGGTTAGATCGCAATCAACTGCTCATTGAATAAAATCTCAGTTCATTATTTTATAAACAACCAACTTCCTCTGCTGCAACTGCAAACACAACTAATTTGGAACTCATCTGAGGTAGTTAATCATGTAAGCAAACTTCATCGCTGTCTTAGCAGGAAAAAGCGAAACTTGAAAATTAAATGCCCTTTATACTATGCGAGACGATATCGTTTACCCTCGTTTACTTTTGATCATCAGTTCTCAAACTTGTCCTCAGGCAACGCTTCGAAAAAACCGATCGGTGTGTGGTCGTTACTCCAATAAGGAGTCCTCAACAATACACAACTGAATTTTGGTTTAGCTTAGCTTTAGGTAACATTAAAGTTATGATAGTGTCATCGTCATCGTCGTCATATCAGCCGATGGACGTCCACTGAGGACATGGGCCTTTTGTAGGGACTTCCAAATGTCATGATCCTGAGCCGGCTCTCTCTGCATAATTATGCATCCAGGGAATTCCTGCGACTCACTTGATGTCGTCATTTCACCTGAAAGGGAGTCGACAACACTGCGCTTTCTAGTGCGGGGTCGCCATTCCAGCACCTTGGGACCCAACGTCTATCGGCTCTTGAAAGTATGAGACCCGCCTATTGCCACTTCAGCTTTGCGACTCGTTGAGCTATGTCGGTGACTTTGGTTCTTCTGCGAATTCGATCACGCAGAGATACTCCGAGCATAGCTCGTTCCATCGCCCGCTGTGTAGTTCTGAGTCTTCTTATGAGAGTAATGAATTTATATATAGGTAGAGAGTGCTAACATTGTGCTGTTCGTCCATTACTTACATTTGTAGATATTCGAGAATAGGGATGGATTACTACAGTTGACTGGCTTACCTACTTCTTGGTGTATGAGTTATTATTGGTGACTATGGTCCAGTGATTTGCACCAGTCCAGGTCCAGGGTTCGAATATGATAGGAAATAATAGGTCGGTCTATGAGATACTGAGATTACTTTCTTCGAAAATAAATTTCAAGTTAATATTCTTAGTCCAGAGTTGGGTGATGTGTAATGATGTGAGAACGCTAAGCCATCGGTGCCGATTATTATCATTATCATCAAAAAAAATTCATTTTTAGTAAACACCAAGTTAGCTTGACATTTTGATAATAATTCCTTGAATGAATCGGATGGAGTAATATCTGTTAATAAAAAATATCTCACACACTATAAAAGCCTTTAAGACGTCAGAGAAATTCAACTAACCTCTTTATAGAGCCCGGCAGTTCTCGAGTGTGTAATTTGACCCGCGGAACTAAGGTAACTTTGTAAGGAAGTATTCATTTTGAACTTAAATAATTTACGAGGTGTCTTGAACTGCAGTTTCAAAGCTTATTCGTTAACTCAAAGTTAATTGGCCACCTGGGTCTTATCTATGGACCACGGCTTACTATGTTAAAAGCAAAGTCATTTTGCGCTGGAAAATAAAAAGATCGAGATCTTTGTTTTCATTTCACCTAAATGCGGCAAATTTTTATAGGATGACTAGCAGATGTTTGAGAAACCATTCGCGTATTTTTTTTACAAATCCTGCTAAAAGCCCAATTTTTTGGGCTTTTTGCAGGATAAAAAGTAGTTTAAAATCTGCGTTAATGTCCAAGCCCAATTTTTTGGGCTTTTTGCAGGATAAAAAGTAGTTTAAAATATGCGTTAATGTCCCAGCCCAATTTTTTGGGCTTTTTGCAGGATAAAAAGTAGCTTAAAACCTGCTCCAATGTCCAATTTATCTTTTTTATAAGTTTCATCTAAATTGGTTCAATAGTTTAGCCGTAAAAAGGTAACAGACAGACTTTCTTTCACATTTCTATTAGATACTTAGATGTTTAATAAATAACAAAATTATTACTTTCATGTGAAAATTTGTAGAAAACGATTTTTTAACTCCTTACTTGAGCCGTAGTCACGTTTTTATAAGTTTTCTTCCAATTAGGAAACTTCAAAAATAACTTTTCTCGCTAGTTATTTAATCGGTCTGTCTCACCACATAGCTAACTCAGCAAATTCATGACTGGAATTTGGGTCAACTCGGTAACGCAATTACTTTTGCTAATTCGGTCGGGGGTTTCTTATTTCGAAATAACTGGTTAACTGCGGGTTAGGACTCCATTATGGTGAGGTTCCGTATATATTGAAAATATAAATAGGATGATTTAAATAAAAGTTGTGGGTGTGGGTGTGGGTTCGGATCCGGTCCGGGGCATGCACATCCAACTTTCCAGTTGTGTGCATTTTTAGAAATTAAATATCATGTGTCTCAAACGATGAAGGAAAATATCGTGAGGAAACCTGCATACCAGAGAATTTTCTTAATTCTCTGCGTGTGTGAAGTCTGCCAATCCGCATTGGGCCAGCGTAGTGGACTATTGGCCTAACCCCTCTCTCTCATTCTGAGAGGAGATTCGAACTCAGCAGTGAGCCGAATATGGGTTGATAATAATGAAAATAAAAGTTAAACATTTCTCTGTTTAATAATTCTTAAATTTCCTTATTGATCAAAAGATTAGGTGAATCAATTAACTTTTTTATAGATATTTGTTTTTCAATTACGTCTCAATGGGTAAATGAATGTGAATGAAATTTGGCACAGAAATAGATTATAGTCTGACTTAGAACATAAACTATTTTTTATTCCGGTATGGATTGAATATACGCTGGAAAACATGGGTTATAATGTATAAACATGGGTAATTGGGTGGTTGAATTTTATACTTTATAGACCCCATTTATTTTTATTTATTATTTCTGATGTCCCCAGAGCCAGGAAATGAGGAGATCCGCAGAAGAACCAAATTCAGCGACATAGCTCAGCGAGTTGCGAAGCTGAAGTGGCAGTGGCAATGGGCGGGGCACATAGTTCGAAGAGCCGATGGACGTTGGGGTCTCAAAGTGCTGGAATGGCGACTCCGCACTAGTAAGCGCAGTGTTGGTCGACCCCTCACCAGGTGGACTGACGACATCAAGCGAGTCGCAGGGATTCGCTGGATGCAGGCGGCTCAGTATCATGTCATGTTTGGAAGTTCTACTAAAGGCCTATGTCCTGCAGTGGACGTCCATCGGCTGACATGATGATGATGATGATATAATGATGTCCCCCAAAGATCCAAATCGATCCCTGCATGTATCGACCATTTTGATAACCCACGTCTTAAACGGTCGCCAATTGACTACGTTACCCTAAAACAAAAGAAAAGTCAAGTCTTAATTAAAGTACTCAATCTGAATTCCTTGGTGCCTTAAGGTGCAGTACATTAGTCGTCTTCCTAATTACGACAACTTAAAATTCATTTTGTCGAGAACATTGCAGTCTGTTCTGCGCAATTAGTATTGCTTTAATTAGATTTTAATTGCTTGAGAAATTATTGCATTGTTGAAAAATGGTACATCAGCTATATATCCTCGGTTATGAAGGTGAAAATTAGATCGGATACATTACTTTGTACTTACATAACTATATATTTATCAGCCTAATTGAATAGCCTATGTGGCTATAGGCTTTCCGCTTTATGAGTGGGAATATATGGAGTTAAGATCACGCTGTTTCAATGAAAGTTGGCGAGCTTAACTGTTTGACCTTAATGATCTTTTTTTTTAATCTTTACAAGTTAGCCTTTGATTGCAATCTCACATGTAAGTGATGATACAATCTAAGATGGAAGAGACTAACTTATTAGGAGGAGGATGAAAATCCACACCCCTTTCGGTTTCTAGCCAGACCTGGACCAATTAAGAAAACCTCAATCAGCCCAGCCGGGGCGATCCCCGGCTTCCATCAAGTAAATCTACGGCGCACACCACTCAATCATCAATCTTTTCAAGTTAGCCCGCTTCCATTTTAGATTGCATCATCACTTACCATCAGGTGAGATTGTAGTTAAGGGCTAACATGTAAAATAATAAAAAATAATAATGATAAAGATGATTAATCTATTCATCATTCATCGAAGAAATGAATGCCTCAGGAAAGGAATAAGTAATTTGTGGAACTTTGAAGATTTTTATTCATACATTATTAATAAGTCCGAATATTGTGAGAGATAGCGTCGTGATAATAATTATTCATTAGGTCTGGCGAAATGACGATTCCAGGGAAAAATAGACATTAATGAGAAATAATGCTTTGTTTATGGAAATTCTCGTAAGGTTTACGAAAGCCTGTTCGTTTTTTTTTTATAACACTCTTTTATTTGACAAGCAGCAGGTGTATTCACTATCTTTGACAATTAAAAAAAAATTAAACAATCTTTATTCATCAACTAAGTCTTACAAACAAGTATCAAGAGTCCCTGTACTAGGTGGAAAACCCGTAATACTGGGTTCCCCACTCATTCACTACACAGAACAACTTTAGTTAACAAGTAACAGAATTATAAATTATAATGTACTAGCGGACGCCCGCGACTTCGTCCGCGTAAAAATCGATGTCAACTTTCAAAACATTATATTCAATAACGGACCCGGTCAAGTTTCGCTTTCACTTATGCACTACCCCTAACTTACCCTACTACCAACCTAAACCTATACAACCCTACCTTGCCCCTAACCCCCTATCGTTACCCCTCTCCCGGCACCCGCAGACCATCGGCAATGTTACGAACGAATTTGCCAAGCTAAATTCATGTTAGCGGTGTATTGTTATAATAAACCCTGTATGGCGCGTTCTACACCCACAATGAGGACCGGGCCTTAACTTGTATAAAATAACTGTAGCTTTTCAAAATGTAGGGTAGGTAGAGAATATTCCCCCGATTCGATTCGATGGCCACTTTTAAACGACTCCCACTGGAGTAGTATTGAAGGGGAAACTTTGCTGGGGATTAAATATTTTTAAAGTACTTTTGTTGTGATGTATTAATTAGTTCTTTTATAAAATCTGTTTAACAAAAAAATTGAACCGACTTCAAAATCATAAAAATAAACTAAAAAGCGAAGAATATCATCGTATGTGCACCTTCTGATCACTTTGAAGGCGGTGCAAAACCAGTGACGTATTATTAAATATATACGTAGTATTAGGATTTAATCGGCTTTAGTTAATGCATCACTAATGAAGTAGAAATGAATAAAGAAATGAAGAATGAAAAAAAAGTTAATGATTTAATCGGCTTTAGTTAATGCATCACTGTATTGGCACCGCCTTCAAAGTGATCAGAAGGTAGCACATACGATGTTTTCTTTCGCTTTTTAGTTTGTTTTTGCGATTTTGAAGTCGGTTAAATTTTTTTGTTAATAAGATTTTATTTTTCCGTTTTTAGTGTGTCCTAGCATTTAATTTTCATAGAAATCGGTTTAATAATTTTGTATTAAAATGAAAATAACGAAACGGCCCTTGGCAGGAAATTTCGTTATTTACTGAACCGATTTTCATGAAAATTTAATGGGACCAATCTGGAAGTATACTCTTTCAATCAAAAAAGAATTTTTAAAATTGGTTTAAAAAAAACATACGCGTCGAATTGAGAACCTCCTCCTTTTTTTTAAGTCGGTTAAAAAAGTTTATGATATTGAAAATGACATTTTTTTATGCAAGAAATTATAAAGAACTTTTTATTTGTGAATTAATAACCTAACCTAATTGTGAATTAATAATCAACCAGTTTGTACTAAACAAACTTGTTAAATCAAGCGCTTTCAGAAAATAGAAAGCCTTGGTGATTTTCCCGTTTTGTAAAGAAAACCTCATTTGACATTTAATGGTTTTTCATAGCAACATGCATGACTGGGACTATAATATATACACAGTATCAATATCTACAACTATGTACCTTGGATTGCTAGTGCCTTTATTGGTTCTCCTCGTCCATTACGTGTACGTGTAATTTTTACCTGTATTTTTTACCTAACATGATACCTAACTAACTAGGTGGACCGAAGACATCCTTGCAGACAAACATAAGACATTCAGTTCAGTGAAATTACTGAACTCACTGACTGTGTTGAAAAAAACTAACTGAAATAAGTGAACGAAATTGCTCATATTGTGGCGGTGGCATTAAAACAAAATAACTAAAATTTGGGTGCTATGCCGAAGCCTTCAAACCGATCAATACGAAGGACATAGGTCGATGTTATTTTTTGCTTTTTAGAGTACTTAATGCATCTTTGAAGTCGGTTAATTTTTTTGTTAAAAAGATTTTTATGAATGTTTTTTTTTAATCTTGACAAATTAGCCCTTGACTACAATCTCACCTGATGGTAAGTGATGATGCAGTCAAAGATGGAAGCGAGGTAACTTGTTAGAAGGAAGATGAAAATCCACATTGGCGGTAGGGTGGTAACTAGCCACGGTCGAAGCCTCCCACCAGGCCGGCCTGAACCAATCTCAATCTGCCCAGCTGGGGATCGAACCCAGGACCTCCGTTTTGTAAATCCACCGCGCATACCACTGCGCCACGGAGGCCGTCAAACCGATTATAAAATAAAAATATTACCTGACAACACTCAGGGTCCAAAAACTTACCGAGAAAAAATTACAAAATTTCATTAATGCCACACGTATAAAATTGCAGGCATCCACTAGTTGATAAGACACAATCGAGTAGACAATGCATCCGTATTATCCGCTAAAAGATAGCAGATAATGCAAACATATAGGGTCATCGGAGCGGCTGGATGCCGTAAGTCCTTTGATTTAATACCGCGGTGCCGAACGGGCACTCGCTGCAATGCGGTGTTTACCTGTAAGCTGGATACATTGAAAAATACTAAAGATGCTTGGAGGCCGTTAGATCAGCTTCCACCTTCACACAGGAAGTAAAACTATAAGAAATTGTAATTATTATCAATTGTAAATTATAATACTGTATGACTTTTTCATTTAAAAATAGCAACTGTTGAGTTTCTTGTCGGTATCTTCTCAGCAGAACCTGCCTTCCGAACCGGTGGTAGAATCTTTACAAATAGTACAACTGATGTGTCAAAAGTGCTTGTAAACTGAGCCTACTTGAAATAAATGATTTTTGGTTTGATTTGATTTTGATTTGATTTACTTTTTTTTTATTTATTGGGTTAGAACTTTTGTGCAGAAGATTCTTTAAATATAACAAGAACTGCGATAGCCAGACATGTGTATTAATTTATTTACATTGGACGCCCGCGACTTCATCCGCGTCGAATATTTCACAAATCCCGAGGGGAACCATGGATTTTTCCGGGATGAAAAGTAGCCTACGTGTAATCTGCAGTAAAATCTATTTCCATTCTAAATTTCAGCCAAATCGCTTCAGTAACTGCAGCGTAAAGGAGGAAAACACACACACACACACACACTTTTTTATTCTTTACAAGTTTACCCTTGACTACAATCTCACCTGATGGTTAGTGATGATGCAATCTAAGACGGAAGCGGGCTAACTTGTTAGGAGTAGGATGAAATTCACACTCCTTTCGGTTTCTACATGACATCGTACCGTGCTAAATCGCGTGGCGGTATGTCTTTGTCGGTAGGCTGGTAACTAGCCACGGCTGAAACCTCCCACCAGCCAGACCTGAACCAATTAAAAAAAACATCAATTGGCCCAGGCAGTCAGAGGGATCGAACCCAGGACCTCCGTCTTCCGTTCTCCGTCCGTCACTGCGCCACGGAGGCTGTCGCCTCATCACAGACAAGACACATTCATTAAAGACTAATGTCTTCAAGCTTTGGGGTATTCACATGTTTTCATCCTTCATAAAATGGCTATTACAAGCTCTTAGTTCATTACAGAAAAACCTAAACCTAGAGGTTTTTCTGTATCATTTGTAAACAAATGGCTAAATGTTAAAAGTACACATTTTTATACAACACGCCATACAATATTCTCCTATTGGATATTTTAAATTTATGTAAATTGTGCCTCGGCTATAGTGTCAGTGTTCGGAAATATTGAAAAGTTTACCACTGGCATCGTTTCCGATAGAAATCGTCAATTTTCGTCAAGTACAAAAATTTGGTTGTTTTTCAGCTTTTTTTATCGAGTTCCTCGATTACAGGTGGTATTAATTATTCATGTTATTGACGAGGGAAAGTATCAGTGTTGGTATAAATAAGAGGGTATGCGTTGACTTAAACTCAGTTGTTTGTTATACAGCGTAAACACCGTCACGCTGCCAGTTGCGTTAGTAATTTTGTACAATAAAGGGATCCCTTAAACGTACTTTCAAAGTCACAAGTCCTGGGACCTGCTCGAGGTGTTTCCTCTACCACAAATTATTGGTACAACCACTGTCGCTGCTACTAATCACGTCACAATATGTCGCAGCAATCTAGTTAAGATATTCATAACAATTGACTAACACTTCGTTTCTCTGCTCCCTGCATAGCCATATTTGGCAAGATCCTGCTAGAGCAGCTTTGGATACTCATTCTAATAAACTTTCTGTAGTTCTAGTGAGGCCAAGGTCTTTACTGTAATAATAATTATTTTATAGCAGTGCGTTGTTCTACTGGGACCGAACGATTATCACTGACAGGTATATTGTTGCCAATAGGTCTGACATAGTGCTAGTCGATGCGTCGGTGCATCGTGCAATGATTGTCGATAATAATGTTCCACATAACACACACGATAATCTTATGAAAGCAGAAAAGGAAAAAGTATCAAAATACTTGGACCTTGCTCACGAGATTACCGCCATGTGGAATGTTGAGTCAACTATTATTGTTCCGATAGTCATTTCAGTCAAGTGGTCTTATAGTAAAAAGCTTCGACCAACATCTTAAGAAGCTTTCACTTAACTGTTGGATCAAGCGTCGGATACAAAAGGCAGTGATTCTCGAGACGGCGCGTATTGTGAGGAGGTTCCTCACTCTGGAGCCCTGACCACCGGTTGCTTGGGCACTCAAAAGTCCTGCAACAGGACGGTTTATTTTTTTTATAATTTTTTAACAGTGTTGTTTATTATACTTTTATTAACATTGTTATTTTTTTAAAAGGATAAATAGATAAATATCAGAGTATTAATTAAAATACCTACCCGACGATAGATATTTCCCACAATCCACGTAAAAGAATCTACACAGCCAGCGATTTCCCTACGGCTACGTGACGTGAATCTACCGCAGGGAAAAACTATTTCCAACGCTAATTGCTTTAGCGCTGACTGAAGTTGTTGGGACAAGATAGGAATAATAACCAGCCATCTTCCTTAGCCTTACATCGTCTCCCTAATATGTTATTCCGTGTTTGTAGCTTCACCGGCTTTTGTTATTTTCCTTTCCCACGAACTTGCAGACTGGTCACGAACTACAAATTTTTAATAGGTACCCCAAATTTACTTTCGTAATCTTTCTTTATGGATGTTAGGCTTATAAACTAACTTTATAGAGGAAATTATTGTATGAAACGAATGAACTCAAAAACTGATTGATTTTACTATTATTACTTGATAAGGTTACTCCTTGATGAAGTAGCTTTATTGGCTTTATTTATTTTTAATACTATCCGACGCCGCGCGGTTTCACCTGCGCGGTTTCCGTTCCCGTAGAAATACGGGGATAATATATAGCCTATAGCCTTCCTCGATAAATGGGCTATCTTACATTGAAAGATTTTTTTAAATCGGACCAGTAGTTCCAAAGATTAGCGCGTTTAATCAATCAAACAAACAAACTCTTCAGCTTTATAATATTAGTATAGATTTTGTCCCCGTATTCCCAAGAATTAACGGAATCTACGCGGATGAAACCGCGGGGATCCACTAGTCTTAAGTTAGTTCAATTAACTAGCGCTCTTTGTTACTAACTTGTAATATTATTTTATTATTTATTCTTTACTAGCAGATCCGGTCAAGCTTCGCTTTGATTTATGTGCACTTTTTCACTACCCTAGCCCTACCCTTCCCCTACCCTACTAGGGTAGGGCCCTACACGTATAAATAGGCTGATAATAATCATAATGAATATGTTATACTAATCATGAGAAATTTGATAAATTCACGGCCTATATAATGGTTAATCATCACCTAAGACTGAGAAACTGCTACGAACATGTGAAACAATGTCTTGTCATGTGCTCGTGTAGTAGCATCCACTAATTTTCATCTTAAATCCATCAAAATTAGTATAAAACAAAAGAAGCACGAAGAGTACTTAACCGGTAATCTTTCAACTCCAATTTGTTACTAAAAACATACAGTTTTATTTTATGACTAAGTAAAAAAAAGTAATCTAGAAAAATAGGTTGTTTTCTCCAAGTCTACATCTGGGATTTCCCTACGGCGGCGTGATGGAAAGAAGCTTTCCCGGGATGCAAAAAACTATCTCCTAAGCTAATTGCTTTTGCGTCGACTGAAATTACCGACGCCGGCGCGGAATATTGAGCAGCATTGGGAGATGATTATATTGATATCGTCTCTCACGATACCGTGAATATATTACCTTTAAGCGTTACGTTAAGAAACGCTCTGATGGTTGATATTGTAAGAAAAATAATTATTTTTCTTACCTACTTTAGGTCACGTGATCAAGATCATTCCCAAACATTTTTCTAGTTTTCGAAGCGATTGCGATTGTAGAAAGAGAATCTACGTTCCACTTGGCTACGGGGGCACTTGGCTGTAGCCATGTGGCACGTCTATTCTCTTTCTACAAACGCTAACGCTTTGAAAACTAAAACAATGTATGGTAATGACATAAACGATCGATAACTCGATCACGTGACCTGTCGATAGCAAATGTCATTCGCATACATTTTTTAATTTTCGAAGCGTTTGCGATTGTAGAAAGAGAATTGATGTGCCACATTGCTACGGGCCCAGTAGTGTTTGTTTTGATAGATTCTTATACTTTGAATTGGTTTCGCACTAACTTTAAGCCTAACCCTGCTTGCAGCATATCGGCCGAGTGGTCGACAAATGAAAATCTGTACTAATATTACAAAGCTGAAGAGTTTGTTTGTTTGATTGAACGCGCTAATCTCAGGAACTACTAGTCCGATTTGAAAAATTCTTTCAGTGTTAGATAGCCCATTTATCGAGGAAGGCTATAGGCTATATAATATCTCCATATTCCTACAGTAACCACACGGCGTCAGCTAGTGAGCTTATAAGTGTAAAATTAAGCAAACTTAATCAGAAGCTTTTAAAATTATAAATTACCAAAAAAATTATCACCCTGTATCTCGGCATGCTCAATTCATTACTGATTTTCCTTTATACTCGGAGATTAAATGAGAATATTAACTTTTCATAGTTCATTATAACGGCGGATGAAGTAAACAAAAAGATTCATTTTCGGTGGAGGGCGTCATCAGCGTAATAATTAAGGCTTTAATTAAAAAAATGAGGCTACTTATTTGATTATTCATAAATACGCCAAACGAAAGAAGGAAAAAATTACCTGTTTTCCTATTAAGGTGATTATGGAAGGCACTCTGAGGTCCGTTTAGCCAGAACTTCCTCAATATATTCAAATTCAAATTCAAAGCCTTTATTAATCCTTACATAAATTTTACATAATTTTTAACAACATTAACAATTTTCTTTTTATTTTGTTATATATATTAGTAGGTTAGTATATTAGTATGATAACGTAACTGTTAAACGAGTAAGTTTTAGTAAATTAGTGTTACTCTTATTTCTATGTAAAGACCCCTCATTGGGTATAGGCCTCCTCCAGCCGATACCACTCGCTTCTATTCTTAGCGTCAGTGAGCCAGTTCCTTCCTGCTAATTGGATATCATCGCACCAGCGGGTCTTTGGTCTGCCTACTTTTCTTTTTCCCGCAGGTCCAGGCCACGCGGTAGTTCTTAATCCATCGATCGTCTGTTAGTCTTGAGACGTGTCCAGCCCACTTCCACTTAAGTTTTAAGGCGTATTTTAATGCATCAGTTAGTTTTGTCTTCTGTCTAATGTCTTTGCTTTTTACCTAATTCCCTCAATATATAAAAACTAAAAATTCGTCAGTCTATGCTACTTCCATAAGGTAGGTATTTATGAAGCTTTGACCGCTGTAAATATTTTTTTTATATAAAAAAAAATATTTGCCATAGATATCTTTTTTTTTTAATATGAACAATATTCACTAACTATTCGGGAAAGACTGTATTAGGAGTGGGTGCGAGAATAGTCCAACGGGCGGGGATCGAACCACCACCTCAGTGATGAGTACTTCCTGCTGTACCTTTGTGCTATTGAGGCTCTTTTGAAAGGTAAAAGGTTTCAATCGTCCAAGTTTAAAGTAAAATCTTTCGCGGAATTATATTTATGAGAAATCATCTTTCTAAAGCTAGTAACATAGCTTTGTGGCAAACCTTGGAAAAAATCTATTGTATTGTCTTTATTAAGACCAACCATAATCAAAGTGTGTACAACCCTGGGGTTCCGCGAAACCCTTGCAGAGGTTCCACGAGAGTTTTAGAAATAAAAAAAATAAACAGAACACCTCTCGCAGGTCGAACGTTTTTACGCATCGAATCATGAGGCGCAGCCGAAATTAGCCACCAATCACACTGGCTAAGTATGTAATAAGTAGTAACTGTTATATTGTACTTTTATTATTAACTAGCCGACGCCCGCGACTTCGTCCGCGTGAAACTCGATGTAAACTTTCAAGTACCCCTATCCTACCCCTACCCTACCTCTACCCTACCCATAGCCTACCTCTACCCCTACCCTACTTTTCTGGTTGATTTTATACACCTTGTGTCCGAAAAACCCAAATATCTTATGGAAAATATTTCAAAATAAAATGTAGCCTATGTTACTTGTAGATAATGTAGCTTTCGAATGGTGAAAGAATTTTTAAAATCGGTCCAGTAGATTTTGAGCCTATTCATTACAATCAAACAGACAAACATACAAACATACGAACAAAGTTTTCCTCTTTATAATATTAGTATAGATTAAGAATACATTTATAAAAACAATTGTTTTATTATAGGGTTCCGTCAGGTATTTCACCTTCCACAAAGGTTCCGACACTAAAGAAGTTTGAGAATCGCTGATTTAGACAATTGAGTGACTGGATTCTTGAAACCTGCTACTTATGTAAGAGGCATAAGACAGTGTTTCGTTTCACAGAGACCAGACAGCAATTACTCTACAAATATTACAAAAATAATAAACTTAGTACAAATAATATCAATGTAAATTAACTTCTACAAACAGCAATGACGTCACATTCATTACACAGAAAAAGAAAACGCAATATTAATCAATTTAACATCAAATTTATTATTCCCAATTCACAAAACAATTACGTATTAATTAGATAACTGTAATGACCGGCAATGTAGGGCAGTGTCTCGAGAGTAGGACAATAAGGGTATGAGCACACATTAATTTCAGAGCATTGCTGTGAAATTAAAGTAGTTCTTCATTCTTCAATAACTTTTAGTAGAAGCCGATGCCAGATAGTGGGTGGAGATTTTTCTTTACAAGGTAGCCCTAGTCTAGTAATTAAGCAATCTTAGAAGGAAGGCTAACTTGTTAGGAGGAGGATGAAAATTCAAACGCCTTCCGGTTTTTACACGACATCGCGCTAAATGGGTATGACTACACAGTAGTAAGTACAGAGCATTGCTGTGAAATTAAATTAGTAATTAGTATTCTTCGATAACTTTTAGTAGAAGCTGATACTGGATGGGGTTTTTTCCTTTACAAGGAAGCCCTAGCCTAGTTGTTATGCATTAAAAGATGGAAGCGGGCTTACTTGTTAGAAGGAGGATGAAAATTCAAACCCCTTTCGGTTTCTACACGACATCGCGCTAAATCGCTTGACGGTACGTTTTTGCCAGTAGGGTGGTAACTAATCACGGCCGAAGCCTTCCTAGGGCCTAGTTACCGCCCTACCGGCAAAGACGTACCGCCAAGCGATTTAGCTTTCCGGTACGATGTCGTATAGAAACCGAAAGGGGTGTGGATTTTCATCCTACTCCTAAAGAGTTAGCACGCTTCCATCTCAGATTGAATCATCACTTACCATCAGATGATTTCTTGAAATGCACATAACTGAAAAGTTGGAGGTGCAAGCCCCAGACCGGATTCGAACCTACGCCCTCCGATCGAAAGGCAGAGGTCATTTCACTGGGCTATCACGTCTTTTGTAATTCACTAAGTAATTAAGATAATATTAAGGTAATTAATGAAACACTAAGAAAAGTCCAGGATTTTATTATTTTTGTCCCTTATCAATCTAGAATAGTTTTTTTTATTTACAAAACATAATTTTCTTTTTGTACTGAATTTCATTAACATAATAAAAATGTAAATACCGTCAAATATAAAGTATTTTTGGGTTTGTATCGCTAATTATAGACTAGACTCCGTGCCACAAGAAAAGTCCCGCGGCTAAAACCTGAACTAAAATTGACAGCGCCCCCCCCCCCCCCTTTTTCTCCGAAACTACTGAATCAAAAATTTTGAAAAAAAAAATACGAAAGATGCGCTTTCTGCTTAAAGATATCCAGAAAACTAAAATTGAGGCAGCGCTTTACACAAATGACTATTATAGACCGCCATTACCCAATGACAATGAGCGACATTAAAACATTAGCGCCGCATCTACGGGACTTTTTTCGTGGCGCGAAGTATACCTGTAGTAGGTATCTAACTATTTTAATGTTATTCAGATACCTAGCTTTGTTTTAAAAATTGGCTCAATGCACGTCATGACGTCAATTAAGCCGGATTTACATATCTCTGACGTGTCGTGTCGCGACGTATCAGAACAGAATCGGTATTATACATTTTGTATGCGGCACATCAGAAGCCATCACGACATGTCACAACACATAAGTGTAAACGTTGCCATACAAAATGTATGATACCGATTCTGTTCTGAGTCGTGACGACACGACACGTCAGGCAAGTATAAATCCGGCTTTAGTCTGATTGATTTTGAACTCGTCTAGGGAGATGACCGAGTATTTTTTTGAACCCTTAAATAAAACCGGGGCTCTCAATTATGGGTTGTATGAAGCGTGAACCAAATTGATTAAACAGTCTTATCATAAACAAGCCATCCGGTATCGAATTTAACTACTTATTAAATGAGTCTCAAGCGAGTCGCAGGGATTCGCTGGATGCAGGTGGCTCAGTATCGTGATGTTTGGAAGTCCCTACAAAAGGCCTATGTCCTGCAGTGGACGTCCATCGGCTGACATGATGATGATGATGATGCAATGAGTCTTATAAGTTTGAATTCGTCTTATATGGAATTTGATCAATGAATTTACTTATTTACTATTAAATCGATGAAGTCCTTTATCACAGTAACAATAATTTTGATAATATGTTAACAAATACAACCTCCCATAGTTTTATAGTTGATACATTAAAATTATACTATATATATATTTTAATTATTCTGTATTATATACGTCTAGTTGGAATGATTCCAAACACTTTACAGGTACTGCTATGTAAAAAATATTTTATGAAATTAATAATTTGTGTTTGATTAAATATTTAGGTCATAGATTAATAGAGCCAAACAGCACCTGATTTGCCTCAATGGCATGACGCTACAGTGATGTAAAGTGTTATTCAGATAGCATGGGTACGGTAACAGTCGTCAGTATGAAGTTATCCGGTCTATTATCGTGAATCGCGGCAAACTTCCAAGAGTGAAACTGTCACCCGCACCATTCTACATGAAACGAACTGTAGTGGGAGTATGTACAGACGTCTACACAAAGAATCCTAAATGCTAAGTGGTTTTATTAAGCTATGACGTATGGCTCTTATGACGTAATGTATTCATATAAAACTGGGAGGAATTTTATTGTAAGAATCAATTCGTACTCGTACTAATATTATGTTCACTGGTCACCAGTCGCTTTGTTCTCCTCGTTTACATTCGGCAGAAAGTAAACAAGCCCCGCCAAGCCTGTAAAAGTGTAAACATTGTAAATTAATGTTTATTCTTAAAGCTCCATCATCAACATCAACAGCGTTTAAGGCTTTAAGCACAAGTAGAGTAAGATCCCAGTGCGATCTGATACATTTTATTAGGTATTTCACTGATTCAGTTTCATCCTCCTTAAGTTCTTAGGTTTTGAGTAGCATCATATGTGCTTTGAATACTTGCTAGTTTGTGGAAACTTGCTCTGTGACACCTGAGACATGATAACCCTGCTACAGGTGCTAGTTTGTGGATACTTGCTCTGTGACACCTGCTACAATAACCCTGCTACAGGGCTATTATGTATCTCGGTGTGCCATTCAAATTATGAGTCACTACATCATATTTTCGTTTATGCAATAACTTAAAATCGTATTTTCAAGGAAATTACTTAAGTAGTAGGCAGTATAAATTAGTAAGATTATTTCAACGAAAAACCGTTAATTACGTATTACGTATTTTCGTTAAAATAATGATTTTAAATGATGTAAACTGATGTAGACAAGATAATTTCGTTGAAATAACTATGTTGGATGATCACAATTACGAAAATATGATGAAAAACGATGTAGTGACGTACTATTTGAATGGTACACCGAGTTACAGAATAACCCAGCTGGCCAAGTACCAGGGGAAAAAGGCAAATAAATGAAAGTTGCACGTATGTTACGCAACTACTCAAAGATGTCTGGACTGTCAATTGTCAATATTGTAGGCAATATTATTAGCATATTTATGGCAAGATTGTCCCTAAAGTAATAATGCTGTCATATTGCCGGAGTAAGACTTACACCTATGTGTAACTGTTGAATACTCGTCCATTATGATATCAATTTACGTAATTGTTAGTGTTAAATCTTGAAATACAAGTTACGAAAAAAGTTGGTAGATATATGTGAGACGTGTCGCGTTTGTTTTTTTTTTATTGATTTCACCGGCCTATCCACGCTGCTCATTCTGTATCATTCTTTATTTTGTGGGTAATATATGCAATGTTTGTAATAAAATTCCGAAACAAAAAAGAATAACATAAAAATGAAAACACACAGATAACCATCGATCGTAGATCGTTAGATTGGCCTTAAAGCGTCGCGGAATTGTCATTGGTTTCGCACAATTATTAAATATTTTTTGAAGTCCACGTCACACAGCATGCGCTTGTTACGATAAGATAAGATGTGCACGTCTTTGTGTAATGGTTTGGGTAATTTTACGGCCTCCGTGGTGTCCTGGGTTCGATTCGGCTGGGCAGATTGAGATTTTCTTAATTGGTCCAGGTCTGGCTGGTGGGAGGCTTCGGCCGTGGCTAGTTACCACCCTACCGGCAAAGACGTACCGCCAAGCGATATAGTGTTCCGGTACGATGCCGTGTAGAAACCGAAGGGGGTGTGGATTTTCATCCTCCTCCTAAGTTAGCCCGCTTCCATCTATACATCATCACTTACCATCAGGTGAGATTGTAGTCAAGGGCTAACTTGTAAAGAATGAAAAAAAAAAATAATGGTATAAAGTTGTTCCGTCTATAGTATATAGAGAGGCCCATCTAACGATTTTTATCGATGCAGATTGAACACAAAAGAATAAAATAAGATGTGCGTGCACGTCTTTGTGTAATGACATAAAATTGTTCCTTCTATAGTATGGAGGAGCCCATCCATCGATTTATATCGATGCAGATAGAACAAAATGACTCCATATACATACCAAGCGCAACAAGAGACGTAGCAATGAATGGAGCCATACATCCCATGCTCAGCAATATAGGGAATATGATATTTCCACTCAGAGATCCGATCCGACCGACCATTATAATTATTGAAACAGCCAATGCTCTGGAATAAATAAAAATAAATATATTTGCATGTAAAATGAAAAGAGGGGATTGTTGTGCGGTTATGAAATGTTTTTACACCCACGGGCATACAAATAGTTTATCAAAAGGCACCATTTGTTGTATAACACAATATGAGTGGCTGTGATTGCGTAATATTGAATATTGAAAATTATATTTCTGAATATTGCAACTGAAATAAATTTTTAACTCTTACGTTTTCATTCAATTTCATTCATTTCAATATAATGTAACTGGATTACAATAGCTTTCTTGGTAACAATGGACCACACCTCTGACGATGTGACATGGTCATATAAATACATTTTCAGAGGATACTGGAGGACTATTCTGTTACGATGTTTTGTATAACTCATAAGGGCAAATTTTCGAATTCACCTCCATCTTTCTTTTTTAACTCCCAACGCAAAAAGATGGGTGTTATAAGTTTGACGTGTCTGTCTGTCCATAGATGGCACCATAGCTCCCGAATGGATGTAGCGATTTAAAATTTAGTTTGTTTTGTATGAATGTTATTTGCGAGTGTTCTTAGACATGTTTAATGAAAAACGGTTGAGCGGTTAAAAGTTCTGGGGATCGAAAGTGGGGAAGAATAACCGAATGTCTGCAAATATACTCAAATGAAAGCGCACTGAAAGAGAATATTGATGACTTGATCGAGAGTGTAATTATAATTAATCATTTCATGATGATTATCTATAGTAGGTATAGTGTGGAAAAAGAAAGAAGTGAATTTGGAACTCGCATTTGCGAGTTGTACAAGACATAGTTACAGAACTGTCTAGAGATATGGATTAAAGATACGACTACTAAAACTGTTCACATGTGGGCAGGAAATATTAATACACTTACGGGTATACAAATAGTTTATCAAAAGGTATTCAAGCACTCAATATGAGTGGGTGTTATTGTATAAGTTTGAGTATCGAAATATATTTTGTCGAGTTGCAACTGAAATGAAATTTTAAAATGCTGGGTTATATTTAAAGACAAAGCGATATTTTATTACGATCGCATCGTACCTACGTAAATATCAATGGCCTTCGTCCCTCACACTGTGACTTGGTAAGGAGTGCAAATTTTTCATTTAATGATAATATATGCCTTGACTGTGATTTCATCTGATGTTAGTGCAACGTCACTAAGTCTGATGGAAGCGGGCTTATTTGGAAGAGGTACGTGTTTATTCTACTTATACCTCTGATGATTTCTACGCGACACCGGAATGCTAAATCGTTTGCCGTCAAAGATTTTATACTAGTAGATATGTTATTAACACGTCGAAACTGAGGCGCAGAATTATGGCTTCTCATAGTAAACAACGAAAGTTAATTCAACAAATAATACTTACCTTAATATTATCTACGAGTATAATGTCGAACTGTGTGTTTAGAATGTGTAAAAGCTAGTGGTTACATAAATATAATATAATCACTTTTTGCGGTGATTTTGTAGGCACGTAGGCAGTGTTTAATGTCACTGTTACGGTACGTCTTTGTCGGTAGGGTTAATTAGTCTCGGTCTGGCTATAGTCAAGGGCTAACTTGTAGCTATAGTAAAAAAATCCGTAAGGAGACTTATATAAACTGTACACATTAAATACTGTTCACAATGAATAGCAATTTTACTATACGCCGTAAATAATAGTCCACCTGCTGGCCTATTTACTATTTTGGTCTTTATTATCATCCTATTAAAATGAACATCAACTCTTTTGAGAAATATCATTTACATATATGATATCCACCACTATGCACCATATAACATTTGTTTATATAATCTTATCTCAATTTCGTATTATGTCAACTAGCACACGTCAAAGATAGTGAATTAGCCTGCTGTAGCTATGCAAATAAGTAAGACGGTAGAACTTCCCCTGCGAAATTCTCTCACATAAAGGCTCTACTACTGCGTATGTTGTACTTCCAAGAATTAGTCGAATACATGCAACATCGAAAACCCAACCGAATATTCGTTATTGAAACAAAAAATATCCGAAACCAAAAAAAAATCCGACACTGAAATTTTTCTAAATGATTGAATTGATGTTCTTCTTGGGTGATGCTGGAAGGTTATGTAACTTAAGTTTACCTAGGTAAACCTACCTAGTATTGTTTACTCAAGCTTTAGGGTAAAGCCCAAAAATGAAAGCAACTTCATTTTTATTTGCGGCTTATAACAACATCTAGGTTTACCCAACCCAATCTGGGTAATGTAAGATTAATTGAGAAATTAAAAATTAACTACATTGATAAATTATCTTATCAATACTTTATTATTACCTATAAAGAGGTAAAGTTTGTAAGGTTGTAATCTTTGAAACTACTGAACTGATATATACCTATATTTCATCCCCCTATTCCCAAGGGAACGGAAACTATGCAGATGAAAACGCGGGGCGTATGCTAGTCAGTTACATAACATTTTTTTTAATTCTTTACAAGTTAGCTGTTGACTACAATCTCACCTGATGGTAGATGATGATGCAGTCTATCAAGGTAGCGTGCTAACTTGTTAGAAGCTGGACGAAAATCCACAGTGTTGTTTATTTTATAATAAATATTATAAAACAAACGACAACTGTTGAGGATAAAATACACTCAACAGATATAAAACAAGGAAAACTTACCGTAACGTCGTAGGAAACACTCTAACAAAGAGGTTTTGCTGTAAACTCAGCGCTGTCTGCAACAGTCCACAAGTCGCTGACATGAGGACAGCGATCACTATGGACTGTTTGGTCCAATACAAGGAGCCAGAACATATAGAGCACAGTATCAGGATTATAAACATTAGTGTTTTCTGTCCCACACTGTTGACGAGGCACGCGCTTATCACCACGAATACCAGCGAGATGCACCCCAATATTATTCCGTTCATGTATGTTTCACTGCCGCTCAGTTTCTGAAAAAAAAATCTATATCTATCTGGTCGAATTCTATACATTTATTCGCAATTTGAGATTTTACTTATACCATTTGTAACACCAAACGTTACCGTGGCATAGAGTACTATTAGCGCCATCTAGAATCTATACTTATAATACGAATTCTGTACATTCTGTACATTGAAGATATTTTGAAATTTTTTGTTGGGGGGCATTATAAAGTCGATACTGAAGCTAAAATTTTTTTTTTCGATTTTTGTCTGTGTCTGTCCGTGTTTTTTTTGGTATTTGGTCATCACGCTGAAACTACTGAATGAATTCAAATGAAACTTGGCACGGTTTAATACCATAATACGGAGGTTAGGTTAGGATACTTTTTATTGCGAAAATAAAATGAGAAGGGGGTGAAATAAAGGTTGAAAGTTTGTGTGGAAAGTCCTTCGTTTTTAGAGTTACAGTTTTAAAAATTTGTTCATAAATCATAAAAAAAATCGAAACATAATGTAATTCAAAAATTTTGAAATATCAACCCATAAAGTGGGTGAAACAGGGCTTGAAAGTTTAAATTGATTTCCACGCGGACGAAATCGGGTTTCCGTTAGTATCGTCCTTGTATGTGGGTAAACGTTAACTCAAAATGGATTTAACGGTTGTTTTGATGTTTTTTGTTTGTTAACAAATAATATAAACAATATAATATAAACAATAATATAAACAATATAAAAAAGAACAGGTATGCCGTATAATTTGTAATTGAAGATTTTCGGATGAGATAGACCCATCACCTTATTGGTGGATTGGTAGTGGAGGAGCTATCCCAGGGTAATTTTTAAAAATCGGTACATTTTTGCCCCATTTAACCCAACTCAATTTAATAATAAATGATCCCTACTATCACCCCTTATGGGGATCGCTATACGTTTTCAGTGATCCTGTATAGTGATTCTCTCCTTTATTATTATTTTTTTTTTTTAATTTTTAACAATGTCAATATAAATATAAAATACAAAACACTATTAAACATTTATAAAAAAAACAACCCTCCCGCTGCGGGACATTTGAGTGCCCAAGCAACCGGTCAGGGCTCCAAAGTGAGGAACCTCCTCACAATACGCGCCGACTCAAGAATCACTAACTTTTGTATCTGACTCTTGATCCAACAGTTAAGCGAAAGCTTCTTAAGATGTTGATAGCTTTTCTCTATAAGACAATTGATTGAAACAACTATCTGAACAATAATATTTGACTCAACATTCCACATGGCGGTAATCTCGTGAGCAAGGTCCAAGTATTTTGATACTTTTTCCTTTTCGGCTTTAACCAGATTATCGTCATGTAGAACAGTAATATCAACAAATATTGCTGTATATTCCATTATTAACATACCGGTATACAGATGCCCGGTTCAGTCATATTCCTCATTGCTCTAGACTGTACTTCCTTCAGTCCTTCCATATAATCAGTAATCATTACACAAAATGGCGCTGACTCTCCGTTGCTTTTGCTGTAGTTCTCGATTATGGTGGATATCTGCGGGTACCATAGTCTTAGAGATGTGAATCTGTATAGTAAATTTTTGTTTATGTATATTCTTTGATAGTAATATTAAAGACTAGCGAATAATAAGAATGAGCCGTATATATGGATATGACCTCTGCCTCCAATTCCGGAGGATTTGTGTTCGAATCCGGTCTAGAGCATGCGCCTCCAACTTTTCAGTTGTGTGCATTTTAAGAAATTAAATATCACGTGTCTCTAACGGTGAAGGAATAAATATCGTGAGGAATCCTGCATACCGAAGAACTTTCTTAATTCTCTGTGTGAAGTCTGCCAACCCGCATTGGGCCAGCGTGGTGGACTGAGCTCTGCAGTGAGCTGACTATGGGTTGATAATGATGATGATGAATATTAAAAACTATAGCACATTAACAGAGTCAAAAATTTGCAGGGCATGGAAGAAACACTTTCAACAAAGTGCCCTGTAAAATTAAACAAATAAGAAGCGTTAAATACAATACGTTTTCAAATATTAGTTGATACTTTACTGATAAAATATATAGAACGCTTGCAAGACACGTTAATAATAGGTACATGCGAAGACATAACTTCTATCTGAGATGAAATAACTATACGCATAAGAAATAAGAATTAATCTAATCATCATTAAAAATAACTACTCACACAATAAGTCCTGCAAAAGTAATGAATGAAAACAGTAGAAGTTTATAAATTAGGGGTCTCCTAAAGAGTTCTTTCACTTCGATCAGGGCGTTAACCAGTTGTTTCTTGAGGCTTATGACGTCAGTCGGCTTAATAGTTCCAGACGTGTTGAATGATAGGATCTGAAAGGTAAATAATTTCTTTATTATCGGATCTAATGCATAATCTGAAGCTACTGTTACACATGCTCATTTGAAGCACGAAAGCATGCTACTATTGAGCAGTTGCTACTTATTAGCATGTATATCGCAACATTGCTAATAATGAGCATGCTTATTTCGAGCTTGCTCAAGAATCAACAGTCGTGCGATTTATGAGCATGCTACTTGCTGCGCGGGTGTAAGAGGTCGTGCTTTTAGCGCGTCTGAACAGGTTTGCTTATAGAGTATGCTAGTCGATCAGCATAACTATTCTGTATTCTCTTCACCTTCATCTCTCCCAGGAGCGATAGATATAAATTAGCATGTATAATTAGAATGTATGCTTTGAGCATGCTTATTCAGGAGCATACTTAAAAATAGCATGCTTTTTGCTAGCATACTTAGTAGCACGTTTTTATCATTTGTAACAGTACCATAAAGCTATTTTACTTCTAAATTAAAAAAGTGCAACTATGAGAAACAAACTAATAACCCAAAAATTAAGGGCACAAAGGAGATAATAGTTATAATCTAGATAAAAATTCATGATGATTATAATGATGCTAATGATGTTGATAGAAATATGATATGCCTTAAAAGAACTTACAGGAAATGAATCTCGATCGTTCCCAGTATTCATACTGTATATGGTTTTGAGTACTTCCAAGGCTTCCTTCTCCTGGCCATGCGACAGGAGGAACTTCGGGCTCTCCGGTAAATAGTAATACAGAATGAACGCCAGTAAACTCCATATTGAACATATGTAGAGGTAAATGTTCCACGCGTGCAATTCTGAAACATAAAAATAATAATATCAATACATATAAATAAAATATAAGTGTCTGTCTGCAAGTTTTTCAAAATTTAAGTGCTTTCACGAAACCAACTCATTATGAGTTGGTTTCTTCAAGCTTCTTAAAATTTTTATGTCTGTCTGCCTGTTTGTCCGGAATAATTTCTGAAATGGCTGAGCCGTTTTAACGAGGTACGTACGTAGTTACTGGTAGATAAAGGATCATGGACAATGGCTACACTTATCCTTTAAAAATCCATGGTTTCCTCATGATTTGTGCAAAATAGAATTTCATGCGTAGAAAGTCACTGGCATCCCTTAGTATTACTAGTAAATATAGATTACCGACATGTGGCGGTAACGTAATGATAGTCGTTGCAGTTGATGTTCTTATAGTGAAAAATTGGATCAAGAGTCGGATACAGAAAGCAGTGACACTTGAGACGGCCCGTAATATAAAGAGCCTCCTCTTCACTCTGGAGCCCTGACCACTGGTTGCTTGGGCAATCAAAATTGTTTTTTTTTTTTTTAATTTTGATAATGTTTTGTATATTTTGTAGTTTATAAGCCTTGTTAAAAATTTAAAAAGAAAGTAAAAAATAAATAATTATATAGATAAAATAAATCGAATGCAAGACAGACGCAGTCGCGGCCGTGCACTAGTAATATAATAATTTTCATCGTCAAACAACACAATCTTGATGATTAAGTACACAGAACATACAACATCAGTATTTATCTTAAATGTTCCTCTTATCTCAAAATCATTGCTCTTCTGAATAACATTATGTAGACTCTTGATTAGGAAAGATTTATTACTCTGAACCTAATACCATAATGATATAATACACTACAGCTGCACCACAGTATATATTTACTGTGGCTGCACTGTTATTAGGTCCACTGTAGTACCTACATAACACGTATAAAATATCGGAAAAATACTTTCTTTAATCGTTAATGAATTAAGCATTCCATGACTGAAGCTTTGCATCACTCGAGTCAATCTATAAAATGTAAAATGCTGAACCGGGAACCGAACTAGGGGACCTTTTAGTTGAAAACCATTATCGAGCCATTTCTTTGGAATTTATTTAAAAAATCCGCTATAGTGTTTTTCAGATAGGAAGGGTACAGTGACAGATGCTGTCATGTGTCACGCATATGAAGTTTCGTATTATTTTATAGATAAAATGTATGGCGGATGACGTTGTAATTGCTTGAGGGGTACCGCCCACTTTAGAGAAGGGCCTTGTGACGTCAAACAGCAATATATTCGGTAAGGTTTAAAATAAATCGAACAAATTAATTCTAGAATTTTGTCAATTATGATATTTATGTATAATGTTATTTATACAGCAGCAACAGTTATAATTGTTGTTTTATATATGTTATTTATGTTAAAATAACAATATAAAACAACAATTAAAGCTGTTACACTGTTAATTAGATAATCACTGTTGTTTTAAAGTCCTTTGATACACAATTCTATCCACTTTTTACCCGACTGCAAGAAGGGTTATGTTTTTCGCGCGTATCTTGTATGTATGTATGTATGTATGTAATATTCTGTATTACCTCATATCTTCCAAACCGCTGGACGGATTTTCGTAATTAAGATATAGTTAGATTAGTCTTAATAACCCAAGTGTTCTTAGATAGGTGAAATTTAAAAATTACCAACAAGACGACTGTGAGACGCTATAGACTCGAGGTGAAAAAAAAAATTTTTTTTTTAATATTGCAACATGGGTATCAAATTCAAGGGCTTTTTGAGAGGATTTCAAAATGGTATATCATGGCCATGTTAAAAAAAACTACAATTAGAAAAACGTTATTTATTAATTATCTAGCAATATACGCGAGGCGGATGACTATGGGTGCGAGGTTTATGAAGTGAAGTTTTAGAACACCTAAAATAGACTAAATTTTATATTTATTATAAAAATTGGACAAGTGCGAGTCGGATTCACCCACCGAGGGTTCCGTAGATTTTTTACATATTTACTTAACTTCGGTTGGACGTATACATTATCGTAATTTGTAACATGTAACAAACGTAACAAATAAATCCGAAATTCACCATCTATCTTAACTAAAAAGTGTGAAATAAATAAATTAATTAAACAAATAAAAAAACCCGACTGCATAAATGGTACAAAAACTGAAAAGAAAAAAAACAAGCTCAGTCCAGAAGTGTAGAAAGCAATTAGAAAACAGTCGGGACCTATTAAAAAATGTAGACGAAAATCATTCTATTCAATGTAATATTTATTAGTTTTACTTTTAACATCTCAGTCCTCAATGACACGACAATCTTTTCCCTCTTAAAAGCCCGGTGACAGGTGACAGTTGACAGTTGTCAGTCGCCACAGAAAACAGCTACCAAGAAAGGTGGCTGTTTACATATGTATACTTATAGTGAATTTTATTTATCTATGACACAATTATTTATTAAAACTATATTTCAAAGTGTTTATTAATTAAACCTCGTAAACCTGGATAAATTTATGTGTATGTGCAATAACTTAAAAATATAAAATTCACGCGATAAAAGCTATGCAATAGCTTAAAAATAAAGACGTCACAGTCGGGTACATTATCTATTTGTTATCGTTAGTAAAACTAATTTAAAATTTTTCCCCTTCGAAAATGTTACTTGTATTAAAATTGACACAATATGATAAAAGTGTCGTTTACTATAATTTGACAGTCATGTCTGTTTGTACCTCCCCCAGGAGCTGTTCCTCGCGGGTTTTTTAACACCTTCATAGGAAAATGGCAAAATATTAAAAAACCGACATAACAACACATTTTTTTTAATTTTTGTGTCTTTTATCTTACCCGATGTCAATACTATCTGAGTTGGCTTATAACATCAAGTGAAATTGCATTCAAGCGATAAGCAATCAAAAAAGTATTATGTAAGTGTTATCTAGTGCAGTCGCATTGTTATTGTTGAAAAATATCAAATGCTATAAAAATAATCATATCAAATACTAGGAAACTATTTAAACCAATGATAACTTTATACTATAGATCGGTTACGTCCCTACAAAATCACAAATTGCACAATTTTGTCTTTAATTCTAATATATATTTATGAATATGACGACATCAAGCGAGTTGCAGGAATTCGCTGGATGCAGGCGGCTCAGGTTCATTATTTGGAAGTACCTACAAAAGGCCTATGTACAGCAGTAGACGTCCATTGGCTTATGTGATGATGATGATGATGATGATGATGATGATGGTGATGATGATGATGATGATGATGATGATGATGAATAACAATAAGTCTTACTTACCAAAGTATCCCTCCCATACAACCACATGTATAGGAAGGGGTAGAGATACCCATGCTAGCAATGCTGCTATGATCAGAGAAGTAGAGGCAAAACCCGAGTAAGCCAGCAGTACTCTATCTCTTACATGAAACGGTGTGAACTCAGAGAGCATTGACGATATAGCGCTAAAACTCAAACTTAATCTGAAAATAAAAAAAAATTATAATAATTAAAAATACATTTTAGCAATATTAAGTTTAACTCGTGGATTAATGCGAGTCATCTTCTAAATCGTAAATATAATTACTTATAAACGAGCTGTCATTAAAGTGCTTTTAAAATTATTAAGTTCTCCATTTGAACACTAATATATTAGCACTATATCTATAAATTAGCACTATTCTGTAAATTTAAATGTATCTATTTTATAAATAAATTTGCCAACCCAGTCAAGCTTCGCCTTTCTTATCCCTACTCCACACTACTCTACCTCTACCCTACCCCTCCCTTCCCTACTCTACACCTACCTTACCCGTACTCTACCCCTAGCCTACCCCTACCCTACCCCTACCCTACCCCTACCAGACCCCTACCTCTAAGATAACTTTCATCATAAGAATGTAAAAAACAGCTTTTTATTAGCGTTTATTTTATTAGAATTTTAAATCTAATTATTTTAAGAGACACTGGAAGAAGATTAATTTATTTTCTTCATTGCTTGAACACTTTTAAGTAGGTAGGTACGTATATAATACGTACCACTAAGCTACAGTTCTAGTTCTAATTTATCGAATGCCTTGAAACAAAAAAAAAATAATCATTATGCGCATTAACGCTAATATTAATGTATGCATTGATACTTGATAGTCGATGCATTTGGGAAGTGTGCTCAGGAAATACATATAAATTTAGTTCCGCCGTCACTTTTCTGCAATATTATCTTATTCATTGACAACGGATGAAATGTTTGCATCCTGGTTTCTAAAAGCAAGGTTTTTGTAGATTCGTCTTTCAATGATCTAGTTTTATCGTTTATTATCTTATAATTTTTGTTATTATTAGTAGGTATACACCTCCAAACTTCTCAGTTGTGTGCATTTTAAGAAATTAAATGTCACGTGTCTCAAATGGTGGATTACATCGTGAGGAAACCTGCATACCTGAGAATCTTAATTCTCTACGTGTGTGAAGTCTGCCAACCCACATTGGGCCAGCGTGGTGTACACTATTATTCTAACAGTATTGAAAAGATACATTGTAATGCCTGCCTTCCAACCTTCCGAAACAGTGGTAATCTCTTTACATATATAAAGTAAGCCTACTATTAGTAGGTATACACTATTATTCTAACAGTATTGAAAATATACATTGTAATGCCTGCCTTCCAACCTTCCGAAACAGTGGTAATCTCTTTACATATATAAAGTAAGCCTACTATTAGTAGGTATACACTATTATTCTAACAGTATTGAAAATATACATTGTAATGCCTGCCTTCCAACCTTCCGAAACAGTGGTAATCTCTTTACATATATAAAGTAAGCCTACTATTAGTAGGTATACACTATTATTCTAACAGTATTGAAAATATACATTGTAATGCCTGCCTTCCAACCTTCCGAAACAGTGGTAATCTCTTTACATATATAAAGTAAGCCTACTATTAGTAGGTATACACTATTATTCTAACAGTATTGAAAAGATACATTGTAATGCCTGCCTTCCAACCTTCCGAAACAGTGGTAATCTCTTTACATATATAAAGTAAGCCTACTATTAGTAGGTATACACTATTATTCTAACAGTATTGAAAAGATACATTGTAATGCCTGCCTTCCATCCGAAGCAGTGGTAATCTCTTTATATATATATAAAATAAGCCTACTTAAAATAGAATTTTTACTTGACATGAGATTGATTTCAAAAGCAAGTAAATAGTTTAGTTTAGTGTTTCAAATGTATCTCCAATCGTTGACGATTCTTTTAAAACATAAGTTATCTATTATGATTGCAATTTTCACTTTTTTAATGTTTTTTTTAAATATATTTATCGAGATGAGCAAATAAAATTTTAAAGTTAGATTTAAGTTACATTTTCTTTTTTTTTTTTTATTCTTTACAAGTTAGCCCTTGACTACAATCTCACCTGATGGTAAGTGATGATGCAGTCTAAGATGGAAGCGGGCTAACTTGTTAGGAGGAGGATGAAAATCCACACCCCTTTCGGTTTCTACACGGCATCGTACCGGAACGCTAAATCGCTTGGCGGTACGTCTTTGCCGGTAGGGTGGTAACTTGCCACGGCCTAAGCCTCCCACCAGCCAGACCTGGACAAATTAAGAAAATCTCAATCTGCCCAGCCGGGGATCGAACCCAGGACCTCCGTCTTGTAAATCCAATGCGCATACCACTGCGCCACGGAGGCCGTCAAAACACTAGATACTAGATACTATATTTAATTGTTAATGATGCTTAAAAGTAAAGAAACAACCCTTGTAAAATGAAAATCATACTAATCAAATGCCACATCGAAACTTTCATAAACAAGTTATATGGATATACTTATCCTTATATGTTTACAGAAAAAAAAGCCGATTCATTAATTATTTAATTTTACGTATCTTTGACAAGAGATGATAATTATCTTTGTACAAATAGGTCTTGGGTAATCAGAAGCTGCTATTTGAACAATATAGCTGATAACAAATTACACCATGTCAAATGTGATAAATTTTATAATCATTATAGAATTTAACAGTGCAAGATTTTATCTAGACTATTAAAATATTATGGGGAAGTTTAGTATTCTGATAATAAATTAGCTTTTTTTAAATGTACCTCAAAAGTATGTGAAAAATGAGCACGATGAATTACTATATCTATACTAATATTATAAAGCTGAAGAGTTTGTTTGTTTGTTTGATTGATTGAACGCGTTAATCTCAGGAACTACTGGTCCGATTTGAAAAATTCTTTCAGTATTAGATAGCCCATTTATCGAGAAAGGCTATAGGCTCTATTTTATCCCCGTATTCCTACGGGAACGGGAACCACGCGGGTGAAACCGCGCAGCGTCAGCTAGTAAAAAATATAAGGAGAGAAGACCTTTTGTTTATTTGTTTGGAACCGAATATTTTTTTAACCGATTTTAATAATTCTTTTACTAATACAGAGCTATATTATCATCAAATATCGAAAGCTATATTGAATCCCATATTCCCCACATGTAAAGGGCAAAACCGCAGAGCGTCCGCTAGTGTTGTATAGCTTAGGAGTTCCTATACTACCTACCAACCTATATACCTAACAACTTTACTCCAACAATAATAAATAAAAAATAAATGTACTTAAACTATACACATCACTATCTAGCCCCAAAGTAAGCATACAGAGTAGCTTGTATTATGGGTACTAAGATAGTTGATATAATAATATTAATATACATTTATATACTACATATAAATACTTATATAATATAATATAATATATAAATACACACAGACACTGGAAAATACCCATGCTCATCACTCAAATATTTTCCAGTTGTGGGAATCGAACCCACGGCCGTGGATGCAGAAAGCAGAGTCACTACCCACTGCGCCACGCGGCCGTCAAACACTAGTTTCCTATGTTATTACACCGCTGCCAGTTATACGCAAGTTTTGTTGATACTGTCCCCGATGTTACGCAAGGATCCAAATTCCAATCGAAAATCAGGAAGTGAGTCTCGTTCAGCTACCAATATTTGACTTATAATAGTTACAAATTAACAGAGCAAGCACAGAATAAAGATAATACAGAATGAGTCTTTACAAGCAGCGTGCTGAACCCATAAAAAAACCGAACCTCACGCGTCTCCTTGACATCAACATACTTGGAATACACAATTTTTTTCATAATTTGTATTTAAAAATTTAACACTAACATCAATTACGTAAATTAATTTAATAATCACTAATTACCAATAAAAATACTCCATCTTATTTCTTTAATTTTTGTGAACAGTTTTTAATATACTTAAAAACATAAGACGCCATTTTTCTTGATTAATATTGAAAGGTACGACGTTTCGTGTCATGCTGAATCGAGAATGTATTCGTTTTTAAATTTCCTATTCGAAGCGGCTACGACACTTTCGTGTTGCGTACGCTCTATCTGCCTGTTATTGATAAATCTGTGAGGGCAAGTTACATAATTGAAACATATTTAAATTAATAGACTTTATCAATACAATAAAAAATAAATCCTCTTCCTCATGTTTAATATAGTTCGATATTTGCTTACGATTTAAATAACCTCGGTCAAGTACATGAAAATAATTGAATGCAAAGGCTTCAAATCTGGTTTTAAATTAAGTATCGTGTTTACTGTATTAACTAATTGACACTTAAAATATTTTTGAAATTAAATAAACATGTTTGTTTTGTTGAAATATTTTATCATTAATTAAATAAACGTTATACCTGCAACCAATGATGTTAAATACTGTTAGATGTGTTAAAAAATGAGGTGCTCAAAAGAGGAAATTTCCACTTCTCAATGTTAGTTGTGGTCAACAAAGAACGTTATTTAAACAAATAATACCTAAATATCGTCTACAATGTCGAGTTGTGTATCCAGGAAGTGTAAAAACTATATATACTAAATAAATAATGGTATTAAAGACAAAATTGTGCATGTGTGCGCTCAGTTTTGTAGCTTTTTAACCGACTTCAAAAAGGAGGAGGTTCTCAATTCGGTCGGTATTTTTTTTTTTTTTTTATGTATGTACACCGATTACTCACGCCTGGGCCGATTTCAAAAATTCTTTTTTTGTTTGAAACGGTGTAATCCCCATTTAGTCCCATTGCCATCATATCAAGATCTGATGATGGAATCCTGGAGAAATTGAGGGGAACTTTTGAAAATTACATGGGTGTCTAGTGTGTTCGTATAATTTTCAATTTAGTACTTTTAAGCACTACAATTTCATGAAGGTTTAAAATCGATCTGATGATGGAGCCATAAAACAGACGAGGGAACTCCTCGGCGATTTACAGCAGCTACCTTGTGTTTGGGCTTCATTAATTTGTATTCATGAGAACTTTCGATATAGATAGGTTGTGACTGTCGTTTAGGGGTTTGGTGATGAAGACCAAAGACAATTAAGGGAACTCCTTAACAGTTTACAGTAACTACCTTGAGTTTGGCCTTGATTAATTCTTATTGCTGAGAACTTTCTACCTATATGAGTTATGTCTCTTATTAGGAGTCTGATGATGAAGACCAAGGTCAATTAAGGGAACCCCTTGACGGTTTACGGTAGCTACCTTGTGCTTGGGCTTGATTAATTTGTATTGCTGAGAATTTTGTACCAAGATGGGTTGTGACTGTCATTAGGGGTCTGATGTATTCGTTTGAGATAAATTTTTACACTAACTAAAAATGGAAAAATAATAAAAATTTTAATAAAAAAAATACAACCGACTTCAAAACCTAAAAACGTACCCACTAAACTAAAAAGTGAAAAATAACATCATAATATGTTCTACCTGCTGATCAGTATGAAGGCGGTGCTTAGCCGGTGTTGTCTTAATGTAAGCCATTTCTGACAGGACCAAATGAAACAACACTGTCTGCAAAATCTATCTGTAAGATATTCTCACATGGCTTGAATTAATACATCACCGGCTTAGCACCGCCTTCATACTGATCAGCAGGTAGAACATATTATGATGTTATTTTTCACTTTTTAGTTTAGTGGGTACGTTTTTAGGTTTTGAAGTCGGTTGTATTTTTTTTTATCCGAATAATTAATTCGGATCACTTTTTGCGGTGATTTTGTAGGGACGTAGCCGATCTATGATAAAAAATTATCATTGCCAACAACAAATTCACTAAAAGCCTTTTATTCGCGGAGTATACGTATAAAAACGCCGCGAACACAGAAACCGTTAAGTTGGAATAGTAATTACATATGTGTGGATGTAGATGTAGTTGTAGGGGTTAAGTTCTCAGGTGGCAAATCAAAAACAAAAATTTTGAAAATCAAATTTTTGGAAATATTTTTTTAGATTTAGGATAAGGTTTAACGAACTTACTACTTTTTCTGACTGGTTTTTACCAGTGACCAACCAAAAGGGTTGTGGATATTCATCCTACTCCTAACAAGTTAGCCCGCTTCCATCTTAGATTGCATCATCACTTACCATCAGGTGAGATTGTAGTCAAGGGCTAACTTGTAAAGAATAAAAAAAAATCTTAAAACGCACCTAACTGTTAAGCTGGAGATGCATGGACCGGATCAGATTCGAACTCTCCGAATTGAAGGCAGACGTTATATCCACTAGGCTATCATGGCGGGTACTTTTTACTATAGTAATATTATAAATGGGGTACTTACGAAATACCTTCAATGAGTTTTATAAACAACATCATCCAATAAGTTTGGCTCGACCCTTCTATTAAAGTGCCAATAAATATCCCAACGTTTCCGCCTATCAAAAATATTTTCCTACCAAACGTATCCACTAGGAACCCTGTAAAGAGGCTGGCACCTATTTGTCCTGAAAAGAAAATGTATATCTATACTAATATTATAAAGCTGAAGAGTTTGTTTGTTTGTTTGATTGAACGCGCTAATCTCAGGAACTACTGGTCCGATTTGAAAAATTCTTTCAGTGTTAGATAGCCCATTTATCGAGGAAGGCTATATATAATACCTGTATTCCTACGGGAACGAGAACCACGTGGGTAAAACCGCGCGGCGCCAGCTAGTTTGTAATAAACGCAAGCCATATACATATTAGGTACAGTGTCATTAACACTATAATACGACTTTCTACGCCTGCGTCATTACAATAGGATATAGTCTGGCAAGTTCATTGATGACACTCCCATGATATGCGGGCGACGGGGGAAAGACTGCGCGGGTGTGAAATCGTGCGTGCGGGAAAGTGAGGTACATCAGTCGTGGGTTTTTCATTCGTCGCTACACGCCCCCCGGCGCGCGCAGACCATCGGGAGTGTTACAAACGAAACTGCCAAGTTATAGTTGACTCATGTCAAATTTAATGTAAACAATATTAATTTCGCATAGTACATGGATCAGGGAACTGAAATATATCGTTATTCGATATTTTAATTAATAAAAGTTAAATTATATTTCTTATAAAATTAATTAAAAATAATGTTTTTTTTTAAATTAAAAATCATGTTTTTTTTTTAATTTTTGAAACGTGAAAAAATCTGTCGTCCATTTTGTGACGTCACAATGTCAAACTATTACTGTTAACTAATATTTTTGTCAAACGCTTCGTTTGTAAGGGATTTGTTATAGTGACGTCTTTAAACAGTTAAAATATATACTATCATGGCTGACAACCGTTTTGGATTTTACTGCCACAAACATATACCTACTAAAATTTTCATGTAATCACGTTTCAAAAAATTAAAAAAAAATGTTTAGTAGAATGTTAGAACTATTTAACATTTTCAAAAAGTGTCAACTAGCTTACTATCATCAAATTACTGTCATTTAAAAATACTTGTCATAAAGTTTACCTAAAAACGGTATCGCATTTAACAATCCCTTGAACATTATGGTCATTTTCAGGTCACATTCAGCCACTGGAAGGATATACGATGACGTCGTGGTCACCAGCATGGCAGCAAAGATGGAGCATAGAGTAGCAGCGAGCAGCAACAAATGGAATTTTCCAAATTTACACAGCGTCAGGGCGTCTTCTAAAACCTTCATTGCGTCTCCATCGCCTTTGCTCGGTTGAGCTGTAACAAAAGAAATAGTTCAAGTCTGACGGCCTCCGTGGGGTAGTGGTATGATTTAGGTTTTCTTAATTGGTCTATATCTGGCTGATAAGAGGCTTCGGCCGAGGCTAGTTACCACCCTATCGGCAAAGACGAACTGCCAACGACTTAGCGTTCCGGTATGATGTCGTGTAGAAACCGAAAGGGGTATTGATTTTCATTCTACTCCTAGCAAGTTAGCCCGCTTCCATCTTAGATTGCATCATCACTTACCATCAGGTGAGATTGTAATCAAGGGCTAACTTGTAGAAAATAAAAAAAGACGGTTTTAGATGCAAGTACGACTATACACCCAGGTGGACTTACAATGTCAAGCGATTTCCAGGGATTCGCTGGATGCAGGTGGCTGTTTGGAAGTCCCTACAAAATACCTCTATGTCCTGCAGTGGACGTCCGTTGACTGATATGATGATGATGATACCGATAATAGTCAACTTTCCAGTTGTGTGCATTTTAAGAAATTAAATATCACGTGTCTCAAACAGTGAAGGAAAAACATCGTGAGGAATCCTGCATACCAGAGAATTTTCATGATTCTCTGCGAGTGTGAAGTCTGCCAATCAGCATTGGGCGTGGTAGACTATTGGCCTAACTCTTCTCATTCTGAGAGGAGACTTGAGCTCAGCAGTGAGCCGAATATGGGTTGATAATAATCATGATGATGATGAGTGGGGTTAGAACCTATAGCCTCTCGGTGTTGATTCTACCCATATTAGTCCCTACACAGGCGGACACTTCAAACGAACAAATACAAGGAAATATAATTAAAATTCCAAAGAAAATGTTTATATCAATTTAAAAAGTACATTTGATTTGGGCAATTAAATTAAAACTTAATTAATAAATTATACTCAAAGCAAACAGGAACCTGTGTAAAATATTTGTAAAATTTCAACTCGCTCGGATAAAAATTCCGGCACTTTCTGATTTTATGCGAAATCAAAAGCTGAATTCTCCGAATCAAAATTTCACGGAAATGCCTGAACTAATACAATTATGCAACTGCATACGATTGCAAGTTCAATGATAGATAGAAAAATAATTTACCAAGTGAACCACATGTGGCAAAAAAGAACATCCTGTATGTTAACCACATGTGGTATCAAGATATGCATCTTTAGGTCACATATGGTATTCACAAAACACAGAGTCGCTCTGTGAGCGAGAAAATCGATAGTAAGACATTTTGTTTTGAAATTACCATCGCGGACTTTTTTGTAGAAATATTCCAACATGCATGTGGAATGTTGTTTTACGAATATATTTATATACAGAGTGTCCTGTAATTAATGGATTAAACACAAATGGTAGATACACGATGGTGTATCTAGCATTCATTTTGGTGCATCTAAAGACCAATCTGAATAGTTTTAAAAAAATCCCTAGGGTGACCAAGTTGTATTTTTTTTCGGATTTTTCAAATATTTCTTTAATGAAACAGGTTTTTAATGAGATAGCTGCTTTAAGATAAGATTTTAACGATCTGATTTTTGTTAATCATTACGGATTAAATTACCAGCGTATTATATTACTACTATTACTATATTACTATTTTAACCCATTTCAAAAAAAGAAGGAGGTTCTCAATTTGACGCGTTTTTTTTTTAAAGTTTGTTACCTCAGTGCCGTCAAACTGGTCATCAGTTAGTACATAATATGATATATAGAACTTAGAATGATATTATTTTTCGCTTTTTAGTTTAGTATGTTTTATGTTTTCGAAGTCGGTTGAATTTTTTTTATTAATTTTTTTTTAATAATGTTTTATTTGTTTTGTAGAAGAAGCTTTGAATTTATCTATTAATTATTTTTCTTTCATAAAAATGATCGGATTCATAAAAATTGTTCTGTAAAAAAATGTATGGAGCTGAAGTGTATCGTCATTTTAAAAACTTGTACACTTATCGAAATTTGTAAATTGGTATAAAATTTGTGTCTACTCTTTGTATTTACAAAGTTGCTGGTAAAAATGTAAAATACCACCCGTACTCAAGAAACTCGTAACTTTATCTTCAATTTATTAAGAAATCCATCAACAAACACGTGGTCACCACAATAACATCACCATTCACCACCTTTCCAACGCCCTGTTGCTATTTTTTGAAAAAAAAAGGAACACTACATTTTATCGTCCGACTGGAGATTCGAACCCAAAAACACATGTCACGAAGTATAAACACCAGAACCAAGCGGGCTTTTAGTGATTGACAAAATACAAACGCGAATATATTTGGATTTGGACATGTGCCAATACAATTCACCAAAAATAGAACAATGCAATCAGCATAGATATACCTAAACATTTGAATTTCACATTATATGCAAGTGTATTTCTTGCAAGTTTTAACCGACTTCAAAAAAAGGAGGAGGTTCTCAATTCGTTTTCAAATATGTTTTTTCTCGACTCCAGTAGTTTATATCATAAAGTTTTAAGATTTTCTGACGGTTCTTTCCCGTGGTGGGAACCTAAAATCTCTGTCGTCGCGGACGTCCGAAGGAGTTCCTAGGTTTGAAAGATTCAAATACTTACTTGGTTTATCTTTATTTCATACTAGTTTCGTGTGAGAACACGGGGATAATATCCCATGACACTCGCAAATAATGTACCTTTCTAGTGGTAAAATAATTTTCAAAATCGGTTCAATACATTCAGAGTACACCCTACATCACCACAAGTTTTACCTCTTTATAATATTAGTATGGATACACCAGTAACACAGTTGATAACTCGTTTGATGTATTTTTACCATAAACAAGTATTTTTAAAGTTAAACTAAATAAATATTATAGTTTTGCGTCAACGTTTCTGATTAGAACTGCTAAGATGTGGAGTTGCCGGGGATGATCTACGGATCCGAGACTTGGTTAACTGCTGAGATGTGGAGTTGCCAGTTCCGGACGGATCCGAGACTTGGTCCCTAACTATGAGCCTTATTAGAAGGCTCAAAGACACTCAGCGGGCGATGGAGCGAGCTATGCTTAGAGTTTCTCTGCGTGATCGAATCAGAAATGAGGAGATCCGCAGAAGAACCAAAGTCACTGATACAGCTCAGCGAGTCGCAAAGCTGAAGTGGCAATGGGCAGGCCACATAGTTCGAAGAGCTGTTGGCGTCCCAAGGTGCTGGAATGGCGACCCCGCACCGGAAGGCGCAGTGTTCCTCGACCCCCCACTAGGTGGACTGAGAACATCAAGAGGGTTGCAGGGAGCCGCTGGATGCTCGCGGTTCGAAACCGTTTTGTTTGGAATTCAATGCAAGAGGCCTATGTCCAGCAGTGGACGTCCATCGGCTGATGATGATGATGATGATGATGATGATGATGATGATGCAAGTATATTACTTGCAAGTTTTAATAGACTTCAAAAAATTAATGAAATTAATTCGACGCGTATGTTTTTTCTCGACTCCAGCACTATAAATCATAAAGTTTAAGGATTTTCTGATGGTTCTTTCCTGTGGTTCTTTCAGAAACGATTTCAATTAATACGCTTGGCTTGGCACCGTCCTCAAAGTGATCAGAATATAGCACATGTGATGTTATTTTTCGCTTTATAGTTTATTTTTGTGTCGATCGAATTTTTTTGTAAAAAGATTTTAAATTCTTTACAAGTTAGTCTTGACTACAATCTCACCTGATGGTAAGTGATGATGCAATCTAAGCGATACTTTACGTGCAAATGTGTTATAAATATATTTAAGTATTTAGGTTAAGTTAAAAGTATTTTTGGCTTACAGTAGAATAAGTGTGTTTTGATTTATAGTGTTTTGCTGGTTATGCCATTCTTGTGGTCAGCTCGATTTGAAACCAGAGATAACACTCTGAGTCAGCGTAAACGCGTTTGTCTAACACTGCAAATATATTTACGTTTCATCAATAAGTATATTGTAACTAAATGTCAGTTAATAATCACACTTAGTCAGCATTAATTTTGAAAATATTTAAGGATAAACACATGATAGAAGTTATAACTCAACTGCATGGTTCTAACAACGTTAGAATACGAATAATTAATACTTATCAATGATTCATCATCATCGCCATCGTCATCAACCCATGTTCGGCTCACTGCTGAGCTCGAGTCTCCTCTCAGAATGAAAGGTGTTAGGCCAATAGTCCACCACGCTGGCCCAATGCGGATTGGCAGACTTCACACACGCAGAGAATTAAGATAATTCTCTGGTATGCAGGTTTCCTGACGATGTTTTCCTTCACCGATTGAGACACGTGATATTTAATTTCTTAAAATGCACACAACTGAAAAGTTGGAGGTGCATGTCCCAGACCGGATTCGAACCCACACCCTCCGGAATCGGAGGCAGAGGTCATATTCACTAGGCTATCACGGCTCTATCATCGCCATTAATAACCCATATTCGGCTCACTGTTGAGCAGGATGAGAGGGGTTAGGCAGATAGTCCACCACGCTGGCTCAATGCCCAGACTAAACAATAATTTACAAACGTGTGTGAAGTCTATCACACAAGTATAGAAATAAGAAAATCCTCAGGTGTGCAGGTACAGTAGAGAAATAAGAAAATTCTCAACTTTCAAGAGTAAAACGAACTGACGGACGCACCATGCTACAGCGCACGAACTTTATACAGTAAGTACACTGCTCTTCATGGTAGGTATTCGGTAGGTATATTCGTTTTTTCGATCATCAAACATGGTTATTTAAACTAAATGACTGTTATCGCCGTGTTACAACGACTTGCGGTGCGGACGGCTTCAGTGCGCTCGTGGCGTTCGAGCCGTCCACATCTCTTGTTGTGTAATTCTTTATTATTATATTACTTGGTTGATGGGCAGGGAGAGTGACTTGAGTGGAAAAGGGGAGTGCTAGATATCTGTCAAAGGCGCCTTTAACCCTACTCACATCGTTCACAAGTACGTGACGTCACTCAAGGTCATTCTCTGCCATTGTAGGGTCTTATTTTGGTTACAGTATGATTTTTTAATTAAGTTGTTCTGACAAGTGTTGTGAATCGTAACCTTTGTTCGACATTAGTTTTCTTATTTTTGTAATCACCTTTGAGTCCACTAAAATGACTTTGTCAGCATCCTTTTATCAAGAGATAGTGTTATATACGAAAAACCGTTGTGTTAGATGATCGTAAAAACAGATTTTTACGATCACCTAACATAACGGTTTTTCGTTAATAACATTACTACTTGCTACAACCACCACTATACTTATGAAACTTTACGTAAAGTTACGTTAATAAGGTGGCACGAGTGTTTTCATTAAAAAAAAAAAACAATGTGAGACAACTTAACGAAACAAAACGAAAATACGTTGAAAACGAAGTAGCTACTTACGGTCAGTTTCTTCATCCCAAGTAACAGTCAAAGTAACGTCATAAATCAAAAGTGACGGTCTTATTCACTGAAAAATAAGGTCTTCTTTACTGCTTACTACTTTTACTGTTGTTGCTTTACATGAAGAAACTGGCAAAAACTGGAAAAGTCTGTTAGTAGCTCATGTTCATAAAATCAAAATCAAAATTCATTTATGCTTCGTTTACAAGCACTTTTGAAACGTCAGAAACATTGTGAACCTTTTCAATCATACCTCGAGATAGATGATTGACATGCTGATACGCTATGGGTTGCAGACAATTATCATAATTTGTTGTTACTCTTACCTTTATTTGATAAAACTTTCGCCATTTCCCTAAGATACAAAATTCACTACAATATTTTATTTTAATAAATCACTTTATTTTCATACTTTTAACACTACAAACACTTGTAGAAAACACTTCCATAAATTTTTATCTCTTCATTTCACACGTGTCATGCACAAATCTATTAATACACCTAAATGCACGTAATATGTTTTGAACACATGCGTCGCTTCTTAGCCCACTCATCACACTAAGCACAATCTGTGTTTTACTCAGCGATTTTAGTAATAAATAAAGCGATTACTTCGCAAATATAACAAATACTAGTTATTTAATGAACAAACACGATAATAGAAATCATCTGCGTATGCAAAATTTCGCAACATATTTGAATTATGTATTTGATTCACAGTTGTAAAAATAAAATAAGGACATTATGTTGATGGTGCGTTGATTTTAATTCAAATAAAATAAATAGGAAAGGTTTGTGAACCAGGCTTTGTGGTAGGGGAGCCCACGGTACAAAATCGGGATTGACCAGTGTCGCTGGTACCTATCAGATTTGGTAGATTATTATTAGAGCAAGGTTTCTCAAAGTGGGGTACACAAACCCCTAAGGGTTCGCCACTCGACGGCAGGGGGTTGGCGACAAGATTTACGCAATGGTGGCTTGATAACTGATACCAAGTTAGAATTAAGGTTAAAATTGTCTTTACTCCTAACATTGAATCCATTTGCGACAAGAAACAAGCACACCCATAACATTAAAATTACAAAGACATTTCTTTTGGTACTTTATGTGCTAACTTTTATTGAAATAAAAACCTTCAACAGTAAAATTTTTTTTTCCATTTTCCATTAATTAGTAAGGAGTTCACTGTCACTTGGAAATTTTAACACCGGTTCGCGAAGCCGAAAGTTTAAAAAATCCTGGATTAGAGGATGTGAAGCGTAAATGGCACCTGATTAAGCGATTTTAAAGAAAATTTTATTATTTCGGCTTGTAAAAATTTTCATAATACTTCCAACTCCTGTTACCAAAGATTGTTGCTTGTTGTATAGTAAGAAATGTCGTCTAATCTAGACTAAGTCACTGACGGCCAATTAGCTTGCCTTAAAAATAAAAAAAATAACTCAAAAACAGAAAGAATAGAAAAGGTAATCAAAAAGCAGGATTTTCGATGAACGTTAAGAATTAATAAGACCTTACCATTATCTGATGCTAGTTGAATATTTCCGAAGTTGTTTTTTTTGCGTTGCTCTATACTTTTCCACCGATATTATCTTGAGGCTCATCATACTTGATAAAGATACTCATCAAGGACTCCTCCCTTATGGCCAAAGGCAACGCTTGAGTAAATCTATAAATCCTCTCTTCGGCTCTTCTACTATTTTGTTTATACAAGTTTGTAAACAAGTTCCTTTAACCAGAATGACAAGATATTTGCATGTGAATTTCTACCTTACATTTTGCGATATAGTATAGGATCCAGGGAACACTTTTACCATTGATTATTATCATATTGATTAGCTTTTAATGAAAGGCGACTAGAAAGCGCAGTGTTGGCTGACCCCACACCAGATGGACTGATGACATCAAGTGAGTCGCAGGGATTCGCTGGATGCAGGCGGCTCAGGAGGACAATTAGCTTGATTGTCAACAAATTATTATTGTAAAAAAGTTCTCTAGATCCTGAACTTCTTAGCATCTTAACTGTCATCATCATCATATCATCCGATGGACGTCCACTGCAGGACATAGGCCTTTTGTAAGTACTTCCTAACATCACGATACTGAGCCGCCTGCATCCAGCGAATCCCTGCGACTTGCTTGATGTCGTCTGTCCACCTAGTGGGGGGTCGACCAGCACTGCGCTTACTAGTGCGGGTTCACCATTCCAGCACCTTGGTACCCCAACGTCCATCGGCTCTTTGAACTATGTGCCCTGCCCATTGCCACTTCAGCTTCGCAACTCGTTGAGACAACATCTTAGCTGTAGGTAGGTATATTTATTTAATGAAATTTTCAATAATATATTGTTACACCATCTCGTGAAGTTTTGAAGCATGAATATGCTAACGTTCTGCACATGCAACTCACTCGAAGATGTAAAAAATATTTTTTTTAACAATGTAATTATATAATAATATTTTTTTTAACTTGGTAACGCTGTTGATTTTTCTTAAAAATAAATAAATGTTTTTGTTAAAGGTGCAGTATGAAATTGAATGACCTATTGACCTCTATTTTTTTTATTAATACTTGATGGATCAAGTAGATGCCTCATCATATGTTATGGCTACTTTACGCTATAGACCATAAATATAAACAAGCGATCTCAAGCGTTTAACGGGAACAGGACGGATAATTTAATTTTTAATTTATCTGTAGGCATAGATTTAAAAAAAATAATGATTCATAATTTTTTTGTATCACATATCGTAAAACAAACATATGACGTATTCTGTGGTGTTACCTAAAGATAGCACTATGCTATAAGAAACAAGGAAATAGAAATACTTATTGAATAGGAACACTTACATTAATTAAATTTTAATAGGTACAAATAATACATAAAATAATCCCTAGCCTATTAAAAATAAGGTGACATGCATAATTAATTGATAAAAACCTTAAAAAGAAACGATTATTTGATAGAAAGAGTCTCTTATCTCGTGTAAAGATTCCATAACAAATTCCCATCAAGGTTATTAATAAAAGACAATAAAACTGCTGCATGTTGGATGTAGCTTTATACACCGTTTACACGAGTCAAGTACGTTGTCTAAAATACTCGAACAAATCACATATGAAATTTTATTTTTATGTTTTGTATTTTTATAGATTTGTTTGTAATATGGTCATTGACAAGTCAGAGTAGCAGCTGTTTAGTCGGAATTAGAAAAATATTATTTTTATTGGCAATTACTACTATGGCAATTATTATTAAGGTATAATAATAATTATTAATATTTATAATAATAATAATTAGTAATTGAAATTATTTTACCTTGAAATACTGACATTATTTTCTTCTAAAAAAATTCAGTTAAAGGGAGACTAACTTCCCAAAGTTGGTATTAAGCCCTCGTTCTACAAAAATCACGCTAAGGCGTCGGCCCCGGTCATTATTATTAACATCCGATAATGATCGTTATTGAATTTAACATTATCACTATAAGCCCCGCCAACCCGCATTGAAGCAGCGAGATGGGTCACCATATCCCTTCTGACCTCTCTTGGGAAGACGGCCTGGCCCGCTAGTGGACTATAAAAACAAACTAACAATGATGATTAGTATTAAAAGACAAAGAAAGACTTGTCATTGCCTGTCCAATCAAACGCTTCGATTTCAAGTACTTTTAATTATTATCAAATAAACCCGTGTAAACTGGGCTTAACAAACGAGTAATAAGCTCAATAAACAGTCGGGAGCGAATCAATCAACAGCTATGTAATAGCGTACTATCATTAAACGTCATGGAATATTTTTTTAATGAATGAAGCGTAAAACTCTCTCAAGAACTGGATCAATAAAATCTTGTTCTGCTACAGTAATTTAAATAAATATTAGGAAGTTATTCTCAAATAGTTTAAATAAATAACTGAGTGACTGATTACCATACCAATTTCCAGAAGAGTTTTCGATATAAAGACTTACATTGTGGGAAACAGGAATAAAAAAAATAATGAACGGAAGTCAGTTCATTAATTATAGCTTGGCAAATTCGTTCGTAACACTCCCTATGGTCTGCACGGGCCGACTACACACGCACACACGGGTGCTCGTACGACTTCACACCGCACAGTCCCCTCCCCCACTCACCCGCATATCATGTGAGTGTCATCAACGAATTTGCCAAGATAGTAGCCTATTTTAAGAACCCACAACGGGAGCAGGCTTTCCTTTTTCAAGGATATAGTGCTTAAACCCATCAGGCTGCTTTAAAGTGGGTTGACAGCGATAATGTTAAATTAATGGGCACTACGTCTCGGCGCTTAGTTCAAAAACATAATAGCAATTAAAACAAACGTCTCCTTTGCCACTCACAATAAAAGCCATTCAAATGAATAGAAGATCCGAATTAGAAACGACCTTTACCCATCTGATTTATGGATGAAAAGTGTTATTTATACTAATATTATAAAGCTGAAGAGTTTGTTTGTTTGTTTGATTTAACGCACTAATCTCAGGAACTACTGGTCCGATTTGAAAAATTTCTTTCATTCTTATATAGCCCATTTATCGAGGAAGGCTATAGGCTATATATTATCCCCATATTCCTACGGGAACGGGAACCACTTGGGTGAAACCGCGCGGCGTCAGCTAGTATCTTATATCAGGATAAATTAAATAAATAAAATAAATTAGGATGTTCAGTTTGTTGCCAGTAGGTTCCTTCAAACGCTACTTGGTCAAACTATCATTATTGATAGTTAAACCATGTCAGAAAATTCGTTTCCTGTCAAATTTCATCTTTCTACGACAAACGGTCTTCGAGATTACTTAAAAAGTGACCTTTCGCTCTAGTATTATAATATTTAGATGTATTTGTTGATATTATGTGATATGACCCTAAAGATGCACTAAAAGATATTCATCAGTACATAAAATAATTAGTACAATTTGTGCCATGATTTAAGCACTACTGCGTTTTAGAGTTCACTATAAATTCTTTGACTCCAACAAGCTAAAGATGAATGAAATGGACTGCTAAATTATTCCTTGAATGGCTTTCGCGCTCCAGAACGACCTAATTTATATGGTTTATTAAATTGCAGGTTAACTTGCGCTGGTTCACAAAACCCCTAACTTTTAGGTTTTAATTTTAATTTACTCATTACGACAATATTATACGAAATCTTTTCTAACGAAACTTGGTACGATTATTCTTCATACTCCTGGGCAGGTTATTGTATACTTTTCATGACGCTTCGATCAATAGGAGCAGAGCAGTGAAGGGACATGTTGGGAAAACGGGAAAAGTTACTTTTTTTTACAGCGATACTACTGTAAGGGCTGGATTAAAGAGGTCTAAGAGGGCGGACGAAGTCGCGGGCGTCTGCTGGTAATTGATATATATTTTTTCTATTTTATCATCCATCATGATCATTTCAACCGATGGACGATGGATGGATAGGCCTTTTGTAGGGACTTCCAAACATCACGATATTGAGCCACCTGCATCCAGCGAATCCCTGCGACTCGCTTGATGTCGTCAGTCCACCTGGTGGGGGGTCGACCAACACTGCGCTTACTAGTGCAGGTCGCCATTCCAGCACTTTGGGACCCCAACGTCCATCCGCTCTTCGATCTATGTGCTTCGCCCATTGCCACTTCAACTTCGCAACTCGTTGAGCTATGTCGACGACTTTGGTTCTCCTGCGGATCTTCTCATTTCTGATTCGATCACGAAGAGATACTCCTAACATAGATCGTTCCATCGCCCGCTGTGTAACTCTGAGCTTTCTTATGAGGCCCATAGTTAGCGACCAAGCGACTATTTTATAGTAGGTATTTTTGACGGCCTCCGTGGCACAGTGGTATGCGCGGTGGATTTACAAAACGGAGATCCTGGGTTTGATCCCCGGCTGGGCAGATTGAGATTTTCTTAATTGGTCCAGGTCTGGCTGGTGGGAGGCTTCGGCCGTGGCTACTTACCACCCTACCGGTAAAGACGTACCGCCAAGCGATTTAGCGTTTGGATTTTCATCCTCCTCCTAACAAGTTAGCCCGCTTCCATCTTAGACTACATCATGACTTACCATCAGGTGTGATTGTAGTCAAGGGCTAACTTGTATAGAATTAAAAAAAAGGTAGTAAAAGTTTTAGCAGTTACGCTTACCCGGCCAAGGTTTAATAAGTTTCTAATAATCTAGAAACATTGCCATCAACTTGGCCTCGTAAGATCCTGTTTCCCATTTGGCACGTTCCCCAAACTTTAAGGCGGGTTTGAATTTTAAGCAGACGGTTATTACTGTCACGGGGTGTTCACAATTTGTGTTCCTACCCGAAATTGTTCAGCTTTCCATATACTGCAAGTTATTTACCTAAATAATTTGCTTTAATAATCTTTTTAACATAAAAATTACTATAATAACTGAATTTCTTAATCGGTCTAGGTCTGGCTGGTGGGAGGCTTCGGCCGTGGTTAGTTACCATCCTACCAACAAAGACGTACCGCCAAGCGATTTAGCGTTCCGGTACGAAGTCGTATAAAAATCGAAAAGGGTGTAAATTTCATCCTCCTTCTAACAAGTTAGCCCGATTGCATCTTAGATTTGATCATCACTTACCATCAGGTGAGATTGTAGTCAAGGGCTAACTTACCAAGAATAAAAAAAAAGAAAATACGACTTCTACGTATTTCAGTTAATTTGATTGTAACACAAAATTAATAAAAACCGATTTCCATGAAAATTAAATGGGACCAATCTGAATATCTTTCAAACAAAAAAAATATTTTCAAAATTTGTTAAGAAATGACGAAATTATGAGATAAACAAACATTAAATTAAAAAAATAAATATAAAATAAAAATAAAATAAAAATAGTTTATTTCAGTAACATTATTCAGTAACAAAAAATAAAAGGCTAGAGTCTTCTTTTAAGAGTTGTAAACTCCTGTGACAGAAGACTCCGCTCTTCCATAACAAGCAGTAATACAATTTTTAAATTAATCATAGTGGGTAAAAATAAAACTAATAAAAACATGTGTATGTGCGTGTGTGTATGTGTGTGTGTGTGTATGTGTGTGTGTGTGTGTGTGTGTTAGGTTAATCTTGTACTCGTATTATGTAATTGGCTTCAGTAGAGATTCAAATTCAAATATACGCATTGAATTGATAACCTCCTCCTTTTTAGAAGTCGGTTAAAAATAGGAAAATTTTGTGTGTGTGTGAGGGCATATCTCTAGATCTGAACCGATTTTGTAAATTCTTTTACCACTATAAAGTATACGCGTATAAAATTAAAAAATTAACATCAGCAATGTGCAATTAAATTCCCATTATTTTACACAATGGCGAAAGTCTTTCTTTTATAAAAAATTCGTAATGGCTCCCTGATAGCTGCTGTTTTATATTCAGACATCGCCTTGTAACTTTTATAAATGAGGAAGTGAATTTTAAGTTTTCGCTTAAAACTGTAGTTGGTGAGTTGCTCAAGTAAGTTGCAGGAATTAACAAGTTCCAATGCTTTGCTTGAATTTACATATCTTTTGATCCCTTTTTTTTAAATACTGTAAAAAATATGAAATATTTTTGTAAGCCATAATAATGTTCTTCATTTTCCACAATAAAGACTTTAATGGACTTTTTTCTTTAATTTTTGTCTCTGAATTTCACATGGACGATGTCACGGGCATTCGCTAGTCTATACTAATACTAACATTGTTTTATTTTATAATTGTATTTTTGTGTGCAATAAAGTATTTCTTCTTCTTCTTCTTCTTCTTCTTCATTATAAAGAGTTAAAAAATTAATGTTTGTCTGCAATGAAAATGCTCTGAACATATTTGAAAAAATCTTTCACCATTCGAAAGCTGCATTGTTAGAAAACAACAAAGGCTATATTTTATCTTCGTATTCTTACGATACTAGGTCCCTAGGTGGACCGAGGATATCATGCAGGGAGCCGCTGGATGTTGGCGGCTTGAGACGGTTGTGCTTGGAAGTCCATGCAAGAGGCCTATGTCCAGCAGTGGACGTCTATCGACTGATAATGATGATGATGATGATGATTCCCACGGGAATGGAAACTACTCTGGTGAAACCACGATGTTCTGCTAGTAATCATAATCAAATTAAAAATCAAATATATTTTAACAAATATATTTTAATATTTGTAAGATTTGCATTACATAGCCCTACCGACAAAGACGTACCGCCAAGCGATTTAGCGTTCCGGTACGATGCCGTGTAGAAGCCGAAAGGAATGTGGATTTTCATCCTCCTCCTAACAAGTTAGCCCACTTCCATCTTAGATTGCATCATCACTTACCATCAGGTGTGATTGTAGTCAAGGGCTATCTTGTAAAGAATATAAAAAAAAATATCCGAAAAGTTACGAAAATAGGCTGATGTTGATAATTACGAGTATATACCTGGGAACATATTTTGTCCTCTCAGCTGTGAAAAAGCCCTAAAACAGGTAAACAGAAATTTTAAGCGTGAAAACCTCTTGACATTTACACAAGATTCGGGCGAGGTAAATAAATCACCGAGCTTACAGTTACTTCGAGGCATGTTATAATGAGCGTAATTCCTTGAATAGAACAATATAAAACGTTTTAAAATTACTATAACCCGTAACTTATTAGAATAGTAAAACCTAACTTATTAGAATATTAAAACTTCGTCTAATTTTGTATTATAAGATCTACATTTTTATCTTAAGATCTACTTCAAGCTAACTATTATTATTAACTTCACCCGCATAAAAAATAATTTTTCACAAATCCCGCAAATCAAAATACAAATTATTGTGTATGTATTTTATTTTTATACCAATATTATATAGAGGTAAAGTTTGTGGTGTTGTAGAAGGTAATCTACTAAACCGATTTTGAAAATTCATTTACCAATAGAAATCCACGTTATTTATGAGTGTCATAGGCTATATTATATCTCCATATTCCTACGGGAACGAGTACGCGAGTGAAACCGGGGAGCGACGATGATTTATTATTTATATTTCAATAAACTTCCACAAACTAAGTCACATAAATTTCACAGAAAAAGAAAATTCAGAGTAATTTATGATTTTCTCATTAAATTTATTATTCCCAATTCACAAAACAATTACGCATTTATTAGATAACTGTAATTACTGGCAAAGTAGGACAGTGCCTCGAGAATAGGGCGATAAAGATGTGACCACATTGGAGTAAGTATCTACCTACCAGCGGCGAAGAGTCCATGCCGATTCCCGCCGGGTTACCGAATAAAACAAATCCATACATATTCAATAATGTAATGAATATGTGTATGGATATAATTATGAGAAACCAAATCGGGTAACTTTTGACAAAATTCCAATCTTGGCCACTGATACCTGCATGTAGAAATAAAACTAAGATATGTGTAAGCAAAGCTGTATAATTTGTCTACATTGCTCCGTTGAAATTTTATCTATATACTGCGAGTAATGCTGTAATAAGAGTTAAGAAATACTCGTTTATGTTGTTCATTATTATACCGTTTAGATAATTATGTACCAGATGAACAATTGTGCTTGTCAGTAAACTCCGGCCGCTCAGTGATTGCGTTTCTGACAGGTCGTGCGAATGGGACAAACATGTTTAATTACACATTGTCCTGTTAAAAACGCAATCTCTGAGCGGTAGGACTTTAAAAACATGAATTGATTTTGCTATTAAAACATAAGTCTTATCACAGTTATAACATTTTAATTACATACAAATAAACTTGGATACATCCTAATGTATAAGTTAATAGCACATTAGAGCGACATGGCACACGTTGCCTCACCCAGTAAAGCCACGGAGTTGCTGTAATGACTGTAGAAGTTTATATAAAATAATACTAACCTAACAAGGGAAGGCTTGGTGGAAAGGTGGGCAGTAAATAATAATTTGTATCTTGTTTTTGCTTCCTATGTCGTGTGCAAAAAAGCATATTTTCATTTCATTTCATTTCATTGCAAAAGAAGGAAGATTTTCCTTTTGGAGCTCCTTAATTGAGTGTTTAGGAGAGTCCAGACGCTCAGCAATGGCCCAAAGGCTAGAAGAAGACGGGAGGGTGGAACGACTATCTGAAAGCGTCCCCTGTGAGACTGTGCGACTCTGACTTAACCGAGGTTCTATCCGCTCAGTAACATATTTTGATTGTTCGCTGTGTAACAGTTGATTGTATTGCTTAGGGAGCGTTTTCTGTTGTTAAGTCGTCGGCCAGGCGTCTATTTTCTATGGTGGATCTAATGAGCTTTTACTCTTATCAAATAGGGAGTTCAAAAAGGTGGGAAGAAGTAGTTGTCATATAGTTATTACTTATGAAACTAAGCAGTTTGTACAAAAACCAAAATTATGTTCACTTGTCGCCAGTCTCTTTATTCTCCTTGTTTACATTCGGCAGAAAGTAAACAAGCCCCGCCAAACCTGTAAATGTGAAAATGTAAACAATTTTATTTCTGTTTCGTTTTACACATACTTAGGTAAGTTTTTGGTACAAATAAATATATTTATTAAAATTAAAAATTAAAAACTACCCCGACTCCCTGAAGCTCGACCATCTTGAATATGTACTTTGTCATAGTAAAATATGTATTCATTTATTCAATCAACTTTTTAATTTTTGATACCCATATTATAAATGGATTAAAAATGTCTTCATACCTAGCGCAACAAGAGAGGTAGCAATGAATGGAGCCATACATCCCATATTCAGCAATATCGGATATAAAATATTGCCACTCAGAGATCCGAACCGACCGATTAACATAATTATTGAAACAGCCAAAGTTCTGTAAAAAAAAATGTAAAAATAATGCATTTACATACAAAACAAAATCGATCAATTCTTTAGATATCGCAAACAAGGACTATTGAAAAAAACCGGACAAGTGCGAGTTGGACTCGCCCATCGAGGGTTCCGTACACAATTTTGTACTTATTTGTTGAACCTCGATGACTGATTAGGTACGACCATTCAATAAAGAGCAGTGATAGCCTAGTGGATATGACCTCTGCCTCCGATTCCGGAGGGTGTGGGTTCGAATCCGGTCCCGGGCATGCACCTCCAACTTTTCAGTTGTGTGCATTTTAAGAAATTAAATATCACGTGTCTCAATCGGTGAAGGAAAACATCGTGAGGAAACCTGCATACCAGAGAATTATCTTCATTCTCTGCGTGTGTGAAGTCTGCCAATCCGCATTGGGCCAGCATGGTGGACTATTGGCCTAACCCCTCTCATTCTGAGAGGAGACTCGAGCTCAGCAGTGAGCCGAATATGGGTTGATGACGACGATTCAATAAAGACTATATTTTATTAACCAACTTAAAAAACGGAGGTAAATCAATTCGATGGTATGTTTTTTTTTTACCTCGTAAAGAGTATCCCTATCTCCTCGTATATACTTCCAGATGGGTCCCATTTAATTTTCATGAAAATCGGTTCAATAATTATGCAAAGTAACACGGTAATGCATTTACTCAAGCCGATTAAATCATAAACTTTTAGGATTTAAAGACAGTTCTTTCCCGTGGCTCTTTCAGAATCGGCTGTAATTCATACGTCACTTATGGCTTGGCACCGCCTTCAAAGTGATCAGAAAGTAGCATATAGTACAATGTTATTTTTCGTTTTTTAGTTTGTTTTTGTGATTTTGAAGTGAAACGGAGCGTTTGACAATAATATTAGTTAACAATTACTTTGACGTTTAGTAACATCATGTAACATTGTGACGTCACAAAATGGACGACAGCATTTTTGACATTTGGAAAATTTAAAACAATAGGTACATGTTTTTTAAGAAATCCGTAACTTTTATGAAAAAATATCCATATATTTTGGATCCCTTATTCCATGTAAATTTGATATGAGTCAAGTACCCTATTGAAAAAATGTGAATTATGGAACTCACCGTGACGTCGTTGGAAAAATTCTGACAAAAAGGTTGTATTGTAGACTTAGCGCTGTCTGCAACAGTCCGCAAGTGGCTGACATAAGAACAGCAATCACCAAGGAATTATAAGTCCAATACAATGAGCCACAACATATAGCGGATAGTATCAGGATTACGAACATGAGGATTTTTTGCCCGACTTTCTTCACGAGGCAGGCACTTATCATTACAAATATTAGCGTGACGAACCCTAATATTATGCCGTTCATGTACGTTTCACTGCCGCTCAGTTTCTGAAAAAGATTGGTGCAATTTAATCCATAGTTTTCATGTGTTTTCAGGTTGTACATTATATTCATCATTATACATTTTCTTTTCTTTTTGTTAAAGAATATCACGTCACACTAATATAAGTGAATTTTGGAATGGAAATAGATTTTACTCTAGAATAACACATAGGCTACTTTTCTCGTTAAAATCCATGGTTCCCGCGGGATTTGTGAAAAACTGAATTCCACGCTGACGAAGTCGCAGGCGTCCGCTAGTTATCCATTTTTTTTAAAATACCATTATTCCCATTTGCCTTCATCAATAACAACCCATATACGGCTCACTGTTGAGCATGAGCCTCCCCTCAGAATGACAGGTGTTAATGTCCACCACGCCACGAGAAACACGTGGGTAGAACCGCGTAGCGTCAGCTAGTATTAAGATAAGAAAATATTAAAATATTATTAACATACCGGTATACATATACCCGGTTCAGTAGCATTTTTCACTGCATCAACAGACTGCCCTTTGTTTAGTCCTTCCATATAATCAGTGATCATCACACAGAAACTCGCTGACTCCCCATTGTTCTTGCTGTAGTTCTCTATTATTGTGGATATCTGCGGGTACCAAAGTCTGAATGATGTGAACCTGAAATAATAATAAAGATTTTATATCATTACGTCATCAAAGTCGGCAAAGTCAATCTCTTCCATTATTATCCATCAGCTTTATCATCTCCACCTTTTACACACTAACCTTCTTTCACATATTTCAACCCTCCCTTCTCTGGTCTCCCTCTTCTCACTTCATTCGTTTTTCAAAATTAATTTCGATTTCGATTATCATATAAAAAGTTTTCTTCTTTAAATCGTATCTATTCCAAATAACAGCCAAAACGGTTTTTACGTTCTTAACTAACATTCCATCAAACAAACCACCGGTTTTTGACAAATCCCAGGGAAACTCTAGTGATTTCCAGTATGAAAAAAAGAGTTATTCCAGGGTATAATCTTTTTTGATTCCAAATTTAAGCTAAATTGGTTCTCAAAAGTCTCTGCGTGAAAGTGTAACAAACATTCATACTATCATGTCGCAAATCTCGCGGGAACTAAGGATTTTTTCAAAAGTTGTCCATGAGTCATGCCAGGGTATAATCTATCTCCATTCTAAATATATACTAATATTATAAAGCTGAAGAGTTTTTTTGTTTGTTTGAACGCGCTAATCTCCGGAACTACTGGTCCGATTTGAAAAATTCTTTTAGTGTTAGATGGCCCATTTACCGAGGAAGGCTATAGGCTATATATTATCCCCGTATTCTTATGGGGACGGGAACCAAGCGGGTGAAACCGCGCAGCGTCAGCTAGTAGGTAATAAATTCATAACGGTTTAGTAATTGCGGCTTTAATGAGCAACAAACATCCACCCACCCATGCATTCGTCCATTCATCCTTATTAACACACTTTCACGCTTATAATAGGAAATAAAAAATCGGCTTACACAAGAAGTCCCGCAAAAATAATAAATGAGGACAGCAGTAGTCTATAAAGTAGAGGTCTCCTAAAGAGTTCCTTCACCTCTTTCAGGGCGCTTCGCAGTTGTTTTTTGAGACTTTTCGCGTCAGTCGGTTTGAGAGTTCCAGATGTGCTGAATGACTTTATCTGAAAGATATATTAATAAATTATTTATCAGCAATAACACATTTTAACATCCAAATCAACTTGCAAGGAACCTAATGATGAAAAAACCTGGTACAACTTTCAAGAGGCAAGGAGGCAAGGCACCACAAGATTTCATGAAATAGACACTACATTATTATATTTGGGCAAATCACTGGATTTTGCACCAAACACGCCATAATACAAATACTTAAAATCCCGCTTTTCTTTATTCTTTACAAGTTAGCCCTTGACTACAATCTCACCTGATGGTAAGTGATGATGCAATCTAAGATGGAAGCGGGCTAACTTGTTAGGAGGAGTATGAAAATCCACACCCCTTTCGGTTTCTACACGGCATCGTACCGGAACGCTAAATCGCTTGGCGGGACGTCTTTGCCGGTAGGGTGGTAACTAGCCACGGCCGAAGCCTCCCACCAGCCAGACCTGGACTAATTAAGATATGTGCCCAGCCGGGAATCGAACTCAGGACCTCCGTTTTGTAAATCCACCGCGCATACCACTGCGCCACGGAGGCCGTCAAATGCCGCTGAATGTACATTATGAAGTCATATTAAAGAGAAATAATAGATACAGATCTTTGTATTGTCCTTACTGCAATACAATAGTAAGTCTGACCGCCATTTTTAAAAATGTTAAGGGACTTTGATAGCCTTATGTTCAAAATATGTATAGTGCTTAGCTTTGATGACAACTTATATCTTCCCAGGCTCCCCTTATAAGATCCTTTAATGCTCCAGCAATAATAACCATACCATGCTTTGGGAAGAATCCATTATCCCCCATCATGATCATATCATGGACGTCCACTGCAGGACATAGGCCTTTTGTAGGGACTTCCAAACATCACAATGCTGAGCCGCCTGCATCCAGCGAATCCTTGCGATTCGCTTGATGTCATCACTCCACCTGGTGGGAGTCGACCAACACTGCGCTTTCTAGTACGGGGTCGTTAGTGTGCCCGCCAATTGCCACTTCAGCTTCGCGACATTTTCCCCCAAGCTACAACTCCTTATTTAGTCGTTTCATTTTGTTTATGAAGATAAGATTTAATGGAGATAGCTAACTTACATAATTATAGAGTTTTTAGCAGGACTGGGTTGTTGCCACTTAGATTGGGCTCTCAGAAATACAAAATAATATTATTCATCCAAATAATACGAAATGGCGACCCCGCACCGGAAAGCGCAGCGTAGGTTAACCCCCTACTAGGTGGACCGAGGACATCAAGCGGATCGCAGGAAACCACTGGATGCTGGCGGCTCGAGACCGTTATGCTTGGAGGTCCATGCAAGAGGCCTATGTCCAGCAGTGGAAGTCCATTGGCTGATAATGATGATTGATGGTGATGGGCGAAATTCTAGGACACAGTCCAGTCAGGTAGGTCCAATTTCGAGAAAGAGGTGAATCGCCGAATCCAGCTCGGCTGGGCAGCGTTCGGGAAACTCCGCGACATCTTTTCGTCCGAAATTCCTCAGTGCTTGTAGACGAAAGTCTTCTATCAGTGCGTGTTGCCAGTGATGACATACGGATCCGAGACTTGGTCGCTGACTATGGGCCTTATTAGAAGGCTCAAAGTCACTCAGCGGGCGATGGAGCGAGCTATGCTTGGAGTTTCTCTGCGTGATCAAATCAGGAATGAGGAGATCCGCAGACGAACCAAAGTCACTGACATAGCTCAGCGAGTCGCGAAGCTGAAGTGGCAATGGGCGGGACGTTGGGGTCCCAAGGTGCTGGAATGGCGACCCCGCACCGGAAAGCGCAGTGTTGGGCGACTCTCCACTAGGTGGACCGAGGATATCAAGTGGGTTGCAGGGAGCCGCTGGATGCTGGATGCTGGCTGGATGAGGCCTATGTCCAGCAGTGGACGTCTATCGGCTGATAAGGTAAGGTATTTAAGGATGATTATTCATCGTTGATTTTTCAAAACGAGCCAATAAAGATAAGGAACTTACAGGAAAAGAATCTCGATCGTTCCCAGTATTCATACTGTATATAGTTTTGAGTACTTCCAAGGCTTCCTTCTCCTGGCCATGCGACAGGAGGAACTTCGGGCTCTCCGGTAAATAGTAATACAGAATGAACGCCAGTAAACTCCATATTGAACATATGTAGAGGTAAACGTTCCACGCGTGCAATTCTAAAAAACAGTTTTTTTTTTAATTCTTTACAAGTTAGCCCTTGGCTACAATCTTACCTGGTGGTAAGTGATGATGCAGTCTAAGATGGAAGAGGGCTAACTTGTTAGGAAGAGGATGAGAATCCACACACCTTTCGGTTTACACACGACATCGTACCGGAACGCCAAATCACTTGGCGGTACGTCTTTGTCGGTAGGGTGGTAGCTAGCCACGGTCGAAGCCTCCCACCAGCCAGACCTGGACCAATTAAGAAAATCTCAATCGGCCCAGCCGGGGATCGAACCCAGGACCTCCGTTTTGAAAATCTACCGCGCATACCCATGCGCGGCGGAGGCCGTCAAAATCAAATTAAAAAATAATAGGCAGATAGAGCGTACGGAACACGGCAGGGATGCAGCATTCCAATTCAAAAACCAGCCAAGTGCGCAAAGTAGGGTTCCGTCGACTAAGTTAGCATTTTAATACCCGGTGCACAAAAATACCGATAACCATACCCCACACCATGGGATAGACGATAAAAAATTCATCCTCACTTTGCATATGTAAGGAAGGAACCCAAAAAAAGTATTTTTTCAAACAATTTTTTTTTACTATTTTATAGACGAAATAATTTAACATTATCAACCCATATTCGGCTCACTGCTGAGCTTGAGTCCTCCTCTCAGAATGAAAGGGGTTAGGCCAACTACTCTACCACGCTGGCCCAATGCGGATTGGTAGACTTCACACACGCAGAGAATTAAGAAAATTCTCTGGTATGCAGGTTTCCTCACGATGTTTTCCTTCACCTTAGAGACACGTTATATTTAATTTCCTTACGATGTTTTCCTTCACCGTTAAAGACACGTTATATTCAATTTCTTAAAATGCACACAACTGAATGTTTAGAGGTGCCCCGGACCGGATTCGAACTCACACCCTCCGGAATCGGAGGCAGAGGTCATATCCACTGGGCTATCACGGCTCTCAATATACATATTCATACTATTTTTTTACCCGATCCGTATGTATGTATGTAATATTCTTTATTGCCTCATATTCCAAACCGCTGACTTACATAATTAAGATATAGTTAGATTTGTCTTAAAAACTCAAGTGTTTTTAGATAGGTGAATTAAATAAAAACCAACACGATGACTGCGAGACGCTATAGACTTGAGGTGAAAAAAAAAACAATTCGAATATTGCGATAAAGATATTACTTTGCCTTTTAAAACTAGATAGTATGATGATATTTAGGAGATAGTTGGAATGAAATAAAAACAATCTCTCGGTAAAAATTAAAAATCATTAACTTGGTTTAGCTATTTAGTTAATTATGTAAATATAACAGAAATACAGACAAACTTCCTGGCGCGTTTATAAGTAGATAATATTAATATGGATTAGGCTCTTCGATTTTTAGGGTTCCGTGCCTCAAAAGAAAAAACGGAATTCTTAAACCGTATAATCATTACATTACTCGTTTTGACGGCCGCGTGGCGCAGAGGGTAGTTTTAGTAGTTATCCTGCATTCTGCATCCACGGCCGTGGGTTCGATTACCACAGCTGTAAAATACTTGTGTGATGAGCATGGTCCCTAAAAAGGCCTATGTTCTGTAGTGGACGTCCATCTGCTGATATGATGATGATGATGATGATGATGATGATGATAATGACCCATACTCATTATCATCATCATCATCATCATCATCATACTGTTTTCCAGTGTCTGGGTGTATATATTATATTATAAATATAATATACGAGTATTTATACGTTGTTGTTGTAAATAAATATGATATAGTCCGCTATCTTAGTAACTATAATACAGGCTATACCCTTACTTTGGGGCTTAGTATCGTGTAATTAAGTATATTTAGCATTTAGTACTCACGTCGTTTATTGCGCAAAAAACTCATATTTGTACACTCTTAAGTTAATCAAAACTCATTGTGTACTTCCCGTCAAACTAGAACTATTAGAATTGGCAAATGACATTGTTATAGACAAGAAATAATCTCAAAACTATTGGTAATCAACTATAAACTTCGCAATTCGATTCCTGAACCATTTAATATTGATCCTACGTACGGAACACTCGGTGAGCGAGTCCGACACGCACTTGTCCGGTTTTTTATTATAATTCCATTATGCTTGTCGCTATTTAAATTAAGTTCTATCTAAATATTTGACGTGACCTCGTCCTTCTAATAATATACAGATATGTGCAGGTAAATTATTATTTACTTTTATTTCTGTCTCGCCATTATCATTTCTAGAGCCAGGCAAATAAAAATAATTATTTTATTTAAGCAGGCCCTGCTAAGATTAATTACCCGACTACCAAAATGATTTCTCATCTATCTGGAGGGTATTCATTAACACGCAGTTTTTCCTAAATAATTAAAAATACCGGAGAAATTTTGGAAAAAAAATGTAGCCTACATATTGCTCAATAACCTCCCCTATATTCCAGTGAAAATCCTATTATAATTGGTTCAGCCATTCTAGACTTGAGCAGTGATAAACAGTGGATATGACCTCTGCCTCCGATTCCGGAGGGCGTAGGTTCGAATCCGGTACAGGGCATGAACATCCAACTTTTCAGTTGTGTGCATTTTAGGAAATTAAAATATCACGTGTCTCAAACGGTGAAGGAAAAACATCGTGAGGAAACCTGCATACACAAGAATTTTATTAATTCTCTGCGTGTGTGAAGTCTGCCAATCCGCATTGGGCCAGCGTGGTGGACTATTAATCTAATCCCTCTCATTCTGAGAGGAGACTCGTGCTCAGAAGTAAGCCGAATATGGGTTGATAATGATGAAAATTACCTGACGTTTTGAAAATGCTTGTATTAGTTTACTAATTAAAAAAAAATACTTTTGGCTTTTCATGACTTACCAAAGTATCCCTCCCATATAACCCAATGTATAGGGAGGGGTAGAGCCGCCCAGGCTAGTACTGCAGCCACGATCAGGGAGAATGAGGCGAAACCTGAGTACACAAGCAGTACTCTATCTCTTACAGCAAACGGTGTGAACTCAGAAAGCATAGTTGATATTGCGCAAAAACCCAAACTCACTCTGTAACATACAAAAGACATAAAATTAAAAAAAAATCGCACATGTTGTTAGTAGCTGAACCGGTAAACGTTGTTTTGCTATATACATTATGAAAGAATTTTTGAAATCGGATCAGTAGTTCCGAAGATTACCTCATTTAAAGAATAAAAAAAAACAAACTTACAAATTTTACCTCTTTATAATATTAATATAGATTTCGTGTAAATATTACGGGTGGACCATTCATATTACCATATAGGCAATGATTTACTAAATAGGTAATATTGTTATATGTGTTACAAGCGTATGAAAAATGAGGCGCTTAAAAGAGGTAATTTATACTTTTCGCGGACACTATCGATCATTACCTAAACGACCACATATCTTACTGCAGAGAGTCAAGCACGAGCGAAATCACGGACTAGCAACCCGTTGATAGCAGGGTTAAAGGTTCCTTTCACAACATGTAAACGCTCCCCTTCTCTGCTTGTATCGGCTAAGTAACTACGCGAGGCTATTTGAAGAGAGTCACGTGATCAAGCTTTTACAGTCTTATTTATTTAAACAGCAAATAATTAAATCCCAATTACTTGAAAACCTGATTCTAATATTATCACAATAATTAACGTAGATTTTGCTAACCGATCAAATAACTCACTCGCCGACATGTACAAAAATAATAAATATAAAGTAATTCAGATTTTCAATAAGATTTTTATCAAAATTTTACCCCTAAAGGGTTTAAAAGGAGTTGAAGTTTTTTAAATATAAATCGTTCACGTTTTGAGTTATACTTTTGTAAAATGATTAGTGGACTACTTATTATAAATAAAACATGGGGGTGAAATAGGTGTTGAAAGTTTACACCGAGATTCACGCGGACAAGGTCGCGGGCATCCGTTAGTCCAAGAATAAAAAAACACACAACTGCTTTTTTTTTAACCGACTTCCAAAAAGGAGGAGGTTCTACGTTCGGCTGTTAGTATGTTTTTTTTTTTTTTATGTATGTCCAGCGATAATTCCGTCATTTGTGGACCGATTTTGAAAATTATTTTTTGTTTTAAAGGGTTTGATTCCAGGGTGGTCCCATTTTTTTCATGTCAGGATCTGATAATGGCATCCTGGAGAAATCGAGAGGAACTTTCGAAAATCGTAGAGACGGCTAGTGCGTTTGTTAGTGTTTCCATAAGGTATTTTAAACCACTACAATTTTATGAAGGTCTGGAGTTGGTCTGATGATGGAGCTGATACACAGACGATGGAACTCGTCAACGATTTACAGCAGGTACCTTCTGTTTGGGCTTGATTTATTTGTATTGATGAGAACTTTCCACCTAGATGGGTTGTGACTGTATTAAGGGTCTGATGATGAAGACAAAGGACAGTGAAGAGAACTCCTCGACGGTTCACAGTAGCTACCTTGTGTTTGGACTTGATAAATTTGTATTGATGAGAACTTTCCACCTAGATGGGTTGTGACTGTATAGGAGGTCTGGTGATGAAGACGAAGGATAGTGAAGGGAACTCCTCGACGGTTCACAGTAGCTACCTTGTGTTTTGACTTGATAATTTTGTATTGATGAGAACTTTCCACCTGGATAGGTTGTGACTGTATTAGAGGTCTGGTGATGAAGATGAAGGAGAGTTAAGGGAACTCCTCGACGGTTCACAGTAGCTACCTTGTGTTTGGACTTGATAAATTTTATATTGATGAGAACTTTTCACCCATATGGATTGTGACTGCATAGGGGGTCTGATGATGAAGACGGAGGACAGTCACCTTTCACGTTTTTCTGAATATTCATATTACGTGTGGATAAAGGGGGAGTGAAATTTTGTATATGAGTTAAGGTAGTATTTTTAAAATTGGGATTGTAGGACTTAGATACTTATCATAAGAAAATACGTTTCAACTAATTGCTCATTAATTTTTATTCACACTCAGTTAGGTGTGCTAACACTAAAAATTAAAAAATAAAAATTTTAATAAAAAAAATTCAACCGACTTCGAACTCAAAAATTAACCTAAACTAAAAAGCAAAAAATAACATCTTACCTATGTGCTACCTTCTGATCAGTTTGAAGGCGGTGCCAATCCAGTGTCATGTTTTAATTATAGCCGTTTCTGAAAGAACTTGTGTAATTGTAACATGAGAAGAAATTGTGTAATTTAAACGGCTTGAATTAAAACGTCACTGGCTTGGCACCGCCTTGAAACTGATCAGAAGGTAGCACATAGGTAAGATGTTATTTTTTGCTTTTTAGTTTAGGTTAATTTTTGAGTTGGAAGTCGGTTGAATTTTTTTTATTAAAATTTTTATTATTCATTACAAGTTAGGCCTTGACTACAATCTCACCTGATGGTAAGTGATGATGTAGTCTTAGATGGAAGTGGGCTAACTAGTTAGGAGGAGGATGAAAATCCACACCCCTTTCGGTTTCTACACGGCATCATACCGGAACGCTAAATCGCTTGGCGGTACGTCTTTGCCGGTAGGGTGGTAACTAGCCACGGCCGAAGCCTCCCACCAGCCAGACCTGGACCAATTAAGAAAACCTCAATCTGCCCAGCCGGGGATCGAACCCAGGACCTCCGTCATGTAAATCCACCACGCATACCACTGCGCCACGGAGGCCGACAAAAAGGAGGCTTCAAGTTATAAATAAAGCTTGTAAAACAAGTTATGATACTATTGCCTACTATTTTTTACTAAAAGGTATTATTTAATTCTATTATTTCTTATTATAAGAATACTTGTCGATATTTGCTTACGATTTAAATAGTCTTATATCTATTTTTAAAAGATTTATTGGTAAATGCCTCGAACCTGTTGTCAGAATAATTATCGAGTTATTTGCATTAATTATTATTATTGTTGACACTTTTGAATATCATTGAAAACTTATTAATATAAGTAATTAATCATGTGTTTCGTAGACGGAAATTTTAGTATAAATTTAAATAAATGCTAAAGATGTTCTACACTTTTTTTTTTTAATGCAAATAGGCTCGCGTTTGACCATAATCTAACCTGATGGTAAGTGTAGATACAGTCTAAGATGGGACACGCTTGCCTAGAAGGTGCCTATTCACTCTTGTTTTGAAGAAACCCAAGTTATAAGATTCAGGAACCACAGACTTGGGAAGGGTATTCCAAACCTTAGCCGTGCGTATGAGAAAAGAAGACGCAAAGCGTTTTGTACGGGTCCTAGGGACATCTACAACATAGGGATGAAAACCCACCCGATGTCTTGCGGTGCGATGGTAAAAAGGCGAAAATAATATAAAGACTAATATTATAAAGAGGAAAGATTTCTTTTGTAGTTTTTTATGTAAGAAATAACCTCAAAAACAACTGCCTCTGTAGCCAAGTGGCATGTTGATTCTCTTTCTACGATCGCAAACGCTTCTAAAACTAGAAAAATGTATGGGAATGACATTTGCTATCGACAGGTCACGTGATCAAGATCTGTCATTCCCATACATTTTTCTGGTTTTCGAAGCGTTAGCGATCGTAGAAAGAGTATCGTCGTGCCACTTGGCTACGGGAGCTGGAGCGATCTAAAAAGTTCTTTCACCAATAGAAAGCTTCATTATCAGGCTAAGAGGCTAGTCCAGTGGATATGACCTCTCACTCCGATTCCGGAGGGTGTGAGTTCAAATCGTGCCCGGAGCATGCACCTGCAACTTTTCAGTTGTGTGCATTTTAAGAAATTAAATATCACGTGTCTCAAATGGCGAAAGGAAAACATTGTGAGGAAACCTGCATACCAGAGAATTTTCTTAATTCTCTGCTTGTGTAAAGTCTGCCAATCCGCATTGGGCCAGCGTGGTGGACTATTGGTGAAACCCCTCTCATTCTGAGAGGAGACTCGAGCTCAGTAGTGAGTCGAATATGGGTTGATAATGATGAAGAAAATTCAAACATTGAGTAGCCTGTGAGACTCCACGTCCATACTTAAGAGTATGCAATATGTAATTAGGTGGTTACAAATGGTTCTGGATCTCAGATTCTGGAAAAGTTAGGAGCCTGATATTTGAGTAAATGATATTTCAAAGTGTGCTATATATCGTTATGAGTATACAAAATACACAATTTGTAAAACTTTTCTCGATAGTTTATTTTTTTGAAAAATACATGTTTTGCTCACATTTTGCTTTCAATCTCAGGAAAAGCAAACTTATTTTCTTAAATTTTTATTTTGTATAGAAAATTAGGTATATATCTTGAACATGGCCATTTTGTTTTTCGTTATGTTGTTTAATTTTCTTGCAATTAGGTAAAAATGGTTTTGGCGTCATAAAATTTGCGTCGCGCGTCAATCGCTCCGTGCTTTTCACTCACGTGAAAGTCATAATTCGGCGTCTCCATTTATCCATATCGTACCGACACGCTGCGCGCTCTTAAAGGTTAACGTCCGTTAAAAAAACTCTCGTGCGAATGCTAAGAAGCCATAATAGTGGCTAAAATGCTGTGGCACTAAATATTTCAAATTGGGTACTTACAATATGCCTTCAGTAAGTTTAATGAACAACATCATCCAATAGTTCTGACTCGATCCCTCGATTACAGTTCCAATAAACATCCCAAAGTTTCCGGCTATCAGAAACTTTCTCCTACCAAACGTATCCGCTAAAAACCCAGTAAAGACACTTACGCCTATTTGTCCTGAAAAAGAGAATGACGTAGGTTAAGGTCAAGTTGACTAAACACAAGTTTATATAAAAGTCGTGTTAAAGTGTCATTATTAGTTATATTTTGGTTGCACGTTGGACTATTAACGTATCCACTCACAACACAGTCTTTTCCGACTAGTTGGATGGAAATTTAAAACAAAATAAAAATGTAACATAAAATTTAAATTTTTGAAAATACCCCGTAGATCATGAATTAATTACACTCTCGATCATTAATTTTTTTTTAGTGCGCTTTCATTTGAGACTCGTCGAGTATAATTGCAGACATTCGGTTATTCTTCCCCAATTTCACCCTCCACAACTTTTAAACTGCTTAGCCGATTTTCATCAAACATGTCTAAGAACACTTGCGCTTAAGTCACCTTTAATAAAAAAAAAAGAAATTGTAATCGCTTCATTCTTTCGGCAGCTATGGTGCCATAGACAGACAGACAGACACGTCAAACTTAAAACACTCCTTTTCCTTCAGTGGTTAAAAAAAACAATTACCAAAAAACGGTATTGCATTCATCAATCCTTTATACATCATATTCATTTTGAGATCACATTCTGCTACCGGAAGGACAAATGATGTCGTAGTAGAGATGAACATGACAGCAAAGATAGAGCAGAGAGTAGCAGCGAGCAGCAAGTAATGGAATTTGCCAAATTTGCACAGCGTTAATGCGTCTTCTAGAATCTTCATCGCGTCTCCATCTTTGCTAGCTTGACCTGTAACAAACGAAATTCTATATCAGTCATCATCACTAAAAGCCTATTTTAACGGCCTACTACAGTAATAGGCCTACATCCCTATAAATTATCATCATTATCAAACCATATTCGGCCCGTGTCTCTTCTCAGAATGAGAGGGGTTAGGCCAATTGTCCACCACGCTGGCCCAATGCGGATTGGGAGACTTCACACACGCAGATAATTAAGAAAATTCTCTGGTATGGTGAGGTTTCCTCACTATGTTTCTCCTTCACCGTTTGAGACAAGTGATATTAAAATTTTTAAATTGCACAAAACTGAAAAGTTGGAGGTGCATGCCCCGGATTGGATTTGAACTCACACCTTCCGGAATCGGAGGCAGAGGATATCCACTGGGCTATCGTGGCTCAAAGAATTTTCGAAATCGGGTCAGTAGATACCCTACAGTTCCACAAACTTTATTTTTTTATAATATTAGTATTGATAATTATAGACGCCCAGGACCCATGGAATATTTTTACAATTGATTACAATCAAGTTAAGTTTCTTTGAGTAGCTTCATCTTGATAAGACGCTCAACTTTTTTATTTACGAATCTGGTAATAAAAATTTCTAAACATCGGAATGTGATAATGTACGCAATTTGTAGGACATTGTGGCTGTTAAGTTTAACTATTCATCAAGCAACAGTAAAAAGAAGCTGGCTAGTAACAACTTTAATAACCTCATTATTTATTTATATAAGTTAATAGGAGGGAAGTTTACTAAACTCACGGAAAATTAATTTGATAGTAATCAATTGTAAAAATCCTTGGATCCATTCACAGATCCTTGGCTATAGATGTAGGTTTATAAAATAAATTTAAAAAAAATAGTTTATGTGTCTCTTACCGTTTTTTTCTAACAGCTGAATTGTGACTTAATCAATTAATTAATTAATACTCCTAAAGTTTATAAAATCAATTAAAAAAAATAGTCTCTTACCGTTTTTTTCTAACAGCTTCATTTTTCTAGCATTCAAAATCCACAACAATATTATTGATTTAATAAATATATTTTTATATTTTAATATTCAATAAAATCACACTTCCATAAAGGTACATTTATTTATTATTAATATAAATATCACTGCATGAATTACGACTTAATCAATTAATTAATTAATACTCATATGTACACGTGAAGAACACATGCGGTTCTTCTAAGCTCTCTAATCACACTAAGCACAAACTTAATAATAAATAATATTAATTATTTACGAATATTTTTTTTTTGCATTTGTTTTAGAGTTATAAAATCCGTTTGTTGCGCCTGTTGTCTGTAGATTTTATATTGACTTGAATAAAAATAAAAATGAAAATATATGAACCGGGCTTTGGTTATACCTAACAAGTGTCTAAACTGGTCCTGAAACCTGAATGACAAGATATTCTTATCTAAATGTATGTGTACATACTTGCGCCAAGATGGCGGTCACAGATCATATTTAGAATAGAACGTCATACCGTGCAGAAATTTTACTGGCCACAGACCTGCCTTTTTAACTGACAGTCGAACTTTTCAATTAAATCATCCGTGTGTAGGTAAAACTGAAAATATAAGTGTAATTTTCGATTATATATAAACATAGCTGGGCATTAAGTCGTTAATCCGTTAATCGTTATTTAACGGATTAGGTAACTTTTAATTTAACATTTATAAATTTTAACGGACACGTTAACTTCCGTTAATATGCAGAAGTCTGTTAATCGTTAATCCAATGCCTACTATTAGACAAGCGGCGTAGCCCGAAAAATGTCTTTAGTTTTTGATGTACTTTTGAACCACAATGTAAAATTATATTAAATCTGTAGGTCTGTAGGCAGCATTAGTTCAACACTCAATCATTTAAATAAGTTACCCTAAGAGTAAACTTAATAGACTATAATTAGTATACAGTTAATGGAATAATCTTTTTAACTCGTGCACATTGACTTGACACCTAGCTACCAAGCGCAACTAAACAAACACAGTATGTAACATTCTTAACTTCAAAAGAGCTCGACCACGAGTCCGTAAAAAAACAAAGTTTGTTATTGTCTATGTTAATTTGACATTAGTCTATGAAACTTATTACGCCCTTTATTTCAATTCAAATACACAAGTACAATAATCCCCTATCAGGTTATACCGCAAATTATACGTTTTTTTTTATCTTGAAAAATCCTTACCCGCTGACCGCCTAAACCTCCATCTTTGTTAAATTTACAAACCACAAAAGAGGAAGTAAGTATTCAGTTTAGTGTGAATAAACTTAAACATATTAATTGATTATGAAACATGGCTAAAACTCACGTGATATTAGGTCGGAGTATTCCCGACTAGTTTCAAACCCATACGGGGCCCTTAGTCATGAGCTGGCATCGCGGCACGATCCAAACTTAAACATCTAACATCGTGCGAAGAGGCCGGCCAGCGCAAGAAAAAACAAAAACGAAAAATAATTAATCGAAGATAAAGCGATCCGTCAACCGTAAGTTTTCCTACACAGTACAAACATCATTCGACCCAAGTGTCAAGTTAATCTGCACGAGCTATACATATTTAGGTTTTCTCAGTGAAAATTCTCAACCCAGAGTTGGAAAGTTAGGTTTAGGTTAAAGACATCCGTTGGTACTTAAAGTATTTCAGTACAATTTGCACGGTGAATTAAACACCACTGCATTTGAAAGTTCACTCTATAAATTCTTTGACTCCAACAAGCTAAAGATGAATGAAATGGACTGCTAAATTATTCCTTGAATGGCTTTCGCGCTTCAGAATGGCCTACTTATTTAACTCACGGTGGTTTATAAAAAACATATTTTTAGGGTTCCGTAGGTACCCAAAGAGTAAAATATGAAGGTGAAGGAAAAACATCGTGAGGAAACCTGCATACCAGAGAATTTTCTTAGTTCTCTGCGTGTGTGAAGTCTGCCAGTCCACATTGGGCCAGCGCAGTGTGGTGGACTATTGGCCTAACCCCTCTTGTTCTGAGAGGAGACTCGAGCTCAGCAGTAAGCCGAATATGGGTTGGTAATGGTATATAAAGTCACAGTCGCATATAAATGGCGCGCAAATTTTACAATAAAAATAATTGTTTGAGTATATATTACTTACCCACAATCTTACAATTGTTTTAATTAAGAAATACAATTTAAATTTGAAATAAACATAAAATTATACATGGCAAAACGAAATTTAGTCTACGTCAGAGTACATAAAACACGATAAATAATAATTTAAAACCAGAATAATTTTAGATTAAAATAAAGTCAAGCGTTACTCGTAATAATAGAATGTCAGACAGTTATTATAATTTAGTAGCGAGAAATTAATGTACTGAATAATATGTTTTACTACACAGCCAGCGAAAGAGATTGGTTTTAAAATTGCGAGTAGTTTGGTTCATGGAGCACTAAACAAAGCCCGAGACCGCGTCGTGCGACCACTTTTGTTTAGTGCTCTGTATAAAGCAGTGGGTCGCACGTTCGCAGGTCGCGGTCGCCAAGAACGGAAGTCTACCTTTAGATTGCTAACTTGTAATGAATAAAAAAATAAAAAAGAATGCAATTAAAGTTATTATTATTTACCACAATGCCTTTTATAAAAATTTCCTAATGGTTCCCTGATAGCTGCTGTTTTATATTCAGACATCGCCTTGTAACTTTTATAAATGAGGAAGTGAATTTTAAATTTTCGCTTAAAACTGTAGTTGGTGAGTTGCTCAAGTAAGTTGCAGGAATTAACAACTTCTGAATGCTTTGCTTGAATTTAAATATCTTTCAACGCAAAAAATGTAAAATATTTTTGTAATATACAGGGTGACCCGTAATTAATGGATAATATTAATAAAATTATCTAAAAGTAATTTGTTTTTGCTATAAACTAATAAAATTAATTCTGTATACATATAATTTTGTTAGTGGTCCAAATCTATACTAATATTATAAAACGTTTGTTTGTTTGTTTGATTGAACGCGCTAATCTCAGGAACTACTCGTCCGATTTCAAAAATTCTTTCAGCGTTAGATATCACACATATCGAGGCTAGGCTATATATTATCCCCATATTCCTTCGGAAACGGGAACTACGCGAGTAAAACCGCGTGGCGTCAGTTAGTAATAAATAAATAAACGAAACCACAAGCGTCCACTATTGAATGATACAGACTTAGAAATTACATCATGGATACCTAATTTTAAACCAGTATAAGCTCCTCGTTCCATGACTAGGTTACAAGAAATCTTTCGCACAAAAACGCGAAGCTAAGAAAGGCATCTCAGCGCCATTATGAAGAATTTCAAATAAGGAAAAATAAAGGTTATTTACAAAAGTTAATCATTATTGATTCACTTTGTAACAATACCCAGAGGTTTTACTGAGTTTTGTAACATCAATACGGTACGTTTTGTAAACATACGCAAAGCGTATTCGTGTTTAACACATTCGCTGCGGTACGAGGTCAATTGACCTCGTATGTCTAGCGTGTTCAAGCGTTACGAGGTCGATGGACCTCGTACTGCACCAGAGGAAAGTACAGAAAAATCAGTGCCGTAGCGAAAGTGTTAACTATAAGTATAAGGGTTCGTTTTTAAAATTAAATATCACGTGTCTCAAACGTAGAAGGAAGACATCGTGAGGAAACCAGCATACCAGAGAATTTTCTTAATTCTCTGCGTGTGTGAAGTCTGTCAATCCGCATTGGGCCAGCGTGGTGGACTATTGGCCTTATCCCTCTCATTCTGAGAGGAGACTCGAGCTCAGCAGTGAGCCGAATATGGGTTGATAATGATGATAATAAACGTTCGTTCACACGACCGGCAACTTTACCGACGACCGCAGTCGACTGCAGTCGACGACGTTTCGACGGCATCCAGCGGCAGTCAACTGCAGTCGTCAGTAGCAGCTGCTGCTTTGGCTGGTGGGAGGCTTCGGCCGTGGCTAGTTACCACCCTACCGGCTAAGACGTACCGCCAAGCGATTTAGCGTTCCGGTACGATGCCGTGTAGAAACCGAAAGGAGTGTGGATTTTCATCCTCCTCCTAACAAGTTAGCCCGCTTCCATCTTATCCATCTTAGACTGCATCATCATTTACTATCAGGTGAGATTGTAGTCAAGGGCTAACTTGTAAAGAATAAAAAAAAAGCTGCAGCTCGTGTAAACGAACCCTTATTATCATCATTATCAACCCATATTCAGCTAAATTCGGTAAATGAACACTAATTGAAATTGTAAACTTTGACAAAGTATTTTTTTTTTGGTTTGTTGGTCCAGTGATTTGCTTAATATTGTGTGTACGAGTTCTTAGGTTCGAGTCGATGTGTCGCCGTAAGTGAGAAGTAATCTATCTCGTGAGATTGTGAACTGTCGAAATACTGAGAATCGGAACACTAAGGGGTGTGGATTTTCATCCTCCTCATAACAAGTTAGCCCGTTTTCATCTAAGATAGCATCATCACTTACCATCAGGTGAGATTGTAGTCAAGGGCTAACTTGTAAAGAATAAAAAAAAAAGTAGAAAGAAGACTCTATTATCAAACTTTATTTTTTTTTTGTGGGAACAATTTTTCTTAAACGAATCGTGGCCGTGTCGACTTATACCACTTCAAAGTTTGGGTGATTTTTAAAAACGCGATCCCGAAGTTTGGACTACAATAAGCCCACTGGGATACAAAAAGTTTTACGGCCATGCAAAGCGAGGGACAGATTTTCGAAAGTTTCATATTTTGAATAACAATATCAGTTTAAAAGAAGAAATGTGATAAAATATTCTTGGGGATTTCGAAAAATTTGATGGCAATTTTTTCGTGTGGGAAATTTGCTAGTTTTAGAATTATTATTGTAAACCGTCAGACGGAGAGACACTAAGGTGCCTTTATAGATTTAATTAATCACTATACAAATAAGAAACTATTAACAAAATTAGTTTAGCGGTATTGGCCAAACCATATTAAGCCTAAATTCGCACGAGAGTTTTTTTAACGGACGTTAAATGATTATAATATTTTTAACATAAAAATGGCACCGACTTCAAAAACGTATTTCAGTTTATTTTTATATTAACCAATCTGAAAGTGTATTCTTTCAAACAAAAAAAAGAACTTTCAAAATTGGTTAATAAATGACGAAGTTATGAGGTAACAAAAATTAAAAAAAAATGAGATCCTCCTCCTTTTTTTGAAGTGGGTTGAAAAGTATAGTTATGTTTGCAACAAATGTTTTTAAAACACGACGCTTTTTTCGAGCAGTATTGCATTTTCAATTTTGGGCATTGGAAATAGACCTTCATTTAACTTCAAACTATATTTGAACGCTTTTTAATGTCCGTTAAAAAAACTCTCGTGCGAAAGAGGGCTTACTCATTTACTTCGAGATGACCCGGTGAACTTCAAATCTTTCTCCGCAACTTCGTTGCTCTTTCTCCGCGAGTCATCAGGGGTTGCTTGTTAGAAATTGCTTATAGCAATAAGGTCGCCTTTGTATGCTAATTTTTAGTTTGAATTATTCTTTTTTAATTTTTAATTTGTTTTAAATTGTGTGCAATAAAATATTTCATTATCTTCTTCTTCTTTCTTTCACCTGCGTGGTTTCCGTTCCTGTAGGAAAACACAAATAGGGACAATATAATAGCCTATAGCCTACCTTTATAAATGGGCTATCTAACACTGAAAGAATTTTTCAAATGGGACCCGTAGTTCCTGAGATTAGCGCGTTCAACCAACTGGACATAGGCATCTTTCATGGACTTCCAAGCACATCGGTCTTAAGCCGCCAGCATCCAGCGGCTCCCGGCAATCTGCTTAATGTCTTCGGTCCACCTAGTAGGGGGTCGACCAAAACTGCGATTTCCGGTGCGGGGTCGCCATTCCAACACCTTGGAACCCCAACGTCCATAAGCTCCTCGATATATATGGCCTGCCCATTGCCACTTCAGCTCCGCGACTCGCTGAGCTATGTCAGTGACTTTGGTTCGTCTGCGGATCTCCTCATTCCTGATTCGATACAACTCCCGATTCGATTCAACCAAACATACAAATAAACAAACTCTTCAGCCTTATAATATTAGTATAGATAAATATCTATTGAAAATAATCTGTATTGACGGGTTCAATAGAAAATATAATATATTAACATATCAACGAATAACAAAAATTATTACTACACCATTGATGAGTTCCTTAATGATAAAGTTGCTTGGAGGCCGTTGGATCAGCTTCCACCTTCACACAGGAAGTAAAACTATAAGAAATTGTAATGTTGTCATCAATTGTAATTTAAAGTATTATTGTATGATTTTTTTTCAAAAGAGCAACTGTTGAGTTTTTTGCCGGTTTCTTCTCAGTCAACTGACGTATCAAAAGTGCTACTTGAAATAAATGAATTTTTGATTTTGATTTTTATTTCGATTAAAACACAGAAACTACCCACGAACGTCGTTATTTCTCGAAATAGGGATAATTGAAAAGTAACATTTTATTGTAAAGTTATATTTGGATTCGTAACTAAAAGACCCTTTCATTAAAACTTAATCAAAACATCAAGATTTGAGAGATTTTAATATTTTAATCTCTTTCGGAAAATATTACTAAATTGGAAAGCCTCGCTGATAGCGAAACCATTTCGAAAGTTGGAAAGAAAAGTTAAGCGACATCTTAGCTTTCTCGTTAGCGAAAGTTTTAATTACTGTCTATTCATCACTAAATACTTAAGTAAATAATTTTATAATAAACTTGTTACAAATTAAATAATACATAATGCGATAGCATAAACAAAATGGATTTGAATTTAAAGACAACGGTTTTTTTTTCTATGGAAATCTCACCTGATGTTATGTGCAATCTAATATGGAATAATGAGTCACTTATTAGGAAGAGGATGAAAATCCACACAAGTTTCTACACGACTGGCGGACTAAATCGCTTGGCGGTACGTCTTTGCCGGTAGGGTAATAACTAGCCACGGCCGAAGCCAGCCAAAAATTTAATATAACTTTTTTCAATACTTATATAACTTTTGAGGGACTTTACGAATGTTGCTTTCCAATTATAAGAATATATTTAATTTGGTTTGATTTTTAATTGAAGAGCTACATAGTTGCATTTAGCTATATTAAATTAAACAATTTTTTTAATCAATTAAGAGTCACCATTTCCTGAGGATGCTTCAGTTTCGGAGTGAAATGTATGCAGAGGATTTTCATTTGGATAATTACAAGATGATGCTAGGATTCTTCATTTTTGCGGAGCATTTTTTGAGAAATCCGGCTTAAGTATTTGATGTATTATTTCTATAATAATACATCAAATACTTAAGCCGGATTTATATTTGTCTGACGTATCGTGTTGTGACGTATCAGAATAGAATCGGTATCATACATTTTGTATGCGGCACATCAGAAGCCATCACGACATGTCACACCACATAAGTGTAAACGTTGCCTTAAAAAATGTATGATCCCGTTTCTGTTCTGATGCCTCACGACACGACACGTCAGACAAATATAAATCCGGCTTTAATCTCTAATACCTATTCGTTATAATCTACAAACAATTCTGTTAATCTTACATTTATATTATTTAATAAAGTTACTTTGTATGAGATAGTGTAATTTAGTTTCTAAGCTATTAACCAACACTTGGTATGCAGCGGAATAAACAGAGCAAAATTGAAGACATCCAGACAAAGGGTGCGTTTCCACTGTAGTGCAGACAAGCGGGGATAATCGGAAGAGACAAGGGTAGTTTTCCAATGAAGCAAATTGGCGCCACACGTGCAAAATGGAAGTGTATTTGAGTGAGAGCCTCTGATAGCCAGGCGTGCATAAGGTACGAGTATATAACTATACTTAAGCACTATACATACAAATGATATAAAATCGAAAATTTCTTCATATAGGTTCATAATGAATCTTCAAGGTAGGTAGTGAACTTGTACTTCTCTGAAGTGCCCCAATAAAAAAAAAACGATTGTCAGCTGTCGGTAAGAATATACACCTGTGGAGTTTGATCCGTTTTGTCTTTGACTGACACTGGTTTCAAGGTTGACCCACCAATCATCATCATCATCATATCAACCGATGGACGTCCACCGCAGGACATAGGCCTTTTGTAGGGACTTCTAAATATCATGAACCTGAGCCGCCTGCTTCCAGCGAATCCCTGCGACTCGCTTGATGTCGTCAGTCCACCAGGTCGGGGGTCAACCAACACTGCGCTTTGTAGTGCGGGGTCGCCATTCCAGCACCTTGGGACTCTATCGTTGGGACTCTTCGAACTATGGGACTATTGCCATTTCAGCTTTACGGCATATTTTGTATCGTCTACCCTTTCAGCTTCAGTGAAAACGCGCCCTAAGGTAGGTAAATGTAGTCTTTAAGCGTGAAAACCTCTTTACATTTACTTGTAATGGATTCGGGTGAGGTAAATAAATCACAGAGCTTCCAGTTACTTCGAGGCATGTTATAATGAGCACAATTCTTTGAATAAAACAATATTAGGCACGTTTAACGCTTTCATAGACTAAGAACTCATTAATGGCAAAAATTACTTTTTTCTTATGAATATTATTAGTCGCCTGCGAATTCATTCGCGAATGTTTTAAGTAGGTAGATACCTACATAAAAAGAGGAACAATTTCGCCGTACATAATTTTTGCGTAACTTTACCTTATACGCAGAGCGCACAAAGCTCGCAAAATGAATATTTTTTTCCGCTTTTGCCACATTTTTCATAGATGCTTCTTTTGGTTGTAGCGTGATGTTATATAACAATATAGCTTTCCTTGATAAAACGAACTGATAACAAGAACGAGGTGACAAAGACACGTATAGAGAAGAATTACAGAGAATTTGATAATTATGAATAAATAAAATTTAAGTGTCTGCCCGTTATTCCAAAAGAACTGTGTTTTCAAATGCATTGTTGAGGGCTCCGTGGCGCAGTGGTATGCGCGGCGGATTTACAAAACGGAGGTCCTGGGGTCGATCCCCGGCTGGGCAGATTGAGATTTTCTTAATTGGTAAAGCCAGATCTGGCTGGTAAGAGGTTTCGGCCGTGGTTAGTTACCACCCTACCGGCAAAGACGTACCGCCAAGCGATTTAGCGTTCCGGTACGTTGCCGTGTAGAAACCGAAGGGGGTGTGGATTTTCATCCTCCTCTTAACAAGTTAGCCCGCTTCCATCATAGACTGCATCATCACTTACCATCAGGTGAGATTGTAGTCAAGGGCTAACTTATAGTCTGTCTTACCACTACGATCACGTATTTTAAAATGCAAGGATTACATTTTTACATAAAAATAGTTATGCAGTTCGGTTCCTACGTGGACTTATCTTACCTACCTTGGAGTTATGGGAAACTAGCTGACGCCGCGCGGTTTCACCCGCGTGGTTCCCGTTCTCGTAAGAATATGGGGATAATATATAGCCTTCCTCGATAAATAAACACTGAAAGAATTTTTCAAATCGGACCTGAGATTAGCGTTCAATCAAACAAACAAACAAAGTACTCTTCAGCTTTATATTATTAGTATATACTCCCAAGCACCCTGTATAAACTATTAATGTAGGATACTTTTTATCCATTTATAAGTGTAAGCTTCGGTTTTATAAGGGAAACAATGTTGCACATGAAATATTTCGTAATAAAATTCAGATCCCAGCTCTGTGGCAGATAGTTGCGAGATTTTATATTCCGCGAAGGTTTCGGACATAACTTGGGCGCTCACGTACGGAGATAATATAAACCTTTTGTTCAAAAGATGAAGCATAAACTGCATAAATCACGTTGTAATATAGTGGGCACGATTCGTCTATAAGTTACTTGCGAGTGAATAAAAAAATGTAAATATCAAGTTGATGTGATTAGATGTAGAAATAAATCATGCATGCTTTTGGAGAAGTTTACATATTATTGTACCTTATATATTAATACCTATTAATACAGTTGTAAAGTTTGTGAGGTTGTTGTGTTATCTCTGGATATTGTTTTTTTTTTAATTCTTTACAAGTTAGCCCTTGATTACAATCTCACCTGATACCATCAGGTGAGATTGTGATGTCATCAGTGATGATGCAATCTAAGATGGAAGCGGGCCAACTTGTTAGGCGTAGGATGAAAATCCACACCCCTTTCGGGTTCTACACGACATAGTACCGGAACGCTAAATCGCTGGGCGGTACGTCTTTGTCGGTAGGGTGGTAACTTGCAACGGCCAAAGCCTCCCACCAGCCAGACCTGGACCAATTATGAAAAACTCAATCGGTCCAGCTGGAGATTGAACCCAGGATCCCCGCCTTGTAAATCCTCCGCGCACACCACAGCGCCACGGAGGCCGTCAAAGACCATCTATTAAACCGATTTTAAAAATTCTTTTACCACTAGAAAACCCCTTTATTTGTGAATGTAATAAGTTATATTTTATTCCCGCTATCTCACGGGAACAGGAAATGCGCAGTTGACACCGCGGGTAGTCGGCTAGTACATTATAATGTATACGTCGATTTTTATTGAGCTCTACATTTAATCGTTAACTATCTTTTTTTTTTTTTTTTTTATTCTTTACAAGTTAGCCCTTGACTACAATCTCACCTGATGGTAAGTGATGAAGCAGGCTAACTTGTTAGGAGGAGGATGAAAATCCACACCCCTTTCGGTTTCTACACGGCATCGTACCGGAACGCTAAATCGCTTGGCGGTACGTCTTTGTCGGTAGGGTGGTAACCAGCCACGGCCGAAGCCTCCCACCAGTCAGACCTGGACAAATTAAGAAAATCTCAATCTGCCCAGCCGGGGATCGAACCCAGGACCTCCGTTTTGTAAATCCACCGCGCATACCACTGCGCCACGGAGGCCGTCAAAAAAACTATCATAGTCGTTAAGTTACAATAAACACTGTTTCCCTGTTTACTTTTGTGTGACTTATGTTGGTACCAAATAAATAAAAAAACTTGCTGTTTTTATCGCCGCTTTGCAACGACTTGCGGTACGGATGGCTTCAGTGTGCTCGTGGCGTTCGAACCTTCCACATCTCTTGTTGTGTAATTCTTTATGGGTTACTTGGGATAGGCGGGGAGAGTGACTTAAGTGGAAAAGGGGAGTGTTTGTTAACAGTCAAAGGATCCTTTAACCCTACACACAAAGTTCACAAAGTACGTGACTTCACTCAAGGTCATTCTCTGTCATTCTAGGGTCTTATTTTGGTTACAGTTTGATTTGTTATTAAGTTGTCCTGACAAGTGTTGTGAATCATAACCTTCGTTCGACATTAGTTTTCTTATTTTTGTAATCACTTCTGAGTCTGCTAAAACTGTACTGACTATAATTGTTATAGAAGTGATACTTCATATAAATCTTTTTAATATTCTACCCGAATAACATCGAATTACGTGCCTCCAAAATATTTTTTTTTTCAATATTATATAATATTAGTATTATAATATTAATAGATAATCCAAATTAGGACAACTATAAGTTTGTTTTACTCAGAATTTAATACTTTTTGAAAAAGCAATAAACGCTAAGGGAGTCTTTACGAACTGACGTGTTGTAAACTTAAAAGCTCGTAAATTGCAGACTTCTCAAATCCTTTGATATACGAGTATAGCTGAGACACATAGGTGAACTCAACTTAGAAACTTGTCTCTATTGGCAAGTTAACTATAGTGTAGGAAATGGTTGTCTGAGACGGATATGACGTCAATCTATCTCGTGTCGGTTGGCGACTTGTTTCCGTAAAGAGTGGGGAGTTAGAGAGGGGTAGCGATCGGTTGGTGGGAACGACTTGCGATATAAGGCGCTCGTCGTACGGTCGGCTTTAATATGTTAGTGGCGTTCGAGCCTTCCACATTTTTTGTTGTGTAATTTTTTTATAGATCTGGGGGGTTGAGAGTCAATTTCAACGTCTTACCACTAACTCTGGGGGTTGCCTGAATGTTGTGTCATGCCTATGACTTAGGAGTTGTGCAAGTTATAATAGATACAGGTCATTGCTTGATTAGAAGGAACACAGAAATGAGGGGAGTCTGAGGAGGTCCTCTTATCAGGAGAGGCCGTGTATCACATTTTGTGATGATTTTAATAATTATATGTTAATCCACACCTATAAGAAGTAAATTTTGCTCACTCAGATAATTCAGTAAGTACTCTTAAGTTTGTAACTTTGTTTGGAAGTAGAATACAAATGTATTTTTGGAAATTACTGACTTGTTAGAGTCACACAGCGGGCGATGGAACGAGCTATGTTAGGAGTATCTCTGCGTGATCGAATCAGAAATAAGGAGATCCGCAGAAGAACCAAAGTCACCGACATAGCTCAACGAGTTGCGAAGCTGAAGTGGCAATGGGCGGGGCACATAGTTCGAAGAGCCGATGGACGTTGGGGTCCCAAAGTGCTGGAATGGCGACCCCGCACTAGTAAGCGCAGTGTTGGCCGACCCCCCACCAGGTGGACTGACGACATCAAGCGAGTCGCAGGGATTCGCTGGATGCAGGCGGCTCAGTATCGTGATGTTTGGAAGTCCCTACAAAAGGCCTATGTCCTGCAGTGGACGTCCATCGGCTGATATGATGATGATGATGACTGACTTGTACGTAGCGAAGATTGGTGTACTCACAGTTTTTTCTACAACAGAAAGCACTGTGAGTACACCAATCTTCGCTACGTACACAATACAGACATGTTGCTAGACAAAAAGTTGTAACGACTGACTTTGGAAGAACCTTCTACAAAGTATTAGAAAATATTTTGTAATGATGAATGAATTACGTAGTTTTTCAATTATTGAACCCAATTCCAATTTTCTGCACAACTTTTTTGGTTCCGTAAGAATATTTTACAAAGTATGAAATCTGTTAAGGTCGTTCTCAAGTACTTAACCAAGGTGATAAGAAGATAATAACTAATTAAACATATTATATATTGGTCACCTTATCAAGCTAGGGCTGGGAGATATGGAGCTAACAAACCACGCTAATATTCAGTTAAGTACCTAAATAAACAATGAAATAGCGCGATGATTTGTCTTAACCCTACAAAGTGCTACAGCGAACAGCAAACCGTTTTGAAAGCGAGAAATCCCACCGGTCCGTTTATTCATGCTTTTATTTCCAAACGAAATTTAACACCCACACTGTTTTATTCAGATAACGGATGAAAAATCTAGATAGTTGAATGTACATAATTCACAGTTTATACAATTTTGTATTGATATCTTTTTTGGCCTGGTTCATCAATAATTCTGGTTTTTTATACACAGCAGCATGCTAGGTTTTTCGTTGCTAATAATACTTGTATACTAATATTAGAGGTAAAGTTTGTAAGGCTTTAGGGGTAATTTCTGGATCTATTTAACTGATTTTGAATATTCTTTTACCAATAGAAAGCCACGTTATTAGTGAGTGATATAGACTATATTTTTTCTCCATATTCTTAAGGGAACGAGCACTACGGACCCCTAAAAAAGCTCAATGTTTCGTAAGCTAACCCGGGACTGGAGTCTGGAACCTTGTGGTCCGAAGCCAGAAATGCTATAGACTGGACTATAGAATTAGATAGATAGAATAGTACTTACACATAATCCTAAACTCGATATCAGTTCACAGTATAAACAATGACTGAAGTTTTAGGAATTCCACAAGGAGGTTCTACGTCCCCATCCATGCATAGCAAAGCAGGTTGTTAGGCTACGCAAAACAAAATGTTGTTTCAATAATAAAATGGGGTAGATTTCCTTCCTACATTTTGTGAGAGATAGTAATCGATATTCACTGCTGCATGATAAACTATTAGATACATCAATGTTTAGTAAAACCAGCATACTTTCAGCAAAAGTTTCAAAAGTGGATTTAAAAAATAAGAAAATCAATGTCGAACGAAGATTATGATTCACAATATTTGTCAGAACAACTTAATTAACAAACTGTAACCAAAACGAGACCTTAGAATGGCACAGAATGACCTTGAGTGGAGTCACGCACTTGTAAACGTTGAGTGTAGGGTTAAAGGCGCCTTTGACACTTAACTAACACTCGTCCGAAGGGTGGTAACTAGCCACGGCCAAAGCCTCCCACCAGCCAAAAGCCATTTATTCTAAGCCATAAACTAGAAAAACACGTTTCTTAAGGCTAGGCTGTCTTCCTAATTATTGTCTATCTAATATTAGTAGTTGTAAGATACTTGTTAAAACATAAATTAACGTCAGTTTAAGTTAATTAGATACATATACAATCTGAGGTCACGTTTATCTAGGGGTGAATCGAAAACAAACATTTTGAGAACAAGTTTCCTAACATTATTGTTGACTAAAACTAAACATTTGGGTCACCCTCTACGCAGGGTCGCTTGACTTAAATTTACTTGACGAAGTTATATTTGTTTCGGCCGAAATATCAGAACTCAAACATAAATGTTTGTAACGGGATCTCGGGAACACGTGTGAGAGTTGTGAGTAATTACTAATTTGATATTGAATTAAAAATTAAATTAACAATGTTATGTACAGCCTCAACAGCTCAACGGTAAGAGCGGTCTGACTCATCACCGAGGGGTGGTGGTTCGATCCCCGTGTGCCGTCACGGGTCGCCTGGCAGATGTGAAACATCTCACTCTCTAAATTATAACGGTCAAACATTTTATTATGACAAAAAAAAAATTGTTTTCAACTAAAATACAGGTTATGTGTACTGTAGTAAACAACACTGTATACACTATATATATATAGATATGGCATAACGCAGGATCGAATGGAGAGAATCGCACAGTCGATTGCGCATGGCGACGCGTCGCCACACCGTACACACTACTGCATATAGGCTGTATATGTATACCATCATATAGCGTGGCGACGCGTCGCCACACCAGAAGACGACGAAGACGTGCGGCTATAAATGTTTCACATCAAAAAAAATGTAATAAAACAAAGATTTTACAATAGAGATACTCGTATGTCACTAGCGCGACATAACAGGCGGACTGCATTCATAGACTCTTTGTTTACTTAATTAGTCTATGACTGACTTCTAAAGATAATGAGTAAAATAATCATTATCATTATAATTCTTCTAATAGAGTACCTATTATAATATACTCGTATATAGTGGATTACATAATTAGGTTGTAAAGTTGATCTGTCGCCTGTTGCAAAACTTTAGGGATGCAATTTACGCAGGTGCTGGCAAAAGTTGAGGGTAATTTCAAATTCTCTACTGTTTTTATAAGCCAAGTTCGCTTTACGTGAAATCATTAAATCATGATGCAATTTTTATTAACACTCTTATATTATTAGCTTCACTTGTAACTATGCATATAAGAAAATCTTGGAATCTTATTTTGATCCACTTTTTCACACACGATTAGGATGAAATTTTGCACACGCTCTGAGTTCTGATGACAATACATGACTAGCTAAGAAACGTCATTGCAAATTCAATATGGCAACCTCCCCAATGGCTGGCTGTTTGAAATCCACCCCCAAGATATGGATATCAAATGAAAGGTTTTGCTGTCAGGAATACGAAAAACATAGTCACATGAGTTAAATCCTATTTGGCGGACAGGTTATTTAAAATGCACCCCAATGATAAGGGTATCAAGCGTGTTTTTTAGTTTTTTAAACTTTTCATGTTATTTAACTCAATAGTCAGATAAATAATTTGAAAAAGTACCTTTCTCTCGAATCGAAGTAGAGAAAGAGAATTCCACCACTATTATAAACTCGCGAACGCCCGTGACTTCGTCCGCGTGAAATCTAGTTTTTCACAAATCCCTCAGGAACCATGGGTTGTTCAAAGATGAAAAGCACGTGTTAATCCAAGGATTGAGTAAAATCTATTTCCATTCCAAAGGAGATGGTTCAAACTTGTATGGAGCCCAGGTTCAGTCATTGTACTCTGTCGGAAATAAAAGAAAACATTTTTTTAACTATTTTTGATTATTCAAATCTACGAATTTACTTTAATTCTTTCGAAATAATATTCATTCTCTCCAAAAAAATGCAACACTAACATGGGTAATAATGGCGGATTGACGTTTTCAATGCAGTAGTCGATTTGACGTTTGCTTTCAATTGTCATGTCATAGTTGCTTTATGGGCGCCATCTTAATATAACTCAAAAACTTGGATTTCAATTTTATTCTTTTTTTTTATTTAGTTTGATTTATTCACTTATTTAGATTTTAATAAAATCCTTGTATTTTTTTAATTTTAATGATACGGGGTATAAGAGTGGACCTGAAATGGACCATCTATTTCAACCAAATCGTTTTAGTCATTGCGGCATTATAATAATAATAATAATAGCCTTTATTTAGACGTAGGTACATATTTTATAAATTATTTAAATTAAATTGACACCAACAACTTTGTTTGCCCAACTTTGGCAAAGGCCTCCTAAATTTTCTTCCATTTGGGTCGGTTCAACGCTTTCCTTGTCCATGCCTCCCCTGCTACCGCCTTTAACTCGTCCTCCCATCTTCGGAACTGTCTGCCTCGATTCATTTTGCTATTTCTTGGTTACCAATATACAATAGTTTTATTCCATTTTTCTGTTTATTGCGGCATTAAAGAGCAACAAACATCCATACAAACTTTCGCGTTTGTAATAATAACACAGAAAACATATGTACATGAGTAGGAAGCATATTAGGTATACTTTAAATAAACTAATATAATAATTAATTCAATCTCAAATTACACTGAGGCATTGTACCCTGACTGTAATCTGTCTTAGTTATGCAACTAATATTGCAGTAGCATAGACAGAGGCTTCTAATATTGCGTTACATAGCATGCATAGAGCTTTGTTGATCCCAGCATCACAGAATATTGCGAGAATACACACAGAATATTCATAGTCACAACATAATGTGCTATCTTGCAGGGATATTATATGTTCCAGTGAATTGCATTTGCGGTATCATCATCATAATCATTAACTACCCATATTCGGCTCACTGTTGAGCACGAGACTCCTCTCAAAATGAGAGGCCTTAATCCACCATGCAGGTCCAATGCGTATTGGAAGACTTCACACGCGTAGAAAATTGAGAAAATTGTCAGGTATGCAGGTTTTCTCACGATGTTTTTCCTTCACCATTTAAGACAGGTAATATTTAATTTCTTAAAATGTACATAGCTGAGAAGTTGGAGGTACTAAACTGGATTCGAACCTACGCCCTCTGAATGGAAGGCAGAGGTCATATCCACTGAGCGCTCTTTTGCGCTAGTTTCGTGCTTTTTTTAACGATTATTTTGACCAACTTGCTCACAGCAGCATTTTTTCTTTCTTGATTTATTTATTGATCGTCAAAATTTACGTAATGTAAATACATCTGTACAATCTCTAGAAAAGTCTTTATGCCTAGTATCAAAATATTTATTTATGATTATACTTACTGCTAAAACTTTACCTATGTATTGTTATATTCATGGCAATGTGGACCATGGTGTTTTGTTTCCAAGCTTTCTTCCAGACTTTGGTGCGTCCGATAACAAAATAATATGGCCTTGAAAATTATCGAACAAAGTTTCCTTCATACATTCTGTTTTCTTCAAAACTCTGAAGTTGATTTTTTTCATTTTTGTTTGATTTCATGAATTATCTCATTGAAAAATAAAATATTTTTAACAAAAAAATTTAACCGACTTTAAAATCACACAAATATTAAAAAGCGAAAAAAAAACATGGTACGTGCTACCTTCTGATCACTTTCAAGGCGGTCTTTCAAACAAAAAAAAAATATTTTTAAAAATGGTTAAGAAATTGCGAAGTTATGCGGTAACAAAAATAAAAAAACACATACGTGTCGAATTGTGAACCTCGTCCTTTTTTTGAAATCGGTAAAAAAAAAAAAAACTTTATTTTATGTGTATCTACCCGCTATATAAAAAAAGGCTGAGAACAGATTTATTTTACTATTCAAAACATTCAGTGGCCTATTTTCCGTCAATCGTGTATCCATTCAGCGTGTACCAGCAGTTTATCCGTTAGGCTTTTATTTTCTAAAACAAAAAGAACCATTGTGTTTATGACAACGGTACAGGCACTAAAGCTACTGTTACACATGCTCATTTCAAACACGAAAGCATGCTACTATTGAGCAGTTGCTACTTATTAGCATGTGTATCGCAACATGGCTAATAATGAGCATGCCTATTTCGAGCTTGCTCAATAATCAACAGCCGTGCGCGGGTGGAAGGGGGCGTGCTTTTAGCGCGTTTGAACAGGTTTGCTTATTCAGTATGCCAGTAGATCAGCATTGCTATTTTGTATTCTCTTCACCTTCATCTCTCCCTGTCTAACACGATACTATAGACAGAGAACGATAGATAAAAATTAGCATGTGTAATTGGAATGTTTGCTTTGAGCATGCCTATTCAAGGGCATACTTAAAAATAGCATGCTTATTTCTAGCAAATGTAAACTGATGATAAACATGCTCGTATGGAGCATACTTAATAGCACGTTTTAACATGCTATTTTAGAGCGTGTGTAACAGTACCTTTACGTAACCTTAACAAGTTTTTGCTCGAGGCTTTTTAGTATATGGACTCCGATAACTTGAGTTAAAAACATCTCGTTGACAAATAGTGTACATTTTTTAACATCCATCGATATAGCAACACTATAACAATGAATTTAAGGTTTAATATAATATAAATATTTACGAAATGAAAACCTAGCTGTGAAAACCTAATCTGTGTGCCTAGTGGGAGTTCTCAATATTTTCATACTGTTACTATCACGTTGACGTAAACGCAAATTTATAATTGAAACAGTTGTGCAGTAGTGCCAGTAGATGGCGCTATTTCAATTCCTTAGAAATTCGCGTTTACGTTACGTGACAGTAACAGTATCAAACTGCCACTAGGCCCTCTGTATTTACATTTAAAAACGCTTCGAAAACTAGAAAAATGTATGAAAATGACACATCTTGATCACGTGACTTGTCGATGTTGTTGTTGTAGACCAGCAAATTGCATTCCCATACATTTTTCTAGTTTTCGAAGCGTTTGCGATTGTAGAAAGAGAATCGACGTTAGCTACAGGGACTGGTCTTTCATTTAGGTTGTGCTACCGACTAAAAAACATCCAGCTTCTATTATAGGACTCAAAGGTGATTACAAATATGAGAAAAGTAATGTCGAACAAAGGTAATGATTCACAACATTTGTTAGGACAAATTAATTAACTAATGAAACTGTAACCAAAATAAGACTCTAGAATGGCACTTCACCTTGAGTGAAGTCACGCACTTGAGACCGTTGTGTGTAGGGTTAAACAATCCTTTGACTGTTAACAAACACTCCCCTTTTCCACTCAAATCACTCTCCCCGCCTATCCCAAGTAACCCATAAATAATTACACAACAATAGATGTGGACGGCACGAACGCCACATACACTGTAATCTTTGGCCACGAGCACACTGAATCCAACACGACAATACAACACGAGATCGAGCGACGTCATATCTGTCACAGACTACTATTTCCTACACTATTTATTAACAACATGTAAATTTAAAAGCGGCCAAAGCGGCGATAACACTTCAGTAAGTTACAGTTATATTAAATGAATAAATTCGGACCATCGCACTTGGTTCTGTGAGTAACAGAGCTTAGGTAAACGTTTGAACCGAAGTAATTAATTCCAACACTTTGGTGCCTCTAAAGTTCGGTCATGCATCCAGTGGGTAATAGGTACCGATCGCTTAAACTTGCATCGAACTGTTGCGCATAGATAGAAGTAATATAATCCCTTACCTATCACGATCATAGATATACATTATACATAGACAGACATGGGCCTTTTGTAGGGACCTCGAAACATCACGATCCTGAGCCGCCTGCATCCAGAAAATCCCTGCGATTCGCTTGATGTCGTCAGTCCAACTGGCGGGAGGTCACCAATGCTGCGCTTTATAACGCGGGGTCACCATTTCAGCACCTTGGGACCCAAAGTACATCGGTTCTTCGAACCATGTGCATATTATAAAAGAAAATCAAATAGTTTGAGTAAGTCTTTTAAGTCGAAGTATGACTATAATTGTTAGGATAAATAATAATATACAAATTACCAGGAAATTATCGTTTCGGAGGTATTGAAGGTTTAATTATACAATCACAGAATAAAGGATGATACAGAATGAGCATATACAGTCTAGCGCTGCTTGTATAGGCTCATTTTTCAGGCCAGTGAGGCCGGTGAAACTTATAAAAAAAACCAAATGTCACGCGTCTCCTTGACATCCGCATATACAAACTTTTTTCATAATTTGTATTTCAAGATTTAACACTAACAACAATTACGTAAAGGAGATCATTCATTTTGGGCCCTTTTTGAAAGTGCCGGCCAACGAAAAAAAATAGCACGAATCGTTAGAACTAGTCGTTTGGAGTAATAGTTTATATGGCATGAAAGTTGTAGGAGGGCTCTGAACCAAGTTATACAGGTTCGACGATTCGTTATTTGCATACATTTTGTCAATTTTCAAAAGTGCCCGCCAAGAAAAAAATCTGGTACGTATCGTTAGAACTGTCCATTTGGAGCAATAGTTACTACGGCTCAAATGTTGTAGGACTGCACTGAACCAAGTTATACAGGTTCGATGACTCGTCACTTCTATACATTTTACTGAGTTTTGTAAGTGCCCGCAAACAAAATAAATCATACGTATCGTTATAACTAGCCATTGGCAGCAATCTTTACTTTGGCATAAACATTGTAGTATAGCTTTATGTCGAGTTATACAGTTTCGATGATTCGTCTAATCCATTTATTTTATTGATTTTTTAAAGTACCGTTTAACAAAAATATGGTACTTATGGTTAAAACTGCCCATTTGGAGTAATAGTTAGTATGGCACAAATGTTGCAAGTATTTGCACATATTTTTTGGACCGTTGTCCGGTCCGGTCCATCTATATGTTTTACATATACATGGACCGGACCGGCACCCGTGAATCCAAGGAATGCTAAGATATTCGTCTCATAGTAATATCAATAATTACCTATAAAATAATAAGTATACTCCATCTTATTAATTTAGTTTTTGTAAACAGTTTTCAAAATATTTAAAAACATAAGACGCCATTTTTAGGGTTTCGAACGTATTCTTGACTAATGTTGAAAATTACTAATGCGAAAATGAAAATTAATGTTGAAAATTACTTCGTGTCGCACTTACTCTAGAATGTATTCGTTTTTGAATTTATATTTAGAATGGCTGCATCCCTTCTGTATTCCGTACGCTAAATCTGCCGATTATTCTTTAACTAGCTGACGCCGCGCGGTTTCACTTGTGTTATTCCCTACGGGAACGGGACACACGGTGACAATATCAGCTAATTTTACTATAATAGCGAAATAGATATTATTCTAGCGAACGTCGTACGATGTCCCCAGAGTCACCAGCTCAGTTTCTATTCCTATGTAAATACGGGGTCTGAATATAACCTACTAGCTGATGCCGCGCGGTTTCACCCGCGTGGTTCCCGTTCCCGTAGGAATACGGGGACAATATATAGCCTATAGCCTTTCTCGATAAATAGGCTATCTAACACAGAAAGAATTTTTGAAATCGGACCAGTAGTTCCTGAGATTAGCGCGTTCAATCAAACAAACAAACTCTTCAGCTTTGTAATATTAGTATAGATATGTGTATAAAATAAATAAGTTATTTTCAAAATGCAGTTATTGCATCAACTCGAAATAAATCTACCACTAATTACATCCTAGGACCCAAGAGCGCACTTCGAGATAAGCGGTCACTTGACGTTCAACGTCAGTAAATCACTGCTGTCATTTGGTTCATTAAACCGTCCTTTGGCTGTGAATCACGCAGAATTATGTAGTCCAATAATAATTTATTGTCGGAATATTCTTATTAATTGCAAATCAATACGAGAAATATTCGATAATAATAGTCACTCGGGGATCGATCGTCAAGGAATTCCTTAACCCTACATCCTGTAGTCACAAGTTCAGAACTCTGCTCGGAGATTTTCTCTCAACCACGCGATGGGCCCGGCACCCGCACGGTGAATCCATGGAATGCTAAGATTTTCGTCTCATAATGAATAATGAAATCGATTTTATGTAAGCACTCGTTTAAATATTATTACTATTCTACAAATTAAAACAATACAAGACAAGAGCGAGTCGTACCTACTGAGGGTTCTGTCATCATCATTCATCATTGGCAACCCATTTTCAGCTCACTGTTGAGCATGAGTTTCCTCTCAGAATAAGAGGGGTTAGACCAATAGTCCATTACGCTAGCCCAATGCGGATTGGTGGAGGGTGGAGGATGGAGGGTTATATTGCATCATCACACAGGTGAGATTGTAGTCAAGGGCTAGCTTGTAGAAAACAATGGTCAAGGGCTTACTTGTCAAGAACAAAACAATAAAAATCAGTTTAGTAATTAAGGACTCATTGAAGGTGGGTATGGGTACATATAACAAATAACTTTATATAACAAATTTTGCTTGAAATTTGTCTCTCTTTCGATTCCTGAGGTTATTTTTATTAAAATAATTCCCACCCCCGAGAAAGGTTGGCATCCACCCCCAGGGCTAAAGCGCAAGTTAGCCCTATGTCATTTTTGTTTCTTAGAGTATCTCCCACCTACTCACCAATTTTCATGAAAATCGATGAAGGTTCAATTCGGAGGTGAAAATTTTCATTCACTGTACTAATAAGGTGAATATAGATTTTAGTGTCTCTGCACACGGGCCATATGCGACAGCCACAAACGCAGCTACAAGAAGCAAGAAGGGGCCACAAAAGTAGCTGGAGCGCGCGACAGCCACTTGGTGGTCAACACTTTCGGTCGATGGCTGCTACTTTTTTAACCCATACATGCAGAATCACAATCGCGCGAGTGGAGTGGTAGTTTGTGTAGGCGTTTAGTGGCCGGTGTGGACCACAAGAAGCGAGCAGCGACGATTGTAGCGTGTGGCGGCCACCGGCGTCAACCGTGTGCGGCGAGTCCATATAAATAAATAAATAAATATACTTAAACAATACACATCACTATCTAGCCCCAAAGTAAGCATACAGAGTAGCTTGTGTTATGGGTACTAAGGTAGTTAATATTATAATATTCATATACAATTCTAAGGTATATTCTAAGGTAGTTAATATTATTATATTCATATACTACAAATAAATACTTATATAATGTATAAATACATACAGACACTGGAAAACACCCATGCTCATCACTACCAGGGTCACTACCCACTGCGCCACGCGGCCGTCAAAATGTATGAAAACTACAGAAAATATGCCGGTAGCGGCGTTTTGTGGTTGTGGCCGGTGGCCCGTGTGTGGGAGCTCTTATACTCATTGAAGGTAGGTATGGGTACATAAGGTAACTATAAATTTTAGAAGTGACTTTCATAATGCAGAACAATTTATCAGGCGGCGGTCACGGGCCGCTTCTACCGCATTGCCAATATATTTTCTCACACGGAAAATGTACTTGCACCTTTGAATTATTGTTTCCAATTAAAATTTTCCATTTTCATTTTTTTTTTCGTTTTGTAATTAATAGTGCTTGATGGTACCATTAATTTTATAAAATGATTTTTACAGAAATCATATTGTTGACCCAAATACGTGTCACCTTTAGTTTTAAAGAGGGTGGAAAAAAATATTTATTTATTAATTAAATAATATCTTTACATATTAATGTTTATAATATTATATAATAATGTATCACAAAAACAAAGGAAAAATATATAAAAACTTACATTTAATAATGTAATTTACATTTTGCATGGGAATTGTGTACGTCAGCATTTTTTCATGAGGTACAAAGTCTATAATAATTTCAGTCAGTTATTACTGACTTTGAGTTTTGTTGTCAACGAATCTTCAAAAAAAGGCTCAAAATATTCAATGTAACAGACACTTCAATTTTATTATATTTTTTATTGTTTTACAAGTTAGCCCTTGACTATAACAACATTTTGGTTTTAACCGTAGATTAATCAATAATATACAGATTCGTCCAAATACGAAATTCAAAAAGTAATACATTCTCGAGTCAGTACGACACGAAGCGTCGCATCAGTAATTTTCAATATTATTCAAGAAAAATGGCGTCTTATGTGTTTGTAAATTTTAAAAACTGTTCACAAAAACTAAAAAAATAAGATGGAGTATTTTTATTGGTGATTGTTGTTAGTACCTATTAATTTTTTAAATACAAATTATGAAAAAAGATTGTATATGCGGTTGTCAAGGAGACGCGTGACGTTTGTTTTTTTTAATGGGTTTCACCGGCTTCAGTACTTTGCTTGTAAAAATCAAATATGTGTTTCGTCTATAATCTTATGGATGACCAAAGGAGCTGCTTAGGCCATGACATTCTGTATGAAACTTATTTTTAATCCTAAACGCGAAAGTTTGTTTGGATGTTTGAATGTTTGCTACTCTTTAACGGCGCAACTTCTAAACCGATTTGGCTAAAATTTAGAATGGAAATAGATTTTACTCTGGAATAACACATTGGCTACTTTTTATCGCGGAAAAATCCCTGGTTCCCGAGGGATTTGTGAAAAACTAAATTTCACGCGGACGAAGTCGCGGGCGTCCGCTAGTTTTTCACAAATTCTCCCTTTAGCGCGATTGGAGGAATAAATGATAATAGAATATTCTAGATTTAAATTGTCCTGACATTAAGTACCCGCCCGGAAATTACCCTTGCTTTGGAGCAAAAATAAACGTTCAGAAACTGGGTCAACGGACTTCATATCCTAGCACTGGTTTAACCTTTAGTAAAAACGGTTATAAGCTTACGTTAAGCTTCATTGTACCTGTTACTTATTTCCTTTTACTACTTTTATAGTAATTATTGTAAATTTATTTTTATTTCTTTAATTTTTTGACGGCCTTCAAGAGGTAGCGTAAGAAAAAAAAAATTTAAAATTTCCTCCAAACTCGTGGTCCAGTGAATAACGCTTCCGATCACGAGGTTCTAAGTTCGAGACCCAGGTTGGACTGTGAAAATATTTTTTTTAGCTTTTCTTGAAAGAAATTCTCATTCTCAGCCCAGAGTCAGGAAGACATTAGTGTTACTGTGTTTCTTAAATGTATCATTTATTTAGCAAAACTAACTTTCCACTCCAATTTAGCCACAGAACAATAATACAAGGAAAACTAATTTAAATATTAAGTTCTAATGAAAAACATAAAAATATTTGCATACGTCTCAGTTTAAAAATTCAACATGCATAGAAAAACGTCTTATTAAAATGTTTTCCAAACGTTACAAGTAATAAAAGAATGCATTCTCGAGGCTGTATTCTAATAGGTTCCGTTATTAAGTTTTTACAACTTACAAACTTGACAAATTACAAAGAAAAATGTCGTCCATTTTGTATTCGAAGGTTTTAGTATATAGGTGCAAAGTCAAGTTCAAGGTCAGTAGCGTAGCGAGGACTAATTTTGACGAAGGTGAATCTATACTAATATTATAAAGCTGAAGAGTTAGTTTGTTTGTTTGTTTGATTGAACGCGCTAATCTCAGGAACTACTGGTCCGATTTGAAAAATTCTTTCAGTGTTAGATAACTCATTTATCGAGGAAGGCTATAGGCTATATTTTATCCCCGTATTTCTACGGGAACGGGAACCACGGGGGTGAAACCACGCGGCGTCTACTAGTCGTAAGGTAAATCTCTTTCTATCGATATCTTTTCCGTAGATAAAAGTAGAAATATTTTATCTCTAAAGCCTTTGTTGCCATAGTATATAATATTGAGTGTCAAAGCAGTACAAATTGGTAGACTAAATTAGAAGTAGTAAGAACCTACGCATGTAAATGGTAGACTAAATTAGAAGTAATAAGAACCTATGTATGTAAATGGTAGACTAAATTAGAAGTAGTAGGAACCTCCTCACAATACGCGCCGTCTCAAGAATCACTGCCTTCTGTATCCAACTTTTGATCCAACAGTTAAATGAAAGCTTCTTCAGATGTTGGTCGAAGCTTTTCGCTATAAAACCATTGACTGAAACAACTATCGGAACAATAATAGTTGACTCAACATTCCACATGGCGATAATCTCATGAGCAAGGTCCAAGTATTTTTTCCTTTTCAGCTTTAACGGATTATTGTCATGTGGAACAGTAATTTCAACAATCATTGCACGACGTACCGACCGATCGACTAACATTATATCTGGTCTATTGGCAACAATATACCTGTCACTGATAATTGTTCAGTCCCAGTAGAGCAATGCACTGCTATTTTCAAGAACTGACGCTGGGTCGTACCTATTGTAAGGCATTTCATAATCAATAAGGCCATACTGAAGAGCAAGCTGTTGGTGGATTATCTTGGCTACTTGATTATGTCTGTGCAAGTATTCACCGTTAGCAAGGTGAGAACACCCGGACACAATATGCCTGAGGGACTCCCCAGGACGATGATACGCTCGACAGATGTCTAGAGTGGCATCTTTCATAATATTTCCACTGCAACGACATCCTAATACATACTCACATTCATCTTAAGAAAATGATTTCTTAAATAAATCCTTAATTATTATTAGCCTAGATAAACACTTTCTTAATAAATCATTCATCATCATTATCAACCCATTAACGGCTCACTGCTGAGCTCGAGTCTCCTCTCAGAATGAGAGGGGTTAAGCCATTAGTCCACCACACTGGCCCAATGCGGATTGGCAGACTTCACACACGCAGAGAATTAGTAAAATTCTCTGATATGCAGGTTTCCTCACGATGTTTTTCCTTCACCGTTTGAGACACGTGATTTTTAATTTCTTAAAATGCACATAACTGAAAAGTTGGAGGTGCATGCCCCGGACCGGATTCGAACTCACACTTTCCGGAATCAGAGGCAGGGGTCATATCCACTGGGCTATCCCGTCTCTAAATGAATAGTAGTAATTCTTAATAAATAGTAGCAATAAATAGTTTCCAGCAAGTTGCATGCTTGCCAAGTACATACGTAAGTTGGCTTCAGGAACACTTGAAGGAGATAGCCGCAATTAGGCCGAAAGCTCTAATTAAGCAATTTGCGCTGCACGCTGCAAGCTCTTGGCTCAATTGTCATAATTGCCAAGACTTAAGCGAAGGCCGAATATTGACGAGCCTTTTGACTGTGTTGTCAACTTGTTTCTTTATAACTATAGGATCGTCTAAATTCGATTCCCAGCTGAATTCAATCTATTATGTATCATTAAAATTTATAAAATACTAGGAATTATAGGAATAAATCTAACTAAATAAAAAGGAATAAATAAAATAAAAAACCCAAGTTTTTGAGTTATATCAAGATGGCGCACATAGAGCAACTATGACATGACAATTGACAGCAAACGTCAAATCGATTGCTGTAATGAAAACGTCATCAATCTGCCATTACCCATAGTAATGTTGCAATTCTTGGGAGATAATGAATATTATTTCGTAAGAATCAAAGTAAATTCGTAGATTTGTATAATCAAAAATAGTTGAAAAAAATATCTTCTTTTATTTCCGCTAGGGTACAATGACTCCTTTTGTATGTTTCAGGAATAAAGATTTTTGGTGCCTCTATTAGAGTGAACTGTCAGAAACAATCAGGTCACTAAAGCGCAATCACACTTTTTAAGGTTGTTTGTCCGTGTCTAACGTTTACAAGTAATTAATAAGTATTTTTTTAAAGAAAGCTGTTAAAAAAATATTACTACACAGATAACATTCAAAATTGACATCTGCATGATTAATTAATAGGATACAGTGATAAATATAAAAATTAAAAAAATGGCGCTTTTTTTTTTAAATCCGGAACTGAACACCAAATAATGATCTTGTGCCACCTTGGCCACATGATTGCTATAGGCATCGCAGAGATCTACACCGCTACTAATATGCATTGCAAAGATGTGGTCTTTCAGGATTCGTTTTCCCCACAAACTTCAATATAGGTATCTTCAAGTCAAGAGTGAATAGGCAATATCTAGGCAAGCCTGTTCTGCCATAGGCTGCAAACTACTGGACCGATTTTAAAAATTTTTTCACCATTCGAAAGCTACATTATCCACAAGTAACATAGGCTAAATTTTATTTTGGAAAAAAATAGGGTCCCAGTAAGATATTTGGGTTTTCCGGACACAAGGTGTAAAAAATCAACCAGAAAAGTAGGGTAGGAGTAGGTAGGAGTAGGGTAGGGGTAGGGGTAGGCTGGGGTAGGCTAGGGGTAGGCTAGGGGTAGGGTAGGGGTAGGGAAGGGGTAGTTGAAAGTTTACATCGAGTTTCACGCGGACGAAGTCGCGGGCGTCGACTAGTACATAATAAAAAACAACATCTGCGACCATCTCTGACCCACTAAACTTATGACGCCAAGTCCATACCATAACCTATTAGACGCGATGGCCCACAATATAGCGCCAAGCAACTCATCAAACACTCAGGAAGCATGTTTTGTAAATGTAATTATTATTTTAAACGTTACTCGCTTGCGGCTCCTTCTTACCATCCGAGAGCTCGGACGTGCTCTGAGCGGACACTTGTGGTTTGCCAGGTACAAGATGGTGAGGGACCTAGGTCCCCCACGAGTGTAGTTCGTAAGTAAAAGTATGTAATTATATTTACATTGAGCCTCGCAACTGCAATTATTGCAACTATATTTCAGATTGGAACAGCAGAAAAATAGCATGGTCGTAATACTACCGGATAAGTTTCATTTTAGTACAATAAACTTTTCCAATAATTAAGTCAACATTATCTTAGTAGTATTATTGTTTGAAGTCGTAGTTATCTATGTAAATAAATGTAACCGTAAGGACTCGTTCACACTATCTCCGTATAAACGGTACCTGATTTGACGGATACGACAAAAAATATGTTTTTACCGTATAACGTTCAACGTATCCGTCGTTACTGGATACTATGTTCACAAGAAAAATTCACAGTATACCGCCGCTATTCTATGAGGATGGACTTAATATTGGTACACTAGCTGACACCGCGCGGTTTCACTCGCTGGTTCCCGTTCCTGTAAGAATATGGAAATAAAAAAGCCTTCCTCGATAATTGGGCGATCTAACACTGAAAAACGCCACAACAAGAAATGTGGATAGCTCGAAAGCCACGCATGCTGAAGCCGACCGCAAGACGAGCACCTTATATCGCAAATCGTTTCCGCAAACCAATCGGTACCCCTCTCTAACTCCCCACTTTTTACGGAAACAAGTCGCGCCACCTGACGTCATATCCGTCTCAGACTAGTATTTCCTACAGTACCTTAAGTGAAGCCGCTCATACAACTCATGCGCCATCGATGAAAAAAAATGGTATCCGATAAAACGGACCAGTAAAACGGAGGCCATGTGTGAACGGGCCCTAAGGCACTTTACAGATCGGCAAGAATGATGATAATATGAAATTCCGAGTAGTTCGTAAAATAACAGATGAGTCGAGGAGTTTGACGTTTATCTAAACTTCGCGTTGTTATTCTGTGGTGTTGTTTTAGTTTTGAGGTCGGAGCGATTTTTGAAGTGGTTTGATAAATACGTATTTAAAGGGAACTGAAGATCTTCCTTTCAGTAATTGGGAATTTCTAAATACAGGAGTCCTGTTTTGCATATATGGTTGAGCTAGGTGTTTCTCTAAATAGAGACGAACTCTTACTGACGAGGTATAATTAAACGTTTTAATAGAATAGTGATGATGACAGTTTTTTAAATTGTATATAAATTAAGAGTATACTAATAGCAAAGCAATTTTGTAAAAGTCAACTTTATAGTTCAGTTATTGAAAAATGTCACATTTAATGTAAGGAAGCTAAAACTGTATGAGTTTTCATCTAATTACGATAAGAAAAAATTAATAGATATTGAAATTTTATAATCTCATTTATTTTGCAAATATCCAGACAATCTTTGCTTTTTATGTATAAATTAGTTAACATTGACCTTATTTACCCGAATGTATCATGAAAATCAATATATTCAAACCTAGTCATCATCCCCATTGCCCTAGAATAGTTATTTACTACTGTCATGTAATGGGGCCATTAAAGCATGAGTGCTACAATCGCTAATTACGTGCAGTGGCATACAATACTTTTTCTACTATTATTTTCTACAGTCATACAGTACTACTTATACTAGTTCATACAGTATAATCCACTTCTGATTCTGCTAAAACAAGAATATATAAAAATTTATATCTCTCTCATCGTAAAAGGGTCATCAATTTCCTTAAATTATGAGCACACAGTGTAAAATTAGGCAGCGAATGAAATATAAACCACATTACGAGTCGGCACCGTACGGCGCGTAGATTAACCTGTCAACTGGTATTTTCCGCCACACTGAGAGATTAGATTTTAAAACAGATTTATCACGAGTTTGAATTAAAATTTATTGTTTAACTCTGCTAAGAGACGAGTTTATGCTAAACTTGCTAACCATTTTGATTTCGTTTTTGCTTTCCGATTACATCAAAATTCTAAAATTCTAGTAATGGCCAGACAAACCTCTAACAAATTTTTTGGCAATTATATTTTAGTGTATGACTTTCGAAAAATTATAAAAATATAGTGTTACATAGTAAAACCAGGGGAGACCCACGAATACATCCACGTGAAACTCTTTTTGTACTTTCCCTTTCAACCCAATGACACTTTGCTTAGTAAATATACGAGTATTTATTACCCTTACGGTTACATTTATTACTGCCATACTTTTTTCTGCCACCAAACAGTAAAGCTGCTAATATCTTTATTAGCTATAAAAATTACGATCCTGACGACTAAATAACGACCAACTACGATGCCCAGGCAACATAAGCTGCATAGCGTCTTCGCCGCCGAAAATGAGGTCCCCGATAGCCAACGTCACCAGAACGTGGTTTTTTTTAACTCGGGGGTGTCCAACTGATACACTCAGGCCAAAACACCCTTCCAGTATGGCCCTCTAAGCCGAGGTCTGAGTCTCATAGGAGACGCCCTTAAAGAGTCGTTCCGCCGATCTATTCTGCTTCTGTCTTCAGGCGATGCTTCTGCGTTCGCCCAAAATCCCCAGTGATGCCTCTGAACGGCATTTACACAATCAGAAAAAAGCACTATAAGCATCCAACACTCCAATTTCGTTTCAGTTATAAATGCCGTTACTACATTAATTACAGAGTACAGCATTTTCAAACAACATTACAATCCGTTCCACACACCCTCGGGTAAAAACAAGGCAAAAATGTTTATTTAAAAGTCCGTACATATTCGGTTCTGTAGCAAACAATGGTGCGCTAGTGTGACTTTTTAGTAAAAAAACACGTTTTCCAATAGCTGAACAATATCGAACCGATCTTGTACACTTGAAGCCAAAATATTGGTACACACGAGTACATGGTTTACTTTCAGCAAACTTGTAATTCTCCCTCTCATTCTGAGAGGAGACTCGAGCTCAGCAGTGAGCCGAATATGGGTTGATAATGATGATGATGATGAAACTTGTAATTCAAAAAATTTATAAAAAAAAATTAATAAGGAATCTTGGTTCAGTGGTGACACTAAATAGCTATAGAATAATATGTAGGTCCTCGGTTCGATTTCTGTGTTGGTATTTGAAAATACTTGATATTTCTTCTTAATAAGATAGTTACTGCCCAAAGTTGAAATTTATAATATACTGTCTTCAGTGTTTTAGCAGACTCAAAAGTGATTACAAAAATAAGAAAACGAATGTCGAACAAAGGTTATGATTCATAACATTTGTCAGGACAACTCAATTAACAAATTGAACTGTAACCAAAATAAGACCCTAGAATGGCACTTCACTTTGATTGAAGTCACGCACTTGTGAACGTTGTGTGTAGGGTTAAACGATCCTTTGACTGTTAACAAACACTCCCCTTTTCCACACAAGTCACTCACAAGAATTACACAACAAGAGATGTGGACGGCTCGAACGCCACGAGCACACTGAAGCCGTCCGTACCGCAAGTCATTGCAACGCGGCGATAACAAGTGCGCCATGCACAAGGTTTTAACTAGGGTGTGCACTATATATACCTACTTAGAAATTATTCAAAATGGATTTTCCCCCTCCAATACACATTTGTACCTCAGGGTATATAGACAATGCATTTTTGCACCTGCAAAGTACACGTTACAGTCTGGGAGACATGGAAAGTCGCGGTGAAGATGTGATTATTTTGTACTAAATGTCAAAGAAATTCCACGAATTGTGTAAAAAAAGTTGTAAGTATCCACTACAAATTTAATAAGTTAGGATTAAATTTACAAAACTGCTCTATAAACTTGCCTGGATTGGACAAGTTTGCAATATATCAAGAGTTTTCATATTCCTGAATTAATTTTGCTATTCATAAAATTATGAGTAAAGCACCAGAGACTGGTATAAAATACTGAAATTCCTAGATTCGTAATTATTTCCCTTTGGATCCAATTATCAAGGGAACTAGGACTGGATGGTTTTATTCCTAATTTTCTCAAAGTAAAAATTCAGAGTTAAAATTCATTTATTTCAAACACAGGACATGGAAAACGTAACGTTATTATTTATGGCAATATCATCATTGTCAACCCATATTCAGCTCACTGCTGAGCTCGAGTCTCCTCTCAAAATGAGAGCCAACCACGCTGGCCGATTGGCAGACTTCACACACGCAGAGAATTAAGAAATTTTCCAGGTATGCTGGTTTCCTCACGATGTTTTTCCTTCACCGTTTACGACATGTGATATTTATTATCTTAAAATGCACATAACTGAAAAGTTGGAGGTGTATGTCCGGGATCGGATTCAAACCTACGCTCTCCGGAATCGGAGGCAGAGGCTCTTATAGATCGGTTGATATTTGAGATAGAAAATTTAAAATTACTGTTAAGAGCCTACAAGAAACTCAGCCGTTTTTTCAGCCCAGGGTTTCTTTTTTTAAAATACACTTGTATTTCTTTATATTTTTTTATTTACATTGTATTTCCACTTGTGAATGCAATACAGTATAGGGTAGGTGATGTTTCGCTCTGTGATAGGGAGTAAAAATATTTGTGCCAGAAAATATTGGCGTGTATGATTTAGCATCGGAAACTTTTGCGAATTGTGCGGTATAGCTGTAACATTTATATTTCTCAAGAAATAATATTTAATACTATTTAAATCAATACATACTTTTGTTAACAGCGCCAGGCCTCCTTCCATATAGGAGAGGGGATATGGAGATTAGACCCACCACGCTGCTTGAATTGGCGGGCTGACTAGATACGTTATGAAACGTAAGGTCCGTTTATATCTACAGACATAGTGCGTCACAGACAAGTAGTGTGGCAGACATCCACAGACACCCTCTATTCACACTGCCCAGCAGGTAGCTAGAGACACTTAAAGTCCTCTACATGAAAGAAGTCTCCCAGACGCGGTGCTCATTGTCTTAATAGTGGTAATAAAGGTCATATTGTCATTTGTGTAAGGCGCTGTCAATTTTAGTTCAGGTTTCATGAAAAGGAACTACAGACATGAACCGCACATACAAGATATTCTTTCCGCGAATAGGCCCGTGTCTGTCAACGTCTGCGTGGCCGCTTTACGATAGATATAAATACGTTAATAAACACTGAATAGAAGACTATTATTTTGTATGTTATGGCACGTGTCTGGCACGCTAAATGTCTGTAGATATGTTACCGTTGAATTGTAAAATACGTTAGTTTATAATCTCACTCGTGATATTATAATCTGCCGTCATATTGTGAACTGAAAATACTGATTACAATTTACCGTGTTATTTTTCGGTATATTACAATCTATCGGAAGTGAACCCGTTAAATTGCAATCTTAAAACGTCGACTGTCCGAACTTGCCCCTGATTTGTTGGCCTTACAGCAACCGATCTGTGTCTATAGACTTAGGAATGAAACACATATGTCAGTCAAGTAAAATACTTCAAGAATTTTGATATCACTTATTTATTTATTATTTATTATACCTAAAGACTGACCTAAGTGCCCGAATGTTCTAATTTCATTTGATTTCACTGAATTATACTTAAAAACTAAACTTAATTTTCGAATTAGAAATGAAGATATCCGCAGAAGAAAGTCATCGACATAGAACAACGAGTTGCGAAGTTGAAGCGCAGTGTTTTCTTTCTTTTTCTTTTTTCTTTGATTTGTCCATTGTAATTTTTTACCATTTTTATTATGCCCGCTGTAATATTTTTGTAACTCTATGGTAAATTTATCCTGATTGTCAATTTAACGGTTTCACTTCCGATAGATTATAATATTATACAGAAAAATAACACGTTAAATTGTAATCAGTATTTTCAGTTCACAATATGACGGTAGATTATGATATAACGAGTGAGATTATAAACTAACGTATTTAACAATCTAACGTTGACATATATAAACGGACCGTAACGTAAACCCCTCAGTAAATTACACAGCATAGTTATTACATCAAAACCGCTGTTGAACAGTGTAATCAATACGTATTTTCCAGCTATAGGTATAAATTATGTTAGAATATAAAATTGAAGGCCGAATATCCCTTCGAATTAGCATATAAATAACGAGCCCTAAATCCTAAAAGGGACAACAATGGGTCTGACTGACCCAGTAATTGTACGCCTTCATGAAGATCCTAAGCGGTTTCAGGGTTGTATGAATAAAATCTTGTTTACCGAAGCTTCCTTAAGCCTGAATATGGATTTAGCGAAAGTGTAACGAGAACTAAATTGATCGTACCACGATCGAGGACGAAACTATTTTGGCCCTAAAATAAAAATAAAAGGGGATATAATAGGCGTTGAAAGTTTGTATGGAAAGTCCTTTTTCCGCCCAAAGAAAGTGAAAAGGAAATTTTCGAGTTTTAAAAATTTGTTCATCTATACTAATATTATAAAGCTGAAGAGATTGTTTGTTTGATTGAACGCGCTAATCTCAGGAACTACTGTCCGATTTGAAAAAAAAAATCAGTGTTAAACAGCCCATTTATTGAGGAAGGCTTTAGGCTACATATTATCCCCGTATTCCTACGGGAACGGGAACCACGCGGGTGAAACTGCGCAGCGTCAGCTAGTAAATCATAAAAAATACGAAATATTATGTTATTGAAGAATTTTAAAATTCAACCCTTAAAGTGGTGAAATAGGGGTTGAAAGCTTACATTGACTTTCACGCGGACAAAGTCACGGGCGTCCGCTAGTATATGTCGCAAGTGAACCATTTTTCATTATCATTATCATAGTGTTAATCGGAATTAGCCTATTTTAAAATTAAGAGGGCCAATTCCAATCGTCCCTGGGCGGTGAACTTCCAGTGGGCACTTATAGGCGAAAAAACACGCTACGGCACTGGTTTTAGATATGATCATCATTAGCAACCCATATTCGGTTCACTGTTGAGCACGAGTCTCCTCTAATAATGAGAGTGGTTAGGCCAATATCCTCCACGCTGGCCATATGCGAATTAACAGACTTCACACACGTAGAGAATTAACAAATTCTCAGATATGCAGGTTTCCTCACGATGTTATTCCTTCACCGTTTGAGTCATGTTATACCTATTTAATTTCTTGAAATGCACATAACTGAAAGTTGTGCATGCCCCGGATTCGAACCTACGCCCTCCGAATCGAAGGCAGAGATCATATCCACTGGGCTATCACGGCTCTCCTTTTTAGATATATTGTGTGAAATTCTCCCAAAGAAATTAAAAAGTGTCAATTTAAGATACCAACCTTTAAGTGTCAAGTGTAAAAATTCAACATCACTAAACACAATTTAAACTTAGTTTTCCGAGTTAACATGAATAATCCGAAGCACAAACACTTAATCGAGTTCTGTAAGTCTTCTTAACCGTATGAAGATAACTCCTTAAGTGAATTATTCCGAACCTTCGAAATTACACGTTAACATATACATGAGGGGCCTCCATTAAAATAATTTGAGAATGAGCGAACACTAGTTGGATTTCAGTGAAATAGAACGGGACATGACTCATAGTGTTCTAAAAAACTAAGTCATTTATGTACTCAACTACTGGATACCCGCAACTTTCGCATGAATTTCAAATTCTTACCCCCTAGTTTACCCCTAGGGGGTGAATTGTAAAAAATCTTTTCTTAGCTGACGATTATTTCAAGACATAACTAAACGCGTGACGAGTTTCAGCGCAGCCCGTTTCGCAATGAGGTTTTTATATATATAACATTTGCCTTTTAAATCCAAATACAAATCTCTCTCTATATAGTCGGTTCCTTCATTACTGAAGTTCGTGGTCCTGGTAAGATCCCAACCTCCTGCGGGTCTACGCCTTCCATCGGCTTCTGTTGGTGACCATCGCTGCTATCGTGTAGAACTTCGACCCTTTTAAAATATAAAACATAAAAATCGTCATGAAAAGCTTAACAGTGTTTAAGAAAGGCGTCCCCTAGTAATTATTAAAAAGCACATAAATCTAACAATCAATCGTCATCATCATCATCATCGTTATCAACCAATGGACGTTCATTGCCGGATCTCTTGTAAGAACCCCTCTTGTGAGGGGTCGAACAATATTGCTCTTTCCGGTGAGGGGTCGCCATTCCAGCGTCCATCGACTCGTTAAACAATATACCCCACCCATTACCACTTCAGCTTCGCGACTTTACAATAAATCGATCTAATAAAACATTATTATCCAACTTATCACATTAAACAACTAACACTCGAAAGATAATTAACTCAAAGTTCAAGAGTTTTAATTAAAGACCAGGTATTGGGTGCGAAGAGATTAAAGTGGGTTGTCTTATCAAGTAACCTTTGATATAGAACTTAATTTAAATTCACTAAGAGATTACAAGACATAAAGTATAGTTCCGAATAACTTGATTAACTTAAACGTAATTATAAGTTTCAGAAGGAAAGCTTATTTTTAAGCTTTTGTCTCTTGATAAAGCCTGTGCCAATTTTGATGGATATGTATTATTCTAGCAATTATTTTAAAAGCCCAGTCCTCCGTTGCTTGTTGTTAGTGTGTCTTTTATTTTTAGCTTTATTAAAAGCCAAGTTTTTTAATCCTTCACTACCTATTAATAATAAACAGTCACTACCTATTAATCTATACACTATATCTTTAAAATATATAAAGCTGAGTTCGTTTGTTTGTTTGATTGAACGCGCTAATCTCAGCAAGTACTGGTCCGATTTGAAAAATTATTTCAATGTTAGATAGCCCATTTAACGAGGAAGGCTATAGGCTATATATTATCCCCGTATTCCTACGGGAATGAGAACCATGCGGGTGAAACCGCGTAGCATCAGCTAGGTGTAAAATATATAAAATTTACAATACAAAACTTTACATAAAGCCGCAACAAAACAATAAACAATTCCATATAGTTCCACGTTAAACATAATTCCATTAAATTTAATAAAACTTTCTTCATCGTCCGTATAAGCCTGCCTACAAACCACATTTAATACAAACTCTCTAACCCTTTGTACTTCATAAAACACGATTTTGTGGTTCTTCACACGAAATATTCCGAAGCCGTAAATGGATCAATCTGACCTCTGCTAAATAAATAAAATACGTAATACGCTGAACGCATATTGGTTTTTGTAATTTCTTATTTCTTTCATACAAATTTTTTGATTGTTTATTAGATTAACTAGCAGACGCCCGCGACTTCGTTCGCGTGGAATTCAGTATTCACAAATCACACGGGAACCGTGAATTTTTCCGGGATGAAAAGAAGCCAGTTAATCCAGAGTAAAATCTATTTCCATTCCAAATTTCAGCCAAATCGCTTCAGTAGCCGCAGCGTAAAAGACGAACAAACATACTTACACACTTACACCTTTACACACAAACTGTCGCCTTTATAATATTAGTAGGATTAATAGGATAGGATAGGATAGGATAAAAGAAAGGTTTCTGTTTGTTTGTTTGTAGGCTCCGAAACTACTTGACACATTTTATAAAATCTTTCACATATGGAAAATTACATTATCAGCTAGGTAACATAGAATATCACTTTTCCTCCATATTCCTACAGTATGGAACTACTATTATTTTATTTGTATTTGTATATTTTTAATGGGTTTAATAGCTTGAACTAAAGACATATTATTATTAACCGTGAAATAAAACAAAGTAAGAGAGCAAAACCGGGGAATGCAGTCCTGAATTTGATTCCCGCCCGCTATACTATCATTAATACCTACATTTATCTATACTACTCACAGTACTTAAGATTTGTCTTTTGTATAATACAACAAAATTGACATAGTGAAAAACCTTTTTTCAAAGGGTGGGGTGTTTTTCACTATTTTTCTGATACCTACATGAAAACGGGTTGGGAATACAACTGTAGTTTCAGCAAGATACTAAACAAAAAGTACATCTGGTAGGCAGAGGAATACTAAATATCTGTACCTATATTATTGTATATTATTGATCCTATCTGGGCATTTTGCCTTAGTGTTGTGTTGTTAGCCTGCCGTCGAGACGTCGCCGACTGCAGTCGAGTGGCGTTGGCTGCCGTCGAGACGTCACTGACTGCAGTTGGCGACGCCGTCGCCAGACGCCGTGACGTCGCCGACTGCAGTCGACTGCAGTCGTCGGTAGCAGCTGCCACTCTTGTAAATAATAATAATAATAATAAATATACTTAAACAATACACATCACTATCTAGCCCCAAAGTAAGCATACAGAGTATCTTGTGTTATGGGTGCTAAGATAGTTGATATTATAATATTAATATACAATTATATACTACATATATATATATATATATATATATATATATATATATATATATATATATAGGGAATCGAACCCACGGCCGTGGATGCAGAAAGCAGGGTCACTACCCACTGCGCCACGTGGCCGTCAAAAATTAACCCTAGTTGTATCTCAGAATGCCCTTTGTATTTGTACGCAGGTCAACTTTATTTAGATTATCTTCATAATATCTTCATGTTTGAAAATAATAATGAAGTATGATGTGTGGTCAGCCTTAATTTGAAATCTCATCTGTTATTTAACCATCAGGAACGTGCGTGGGGTGTGTGGCATATATCTGTGGTTCTTATGTAAGATTACGCCGGGACATACGGGCCCCGCCGCGCCGGGGGTCGCGTGACAAAACTTGTATACGGTCATCATCATAAAGAAAGAAAGAAAGAAAAGTTTATTCAGAATACACATCATACAAAGGAAAGAGAGAAAAAAAAAACAATAATTAAAATACATTGCAACTAGCATGATGTGATCCTAAAAGGATCTCTACTGAGCATATTGCAGTGTCCGTGAGGACACCGCGCTGATCATTATCAATATTAACCCATAATCGGCTTACTGCTGAGCTCGAGTCTCCCAGAATGAGAGGGGTTAGACCATTAGTCCACCACGCTGGCCCAATGGCAGACTTCACACACGCAGTGAATTAAGAAAATTCTCTAGTGCATACCAGAGGTTTCCTCACGATGTTTTTCCTTCACCGAGACACGTGACATTTAATTTCTTAAAATACACACAACTGAAAAGTTGGAGGGGCATACACCGGACCGGATTCGAACCCATACCCTCCGGAATCGGAGGTCATATCCACTGGGCTATCATAGCTCTTTCCACTGGGCTATCACGGCTCTTCACGGCACGGCTATCACGAAGTTCAAAATAATAATATCCATTGATGGAAATTATATGAAAATAAGTTTATCGCGTTCAGACATATTTTAACTATCTGACGCCGCGCGGTTTCACCCGCGTGATTCCCAATCCCGTAAGAATACAGGGATAATACATAGCCTTCCTCAATAAATGGGCTATATAACACTGAAAGAATTTTTCGAATCGGACCATTAGTTCCTGAGATTAGCGCGTTCAATCAAACAAACAAACTCTTCAGCTGTACAAATCAAAAATCATTTATTTCAAGTAGGCTCAGTTTACAAGCACTTTTGACACGTCAGTTAACTATTTGTAAAGATTCTACCACCAGTTCGGAAGGCAGGTTCTGCTGAGAAGATACCGGAAAGAAACTCAACAGTTGCTCTTTTGAAAAAGTCATACAGTATTATAATTTACAATTGATAACAACTACTGTTTACATTTCTTATAGTTTTACTTCCTGTGTGAAGGTGGAAGCTGATCCAATGGCCTCCAAGCATCTTTATCATTAAGGAACTCATCAACGTTGTAGTACCCTCGACTAAGTAAATGTTTTTTAACACATTGCTTAAAGCTATGCATTGGCAGGTCCATCACAGTCTTGGAGATCTTATTATAGAAGAGTACACCCAAACCTACAAAAGATTTTTTTACTCTTTGGAGACGATATGCAGAAATAACTCTCTTTAATTTATACGCCGAAAAGTTATTAGTTACTTTATAACAAACAAGTCCACAAAACAGTTATACTGTTTAAAGAGCCGTTTATTATTTCGTTTTTGTACTACAAAAAATTTCATTCAACCACTTGAAATAAAATAGTCTTGAAATTATGGAAATCATACCGTAATTGTTCCGATGAATCAGCAGTAATTAAAACTTCGTTAAAGAGGAAACGCGGAAGAAAATTCTCAAGTATCCTCAATATTTTTCTTATGAAAGTTCTTTGTCATCTAATGACAGATGAGTTACCGCTCCCTTTCAACAACGGATGTAGGAGTAAGGGAGGGTAGATATTATTTAATAGCCTATCAAAAAGGTGGAGGTTTTCAATTCATATTTTGATGATTTGTTTTTATTTGTATTTTCATCAATATCAACCCTTATTCGACTCACTGCCGAGCTCGAGTATCCTCTCAGAATGAGAGGGATTAGGCCAATATCCACCACGCTGGCCCAATGCGGTTTGGCAGACTTCACACACATAGAGAATTAAGAAAATTCTCTGATATGCAGGTTTCTTCACGATGTTTTTGCTTCACCGTTTAAAAATCTTTGGACATCTGAATATGAGGTGCACTTATGAGAGTAAAGTGGAATGTTGAATTTGCGTTTTGGTCACAGGAATTGATATGTGTATCAAATTTCAATTAAATTGATCCAGTAGATACGAAGAAAATTGACTATGACAGACGTCCAGACCGGAACTCTAAAAACCGTCATAGTATAGGTACATTTCACTCCAAACCTCCAACTTTTGAGGTTTTTACCTGTAAATACAGGAAACAATACAAATGGAGCCGTGACAGCCCACTGGTTATGACATCTGTCTCCGATTCGGGAGGATTCGAACCCACGAATTCGGTCCAGGGCACGCACCTCCAACTTTTGAGTTGTGTGTATTTTAAGAAATTAAACATCAAGTGTCTCAAACGGTGAAGGAAAAACATCGTGAGGAAACCTGCACACCAGAGAATTTCTTAATTCTCTGCGTGTGTGAAGTCTGCCAATCCTCATTGGGCCAGCGTGGTCGACTATTGGCCTAACCCCTCTCATTGTGAGAAGAGACTCGAGCTCAACAGTGAGCCGTATATGGGTTGATAACGACGACTCGTGAATATACTAACGAGTACAAAACACATTGTAAAAACACATAAAATCGTAATTAAGAATTGTTTTAATAAAATCACGAAACATGCAAAAATGTTCAAGCCGTTTTCCCTTAAAGTATGGCTAAAGTAAAGTAGAGTACTAAGTAAATTTTTAATGTAATAAAATAACTTCATTATCACGCTCTGCGTTAAATACTTCCCAGGGAAAACAACTGCGGCGCCATTCATTACCGCTACCCGCCACCCGGGCTACTGCGGCAAAGTTTGCGTCGGCCCTGTTTAGTGTACCTAATAGAGACTGGTTTGTTTCTTCTGTTTGTGAATTGTTTTTATTTATGTAATAAATCCGATAAGAGCCGTGATAGCCCAGTGGATATGACCTCTGCCTCCGATTCCGGAGGGTGTGGGTTCGAATCCGGTCCGGGGCATGCACCTCCAACTTTTCAGTTGTGTGCATTTTAAGAAATTAAATATCACGTGTCTCATCGGTGAAGGAAAACATCGTGAGGAAACCTGCATACCAGAGAATTTCTTAATTCTCTGCGTGTGTGAAGTCTACCAATCCGCATTGGGCCAGCGTGGTGGACTATTGGCCTAACCCCTCTCATTCTGAGAGGAGACTCGAGCTCAGCAGTGAGCCGTATATGGGTTGATAACGACGATGTAATAAATCTCTCTGACAGAGAGTTACATATTTGTACCTTTTGCCGTGGAGACCCTTGGGCCATGGAGTCGCAGTGCCAAAAAAATTTATCGAATAATTTCACCGCGGCTAGTTGCCTCGACTGATGACAGAAGGGCTGGCTCATTTTTTGCGCAAAGGATCAGCCTGGCTGTCCAGCGCGCAAATGCAGCCAGTATTCTTGCCACCATTCCACGTGGGCATGATTTGTATAGTTATTAGGATAAGTTCGCTTAAGTTCCATATTGTAATCTTTCTCAATAAAAAAAAAATGTAATAAAAAATTTAAGTGACTCATCGGGCGATGGAGCGAGCTATGTTTGGAATTCTCTGATCGAATCAGGAATGAGAAGATACGCAGACGGACCAAAGTCACTGACATAGCTCAGTGAGTCGCGAAGCTGAAATGGCAATGGGCAGACCACATAGTTCGAAAAGCGTGTGTTGTCAGTGATGATCAAGTTCTGAGGCTTTGTCGCTAGCTCGGCCACATAAGAAGGCTCAGAGTCGCACAGCGGGATATGGAGCTACGAATACGAAATGAGGAGATCCGCAGTAGTGCCATAGTCACCGACATAGCTCAGTGAGTCGCGAAGCTGAAGTGGCAGGCCACATAGTTCGAAGAGCCGATGGACGTTGGGGTCCCAAGGTGCTGAATGGCAACCTCGCACCGAAGGGCGCAGTGTTGGTCGACCGAGGAGGAGGTGGACCGAGGATATAGAGCGGGTTGCAGGGATATGCCGGCGGCTCGAAACCGTTGTTTTTGAAGGTCCATACAAGAGGCCTATGCCCAGCAGTAGACGTCAGTCGGCTGCTAATTAAATAAATAAAAAAATAACTAATACATTCCCAAGTATATGTCCGTTTAAATTAACTCTCGTACGAATGAGGGCTCAGTGAACGCCCAAGTTTATAGTCTGACTAGCTGATGCCGCGCGGTTTCACCCGCGTGGTTCTCGTTCTCGTAGGAATACGGAGATAATAAATAGCCTTCCTCGATAAATGGGCTATCTAACACTGAAAGAATTTTTCAAATCGGACCAGTAGCTTCTGAGATTAGCGCGTTCAATCAATCAAACAAACAAACAAACTCTTAAGCTTTATAATATCAGTATAGATAATTATAATAATGTTGCCCTTCTGATACAGTTATTTAAAAAAAAGTCATCAAGTTGTATGAATTTGATCATGATGAAGTTTAAATAATTTTGAATGTTTCCCTAAAGTAGTTGTTGCTTAGTTGAAAATATAGTAAGTAGATAAGTATAAGTATATATACACACACCGTTTAATTATCTTCATCGCATTAAAAATGGTCGATCAAAAATCCCAAGTCTAACCTAGCTTAGGAGGAGTATTTTATACAAATACTCAAAGAGAAAGTAAACTACGTGCTATTTACATAATACACAGAAGATTTATACCCATTCCTATGTTAGGGTCAAGCAAAACTTTTTACTATATATTTGCTGAGTACACAATAAAAAGGAGCGAATCGAAAAAAATATCCCGCGGAATATAATATTCGGATGTTCGGAGATCGCGCGAGCCGAATACGAAGGACGAATGCCCGAGCACAGTGTAATTTGGAAACAGAGAAATAAAATCAGATGATTATTATTATTCATCATCATCATCATCAACATCATATCAGCTGATGGACGTCCACTGCAAGACATAGGCCTCTTGCATGGACCTCCAAGCACAACGGTAGGGACAAAATTGTAAACATCACGATCCAGAGCCGCCTGCATCCAGCGAATACCTGTGACTCCTTGATGAAATCAGTCCACCTGGTAGGGGGTCGACATACACTGCGCTTTCTAGTGCGAGGTCACCATTCCAGCGCCTTGAGCCCCATGGTCCATCAGCTCTTCGAACTATGTGCCCCGCCCTTTGCCACTTCAGCTTCGCGACTCGTTGAGCTATGTCAGTGATCTCCTCATTTCTGATTCGATCACTCAGAGATACTTACTCCAAGCTAAGAGTTTCCGTAGGAAATATAATACATATAATACATAGATAATATATAGCTACACCTATATATTATCTATGTGCTTTCCACGATAAATGGGTTATCTAACACTGAAAGAATTTTTTCAAATCGGACCTCCTGATACTAGCGCGTTCAAGCAAACAACCAAACAAACTCTTGAGCTTTATATTATTAGTATAGATTTGAAATGTAGGCCATCAACTTCATCTAGAAGTTGTGTTAAAGTAAACAAAAAATAAGGACGAATAAATAATTTAACGCGTATTGCTTTCTCACATCATTGCTCTGTGGTAACGACTTATGACTTTACGAGCAATTCAGTATTCGGATCAAGTTCAGGGAACTTTTCTATCTAAGTCGGAATAATTTTACTTGTGAATAATTCCCAGCCGAGGCACCGAGCATTCTTCATCTTAATTGAGTACATATCCGACTAAATTTAATTTGCAGTACGTTGGTTATTTATAATATTTTTTATTCAAAGATATACCTAAATATTTTCCTAATTATTTTTCTAAGGGAATTTTTAATGCTCCATAATCATTCAGTACTATTTCAATGGCCAGGCCACCGTATAATATAGTAGATTTAGAGCTAAAACCCAACGATATTTCATACTAAAGATAGGGCACATAGCATGGCAAGTTCCTTGTATGCGGGACGGGAAAGGACTGCACGGGTATGAAGACGTGCGCGCGGGGCATCGCTACCTCCCTCCCGGCCCCCGCGGGCCATCGGAAGTGTTATGAACGAATTTGCCAAGGCCAATTCGCGTATAAAAACTGAGGCGGACAAATGTGCATAATGATCTTAATTTAGTTAAGTTGCTTATTAGACTACGAAATTTATTTAAAGAAATAATACCTAAATATTGTCTACAATGTCGAGTTGTGTGTTAAATTTTGTATATTTCGCTTAATGAGATTATCTCGTTAGGCGTATGCTACAGGTATCTATTTCGTTAAAGAAACCTGACTTTTGAATAATCGCCGCGAAACCTTGCAGTACTATCCTGTATCTTTTTGCTGGTAGATTGCTAGTAGTTACCAGTGCAAAATTATATTTTTAGGTTAAACAATTTTACAAAGACATGAATTTATTTTTTAATTCTTATAATGATTTAATACATTTAATTATCTCTGTAATTGGTTTTACGCAAAATTATTATAATTACAATTAAGTCATTAGTCCATAATCGAGAAAATAATTAAATTCTAATTACATTATTTCTGTATTCATGCAAAGCTGGATCTAACATAATTTTACCATTATAACATAATAATTATAATTATAAAATGTCCCTGTCCATACGTGTTAATTTGACAAAATGTAAAATTACTACATCCTTAGAAAAATTACTGCAACTAAACTTTAAAATACACAACTTAGACGTTAAATACTGTAAGCTCCAAAAACTTTTTTAAAAGTTACAATAATATTTCATTAGAATTCTAATACCAACTTAAAAGTAAGAAACACACAAAAATAACTCACTTAATTTAAATCTATAGGTTTTACTTTAATACTCATTTTACTTAGACTTTAAAACCATGCTACTAGGTACTGTATAAGTTATATTTTAGAGCCTAAACATATTAATTTATTATGAACTAGCCCGCGAATTCGACCGCCCTTAGACCTCTTTAATCCAGCCCTTACAGTAGTATCGCTGTAAAAATGGAGTTACTTCTCCCGTTTTCCCAACATTTCCCTTCACTGCTCTGCTTCTATTGATGGTAGCGTGATGAAAAGTACACCATAACTTGCCCAGGAGTATGGATAATTAATTATACCAAGTTTCGTTAAACTCCGTCGCGTCGCGAACATACAGACAGACAGACAAACATTTAACTGAGTGCATGATTGGCATCAGTATCGGTCACTAATCACCCCCGATAGTTATTTTGGAAATATATTTCATGTACAAAATTGACCTCTCTACAGATTTATTATAAACTAGCGGACGCCCGCGACTTCGTCCGCGTAAAAATTGATGTCAACTTTCAACCCCTATTTCACATTATATTTTGCAAGTTTTATAACTTATACCTAATAAATAGTCCACTTATCATTTTACATTTACAAATGTACCTAGAAAAATTAAGGACTTTCCGTACAAACTTTCTACCCCTACTTCACCCATTTCTGATTTTGTTTTCGCGACAAAAAGTATTCTATTATCCTTCTACCTATTATGGTCTCAAATCGTCTTAAGTATCAATTCATTCTGTAGTTTCAGCGTGATGTCCGGTCAAAAAAAAGGCAAACAGACAGACAAAAAATAGAAAATAGGCTTCAGTATCGATCTCCTACCTCTACCCTACTCCTACCCTACCCGTACCCTAACTGTATCCTATCCCTACCCTACCCGTAATCTTCCCTTTCCCTACCCCTAGGATAGGGGTAGGCCCTACCCCTACCCTACCCCTAACCTAGGCATACACTCCCCTACCCTGCCCTACCCCACCCTACCCCTACCCTACCTTTACCCCTACCCTACCCTTACACAACCCCTACCCTACCTGTATCCTACCCTACCCTACCCTATACCTTCCCTAGCTTACCCCTACCCTTAGCAAAATTGGTCCAGCCCTATGAGCGTGGTGCGATGACAAAGGAAAATAGAGACTTCTATGCTAAAATTATAATCTTCGATCGATTTGAAAGATTGTTTTACCAATAGGAAACTACGTTATTTGCGAGTGTCATAGGCTATGTTTGATTCCCATATTCACACAGGAACGGGAACTACGTAATTGAAAGCGCGGGGCGTCATGTAGCGGAATTTCTGCGTCTTTTAGAAATTTTGTATTATCTCCGAAACTATTTAACTAATTAACATACTATAAAGGGCAAATCTTATCTCCATAATATCCTTGTGGTTATTAAATAATTTATTTTGATAAGGATTTAAGTTAGATAATGACGCAAACCTAAGTATATAAAATTTATAATTTTTAAAACACAAAAGGTACTATATCTGCTAATATATAGAAGATAGATATATGGTGTCGCAGACTTTTTTGTAGAACTTTTAAAGATACATAAAGCCTCCATACATTAATTTCAATTTTACACAATGGTTAAGGCAGCGCATGCGAATAAGTCTGCTTAAGAGGATTTTCGGTCCGACCTGTATGACAAAAACTGTGTTAACTCGGCGAATATATATCATACTAATATAAAATATAGCCTATAGCACTCCCCAATAATGTAGCATTCTACTGGTGAAAGAATTTTTGAAATCGGACCAGTAGTTCCGAAGATTACCCCATTTAAAAAATGTGACAAACTTACAAACTTACAAACTTTACCTCTTTATAATATTAGTATAGATATAGATAACATGCACGAAAATTTCCAAAAAAAAAAGACTAAAATTATTTGATAGCATGAAATTATTAACAAATTTATTTATACAATTTATTGCAAGATAAACAACAAATCATTAGTCAAAATAATAATACAACATACATACAATGTAAAATGTGTTTGGCAGAAGTAATCATTTGACCGCCTAGACAGACAAAGCCTTCGATTTTCCGGTAGGATAGTCGACCGCAATTAACCGAGTTAGCTATGCGGTTAAACTAAGCTCTACTGATTCCGATACATAGGAAGGAGCTATAGAGTAATCGATGTATTCATGTGAGACATCTATTTGTTAAGTTAGCGCGCTCGCCACGTCTATGAATATTCTTGACGTCTATGACAAGCACGTATATACGCGCTAATTTGCGTTTTTTTTCTTTATAGGTTAGCGCTTGACTACAATCTCACCCGTTGGTAAGTGATGATGCAATCTAAGATGGAAGCGGGCTACTGTCAGGACACGACATCGTACCGGAACGCTAAATCGCTTGGCAGTACGTCTTGCTCGGTAGGGTGGTAACTAGACACGGCCAAGGCTTCCCTCTTCTCTCTATCTGGACAAATTACGAAAACGCCAATCCCTTGAACAGTTTTTTGTAAGGATAGATGACGAATGAACCTTCCAAATTAGTGTAAAAAAACAAGCCCTAAATTAATTTTTTTAACTAATTCACGGCATCGTGACTCAATAAATTGCGTCAATTTCACAAAAAGCCGGATTTCGGATGAACCTGCAACGCGTGAATATTGTATTAACTTGTTCTGACATTTTGTTGTCGAAATAAACTATGAAATTGTAATCTCGCGGGTTATTTATTCACTGGATCCTATAATAAATTTCAATTTACGCATACGATAAAAGTTTTAATCTATTTACGGTGTATAAGCACGGGTCGATGTTATGACGTGTATTTGCATACAGTACACGGTAATTTAATAATTGTCGATCTAGCAGACTTCCTCGACTTTGTCTACGCAAGGAAAGTTCATAACAACCTCCTGCAGCCATCAATATGAGACAACATTACATACTTATAAAATGACTAGCTGACGCCGCGCGGTTTCACCCGCGTGGATCGTTCCCGTAGGAATACAGGGATAATACATAGCCTATAGCTATTCTCGATAAATGGGCTATCTAACACTGAAATAATTTATCAAATCGGACCAGTAGTTCCTGAGATTAGCGCGTTCAATCAAACAAACAAACTCTTCAGCTTTATAATATTAGTATAGATTTATTCATTTTGCTATCATCCGCGAAAAGCTGCGACAACGTCATCCAGGTCCGACAAAATACTCTCTACGTACGTTTCACCCCATCCTCAGGAGATGTTGACTTTTCAGGAGATGTTGAGGAGCATCCTCAACTCTACAACGTGCAATTGCACGTTGTAGAGTTGAGGATGCTCCGGTTTCGGGGTGAAACGTAAACGTAACGTTACCAACAAACAAAAATATATTTAGCATAGATTGTTCAATAATTGACAAAACATTTCATGTTTCTCATTCCATTATTAGTAAATACATACAAATGAAAAAAGCCACCAAGATAAAAGTTAGCCCAGTATATTGGTACCTACAGACAACAAGTTTTTACAGTAGTTTGTAGTAGTTTAGCAAGTGGGTAGACGAAATTCTTTCAAGCCTGAAGGTTGTCTAGTAGATAAAAATAAAAACTTCCCCGAACAACCGACTTAGCGACTTTCGCTGAAAAGTAATTTTGTAAGGTGCGCAAAAAAAGTGGCCCGAATATAAAAAATACGATAACACCGTGCCATTCACATGTCAACCCTTATCATGATTCAATAGACAATTGACACCGCGAGCGTGACGTAAGAGTTTTAAGTGACGTCACTCAGGTAACCACATATACACTGATATCGTAAATGTCAGTTCTATATTACGAAAATGTCAGTTCTGAGAGTTGACAGGTTTTAGGGTTCCGTAGTCAGCAAGATACAGTTTCGCCGAGTCCGTCCGTCCGCGGCTTAGCACAGAGGCTTAGAAAGCTGTAATTTCCGAAAAACTAAAGTAAAAAAATTTACAAATCATGTAAAAAAATATTTTGGAGGATAAACTTTATTTCACTCGTTTATCTCATATAGTTGGATAGATTGTTAAAATATGGTGGGTCTGGATACACAATTTTTTGATTTAGAGATCCGTTTCTAAAATATTAATCGTTCGTTCGTTAAAGTTGTTAGAAATAACTCATCGTCTGTTAAAACTAGAAAGCTGAAATTGAGCATGTATATTGAGTTAATTTGGGGATAATAAGTACGTCTATAAAGTAGTAAAAAAAAACCTACTATTTTTTTCTCGTCTATCCCACAGTGTGAGGTACCGATAATAATATAATACTAGCGGACACTTGCGACTTCGTCCGCGAGGAAATTAATGTAAACTTTAAAGCCCTATTTCACCACTATAGCGTTAGAATTTTAAATTTTTTTGAATCCCATCATATTTCGTATTTTTTTTATGATTTATGAACAAATTTTTAAAACTGCAACTCTTTCTATTTTTCTTAAAAGGTCTTTCCATACAAACTTTCAACCCCTATTTCACCCCCTTCTTATTTTATTTTCGCAATAAAAAGTATTCTATAACCTTCTCCGTATTATGGTCTTAAACTATTGCCAAGTTTCATTTTAATTCATTCAGTAGTTTCAGCGTGATGCCCGAATAACAAAAAACAGACAGACAGACAAAAAATAAAAAAAAAATATTTTTAGCTTCAGTGTTGATTATATAATGTCCCCCTAACTAAAAATTTTAAAATATCTTCAATGTACAAAATGTACACAATACAAAATATTATAAGTATAGATTCTAGATGGCGCTAGTAGTACTCTATGCCAAGGTAACGTTTGATGTTACAAATGGTATAAGTAAAATCTCAAATTGCGAATATATGTATAGAATTCGACCAGATTTATTATAAGAATAGATATAGATATATATGTATTTCCTATTATATTATATTTCATAATATAATAGGAACCTTACATTGCGCGTGGCCCAACACACACTTGTCCGGTTTTTAGTTATATAAGTTCGAAGTTAATATTTAGAATGGTTTTCAGCTTCCGTTTTCCTTACTAACTACATGAGTGTTGAGTAAACAGGCACCTGTTAGAAATGTGTCTTCCACCGTAGGTAGCAGCTATACTTACCATTTCGCGTGATTGAGGCCAAATGCATATACTAAAGCCATACTCGAAGTGCAATGTTTATCAACAAACAAATTAATAACATACATACAAAAAACTTAGATACGAAATGAGAACCTCCTCAATTTGAAGTCGGTTAAAAATGAGGAAAATAATTTTGATTCATAAGTTTAGAACAATTTTGATGGTAGACAGTTTAATCTTAACTAATATATAAAAGCTGAAGAGTTTGTTTGTTTGATTGAACGCGCTAATCTCAGGAACTCTGGTCCGATTTGAAAAATTATTTCAGTGTTAGATAGCCCATTAATCGAGTAAGGCTATATATTATCCCCTGTTCCTACGGGAACGAGAACCACGCGGGTGCGGGTCAGCCAGTTGTATATAATTTGGGGTTTCAATTAAAGGAGTTTAATAAGGTTAAAGAGTTACATAGGTTAGTACGAGTATTGTTAATAATTAAAATATACGTAAAAAAACAAAATCACTTTTCCTGGAAGCATTTTCATGATAATTTTTCTAAGAACACGAATTCCATTTTCAAAATGATTGATGGTTTATCTTTTCATCATATTGTTTGCTACTTAAAATAGGAACGTTGTTTAGAACTCGTTTAATCAATTAAATATAGCCTCTATGTAATAGGTAATAAGGTCCATCGATGCCCACCGTTGTTATAGATTACGATATAATGAGGAATAAATTTCCGTTAATTTTTGTGCTAACGACAAGACTGGAGATGAAGTTAATTTATTTTGAGGTCCCTCTCAAAAATTACTGCGAACTTTTTTAATAAAATCCTCCCGCGGTTAGAGGTACAATAAAACGGGTCAGGGATGGTCTATCTCAAAATTTATTGGACCATGTAATAAAGCCAATGATAATATGCTATATTTTTGAGGGTACGTTACTCTTTTTGGGTTCCGTAGTCAATTAGAACATGACGAGACGTGATAGCCCAGTGAGTCTTCGATTCGGAGGGTGTAGGTTTGAATCCGATCCGGGGCACCTCCAACATTTCATTTGTGTGCATTTTAAGAAATTATCACGTGTCTTAAACGGAAAACGTGTGTGTGAAGTCTGCTAATCCTGCTTAATTAGGCCAGCGTGGTGGACTAAGGCTCATTCTGAGAGAAGACTCGTGCTCAACAGTGAGCCGATTAAGTGTTGTTAATTATGAGTCAATTAGAATCTATTATAGTGTATGCTTGTCAGTTTATCCGTCTGTCCATCTGCAGTATAAGTTTAGAAAATATTATTAGTACTTTTTAGTCGTAACTAATTTACACTAATAATGTAAAGAGGTTAAGTTTGTGGGGTCGTTGCGAGGTAAAAGGTGCAAGGTAAAGTTTTACAATATTAAAATTATTTTACAACTAGAAAGTCACGTTATTTGTGAGTGTCATAGGCTATTTTATTCTATGACACTCACAAATAACTTATAACTAATAAATAATAATTAATATATTTTTAAGAAAAGAAGTTGTAATGCTGCTCGTATAGGTACCTATGCGTATGTTTCTTTGTGGTGGAATTTAAAGGTTTATTTAGATTGAATTAAAATCTTGGTTAAAACAGATTTTTTTTAATTTAGTTAACAAATAAAGCTTTATAAAATTGCAACATTTAGTTCATTAGACCGTATCTTTGTAATTTGTTTACTTTAAATTTCTTTTAACTATTGTTAGCACCACTATGAAAGTATTCGATTTTAGATATCACTATATATTAGTATACTAGCGGACGCCCGCGACTTCGTCCGCGTGGAAAATTAAAGTAAACTTTCAAGCCCTATTTCACCATTTTAGAGTTTGAATTAAAAAAAATTTTGAACTCTATTATATTTCGTATTTTTTTATGAATTATGAGCAAATTTTTAAAACTGTAACTCTAAAAATAAAGGACCTTCCATACAAACTCTCAACCCCTATTTCACCCTCTTCTAAACCGTGTCAAGTTTCATTTGAGTTCATTCAGTAGTTTCAGCGTGATGCCCGAATAACAAAAAAAACACGAACAGACTGACAGACAGAATTTACAAAATGTACAGAATTCGTATTATAAGTATAGATTCTAGATGGCGCTAGTAGTATTCTATGCCACGGTAACGTTTGGTGTTACAATTGTTACAAATAAGTAAAATCTCAAATTGCGAATAAATGTGGAATTTGACCAGTTTTATTATGAGTATAGAAGATATTTGATAAATAAATAGATATATATAGATAATTATATATCGATAGTTATGTTCCTTGGAAAACTTGAACATATACAAAGCTAAGCTTTTTAACTTTAATTTAGGTTTTTTTTTTTAATCTATAAGTTTTAAGGGACTTTTATTATAAATAACATGTCAGTCCCATTGTACCCTAATTAACAATGACAATGAAATAATTTAGGTTACTTAAGACGAAGACGTCAATTATTAAAAGAACTTAGTAACAAAGCTTTTGAAATAAGAAAATAGTAACGTTAAAACGCTGCAACCGCTGCATTTAACAACTTTGCACTCTTCACAGATTATGTAATGTACCCGCATATCGCTAAATTGCAGAAGCGTCCAGTCAGGGTTTCCTGTTTGAACATGCTTGACTTGTCCGTTATAGCATTGTCTGTAAGGAAGTACCTTGGAATTACTCTAGAGTCAAGCAGATCGATAGAAGTCCCTGTTAAATAAATTAACGTCTACCAACCATACTTATTGTAGTGTTTGTGTATACTAAATATTTACCTACAACACTACACACACTATCTCATGTACATTGGTAGTGGGGGCAATGGGACAGTCTGTCACCGGCGCTTGACCGGGGTGGTCTGCTTGCCATACCAGTGTAATAATGAGCCAGTGATTAGCTTACCTTATAGTATAGACGAGGGTCCGTACACTTATTATTTATGTATTGTTTTATGAAGTTTTTTAAATTAATTTGCGTTTCAAAATTGCATTCCATGCATGCTTTGAGCAGGGTTCTCTGATATAAGCAATATTTCACTTAATATTACTACATCTGGCTATTTATAATACTATTATTATTTTTTCTTAAACAAATACAACTGACTTCAAAATCATGAACGTACTATTCGTATAAAAATAATATTCGAAAACGTTTTTTTTATTCTTTACAAGTTAGCCCCTGACAATCTCACTGTTTCACACTCAAAACAGCTGTTTACTAATATAACTGATTGAGTGATTATGATAAATTTCGTGGGTATATGAAAAAGCTGCAGGTTTTGTTTTACCAAAATTAAACACAGGAAAAAATGTCCTACCCTTCAAAAAGACCCGTCTATATTTGCACCGTGTATTATTATCAAACATAATAATAATTTCCCAGCGCGAGTGTTCGCGCGAGCTGATTGTTGACATTCCCAGTAATAATGTTTGTGAGACCCTCCATCTGTCATGGGACAGATATACTGACAAATATACGGGATGGGAGACAGAGCAAATAAACTCACTGATTTTCTGTAAGATTTTCGATGGTGCGATGAGGAAAATTCACGGAGCGAACATTTTTGTACACCACACAAAAGTGCTGACTAATTTTGTGATTTGCTTCCATTTAATTATTAATGATCGAGAAGAATGATGAACCAAATTCACAGCTATTTGAAGTTAAATTAGACTATCTATTGCCATATTATAACATTTGGCAGCCAAACATGGGTGTTTGATAACAAAACCAAAGGCAAAGTAAGGTCATGTCAGAGGGCAATCAATGGAACGCAGTATGCTGAAATTGAAAAAGATCCATAAAGTCAGACATGAAATGATCAAAGAAAGAACCGGAGTTACAGATGCCTTCAAACATGCCTTGAAACAAAAATGGCAATGGGCAGGACATGTATCGCGCTTGAAAGACGACAGGTGGACACTTACCGTCACTCAATAGCAGGGTCCACTAGGTAAAAGCAGAGTTGGCAGACCCCAGAAGCGCTGGACTGATGACATTGCCCAAGTGGCTAGTAAGGGTTGGATGAAGTCAGGACGAGACAGAGGAGAATGGATACTGCTGGAGGAGGCCTATACCCAAGACAATGGGATTCATACATAATGTAAAAAGAAAATTCTATTAAAATTGTATAACTGTATCAATGTATGAAGTAAATAAAGACTTTATTATTATTATTATCTATTACCGAGCCACGAGACACATTGGCATATATTTACTTTTGGCGAAAACTCAAAGCTTCGAACTTCGGCGAAAAGTTAAAAACCCCTCATCATCATCATCATTATCAGCCGATGGACGTCCACTGCTGGACATATGCCTCTTGCATGGAACTCCAAGTACAACGGTCTCGAACCGCCAGCATCCAGCGGCAGCCTTTAACCCGCTTGAGGTCTTGAGGGTCGACCAACACTGCGCTTTCCAGTGCGTGATCGCCATTCCAGCACCTTGGGACCCCAATCTATCTTCTCTTCGAGCTATATGGCCTGCCCATTGCCATGATTTTACCTTATGGTAAGTGTAGATACACTTACGCAGGTAAAATCATGGTCTATCACGAACACATATAAAAATCATAGATTTGCCAGTTTTTTTTAAATATGGTTGGTATAACCATTCATATTTCATTTAGGAAAAAAGTAGGTACCTACATTCGTAAAGACCATTGTAGTCTGTATCTACTGTACCTGAATAAGTATCGTAAACAAAATATCACGATCCCAAAGTAATCAAAGTACGTAAAAGGCAATCTTTTAAAAGCTTATCAGCAAATTAAGCTGTCATGACGCGAAGCTTTCCTTACACAATGCCTTTGCTTGTGGCCTGTTATGTAGGACTCGGAAAATCTCAAAGATTACGTTTACGTGACGGAAAATCGATTTCTAATTAAACAACTTTGTGTTCTAGAATAATAATATTTACACTGCCTCATTGCTCCCGTGGCTAGCCGGTTCAACTACGGACAATGAGGTCCAGGATTCGAATCCAGGGTCAGGCAAACAAAAAAATACGTTATTGGGATTTTTTGTACTAGAAAAAAATTAACTTAATTAACTTAACTTAAAAATTAATTTAACATCTTTTCATTGATTTATCCAAGATTTTTAGTGTGTGTTAGAGTAGCATAGGAGAGGTACATAACAAATTTTCAACTTGCTTCAAATACCTACCCAAAAATCTCCACGGGCTTTACCATACAGAGACATAAATATGCTGACGGCGAGTTGTAAGCATGCTGATGGCGGTTGTAAGCACGCTGACGGCGAGTTGTAAGCACGCTGACGGCAAGTTGTAAGCATGCTGATGGCGAGTAATTGTAAGCGCGCTGACGGCGAGTTGTAAGCATGCTGATGGCGAGTAATTGTAACCACGCTGAGGGCGAGTTGTAAGCATGCTGATGGCGAGTAATTGTAACCACGCTGAGGGCGAGTTGTAAGCACGCTGACGGCGAGTTGTGAGCACGCTTATGGCTAGTTGTAAGCACGCTGACGACAAGTTGTGAGTGGGCTGACGGCGAGTTGTGAGCACGCTTATGGCTAGTTGTAAGCACGCTGACGGCGAGTCATCGAGTCGATTCAGCTACAGCGAGGCGTCGCCTAGCTGTAGCTGAATCGACGGCGACACCTTGTTGACAGTGATGCGATACGGCTGCGATAGCCCAGTGATAGCCGTGATAGCCCAGTGGATATGACCTCTGCCTCCGAGGCTGGAGGGTTTGCGTTCGACTCGGGTCTAGGGCACGCACCTCGAACGTTTCAGTTGTGTGCATTTTAAGAACAGAAATATCACGTGTCTCAAACGGTAAAGGAATTATTACCAGAGAATTTTCTTAATTCTCTGCGTGTGTGAAGTCTGCCAATCCGCATTGGGCCAGCGTGGTGGACTATTAGCGTAAGCCCTATATTGCCCATTCTGAGTGGGGACTGGAGCTCAGCAGTGAGCCGAAAGGATGATAATGAGATGAGAATGATGACGGTTGCGATTCCTTTCTTCGTCGATATGTGTGCTTCAATAACCCATAATCTTACCACTACATACCAACCTATCTATATAAGTATATCCCAAAGCTACGATATGATTATTTTTTATCCGTACTTTCACTATTATTTTACGGTTAATTTCTCTGCAGATTGGTTAAACATAACGGAATTTTTCGCCATACTCTACCTTTTCGTGACTGCTTTTAATAAAAGCCACTTCTTTGTAAAATTTACATTTTTTTCTTCATAATTAATTTCTTTGCGATGTCGACCGTGCGAAATTAGACCCGAATTAAATGCGAAAACAGAATTATTATTTTACCTTTTTGAGATTAAAAACTTAATTGCCTGGTGGGTTCTAAATGAATAATAGGGATTTTTTTATTTATTAACAATGAAAAATAACTTAATGATCTTAACAAGCAATCGGCGACCTTGTCACTCCTACTCCACAGAACCATAATTAATGGTAATTTCTTTATTCTTAGTGATCATTATTATCAACCCATATTCGGTTTACTGCTGAGCTCGAGTCTCCTCTCAGAACTAGAGGGGTTAGGCCAATAATCCACCACGCTGGCCCAATGCGGATTGGCAGACTTCACACACGCAGAGATTTAAGAAAATTCCCTGGTATGCACGTTTCCTCACGATGTTTTCCTTCACCGTTTGAAACACGTGATATTTAATTTCTTAAAATGCACACAACTGAAAAGTTGGAGGTGCATGCCCCTGACCGGATTCGAACCCACACCCTCCGGAATCGGAGGCAGAGGTCATATCCACTGGGCTATCAAGGCTTATTCTTATTCTTAGTGATGGTTGATTCTTAGTGATCACCTGACTATAAAAATGCTTTACTTTGTGTTTGGTTGTCACTTTAAAAATCAATTCGTGGCGTTCAGTAACGGTTGGATTGGACTCAAATTAGAGAGGTCAATGGTTCGATCCCCGCTAGTGCAATTCGTCATGGCCATTTCATTCATTCATTTCACGTCAGCACAATCTAGAGTTACAGTGGAATGGAATTATTGAATAAACAAGCGTCTAACTAAACATAAGTCTGTCTAAACATAAGTCTGTGATGTTACAGAAGATGAAGTTACAGAAGATGCTTTTCCAATAATGTCACAATAACCATCTGTGTGCCTAGTGGGAGTTTTCAATATTTTCATACTGTTACCATCACGATGACGTAAACGCAAATTTATATGGAATTGAAACAGTTGTGCAGTAGTGCCACTAGATGGTGCTGTTTCAATTCCTTAGAAATTCGCGTTTACGTTACGTGACAGTAACAGTATCAAACTGCCACTAGGACTAGTTCGGTAGACTATTGTTAAGTATAATTGTTAAGAATACGTAAACCAATATAATACATTTAATAAGAAGCTTTTGCTCTAATAGAAAGGTGATTTGTTGTTGACCGTTTAGGATGTGCTTTCTCTATGATAATTATAAATTACAAATTCTATAAGTAAATAATAAATTGCAGATTGTTAGAATATCATCGCAGGCTTTCAACGTTGATACAACGATATGTTAAACAAATATTTATTCAGTAAGTAAATGGAAATTCGATGTATGTAGGCACTACGCCGCGAGATCTGTAACCTTATTGTGTACATGCATGTAAATGTTAACAACGCTGTCGCAGCGATGTAAGGCAAACATGTTTTATTTAATCATCAATAAATAATAACTAGCAAGTATATGCGGCTGTAAAATTGTTAGTAACAAGTTTGAACGCATAATACGTATTTGAATCGAATTTTCACAAATTGTGAAGTAAGAAAGCCTATGTAATACGATCCCATTTATGTTCATGCTTGCTTTCAATAACTTCTAGTGTACCCGGTGCTTTAGTACAATATTAGTTATTACGATACCAAACCTGTAAAACAATGTGATGTTTGCTATAATATATAGCGAATATATAAAGCGATATTTTAGCGATATTTTTATTATTTACTTACCAACGTATTTGGTGGAAAAATTAAACATGACGTTATATTTCCACGGACGACAGTCATCACAAAAAGTGGTGTGATTGAAACGAAACTGAGCTGTTGACTTGAATAATTATGAAAATATATAGAAAGATCGTCATCAAAGCAAATATACCTATATTTTCATCGACGACCTCGACGATGAATAGTGTTTTTGAGATAAGCTTGAGGTCAGGCCTGTTTAAGATATGTTTAAGGTTCGATTTTATGGCTCAACGCATTTCGGGTGTCTTTTTATTGCGGCTTACGAACATGTTTGTAGGTATTTGTATTAGATAAAGTATTTACAGAGTTTGTTACTAAAAGGAGTTTGAACTCTATTAGAGTTGTATAATGGCTACGATGTAACAGAATCGTGTGAACAAAAGCTCTTGCATAATGCACTACGCGCCTGTGTCGGCCAAATGAGTCAGTAGACGAGATAGTACGAAGTGTTCTGTGAGTTAGGTGGGTAGTAGTGGGAGACCGAGTTCTGACGATATACGACTAGCTCATTCTTGTCGTGGCGTTCGATCCGTCCATACCTTTTGTTGGATAATCCTTCATGGATTATTTTGGGTTGGGCGGAAAGAATGATTTGGGTGGTGTGTTAACTAGTTTAGTAAGACGTCCTTAACCCTACGTCCATCGGTCTACTAAAGACTGTACATAGGTTTAAAGGAGGTTGTCACACAACTTTTAAAAAATTAAGGTGCGTTAAGATGTTTTCAACTCATTACGTATTGGTTTCCTGCAAATAATGCGTGGACAATTCACAAGACCAATATAGTTATGATAAGAGACACAGGATAGAGTATTTGTGCTACAGAATGATGTACTTAATGTATACCTTTTTACACATATTAAAAACAGAACGTTCACGCAAACGGAGTAACGGGCATTTGCTAGTATAAACATAATAATACAAAGTTTCGCATAGCAATGATAAGTTCTATTCAATATTGTAGGTACATTCGTTCCCGAAGCAATAATATTTCTATAGCATAAATAATTCCGCCTCGCCCCAGAGCTCGTAATTATACAACGAACAATGGCTTACAAAATTAAATGTTGTTTTCTTTCAAAACAGCTTCAACGATCCTTTGAAAGTTCGTCGATCTTGCTGACACAATAGAACCGGGATTACTTTGGGCATTTCTGATCACCCTTCTGGTAAGTATACGTGTTAACTTGTAAATGGGAGGATTTTTTATGACCCCTTTTTGCTTTTGACCCCTTTATAATAAAAAATAAATAAATAATGTGGTGGATATACAAGACGGATGTCTTGGGTTTGATCCCCGGCTGGGCCGATTGATTCTGAATTGGTCCAGATCTGGCTTTCGGCTGTGGCTAGTTACAAACCGACAAAGATATACCGCCAAGCGCTTTAGCGTTCCCGTACGATGTCGTGTAGAAACTGAAAGGGAACTGAACTGAAGAAACTTCTTCTAACAAGTTAGCCTGTTTCCATCTCTGATTGCATCATCACTTTCTATCAGGTGTGATTGTAGGCAAGGGCTAACATGTAAAGAATAAAATAATAGATAAGTTATCCATAGGGATGGGCTCCTGTTCATAAAACATCACCAGCAATGTAATAAAATAAATAATTAAAATAAAACAGCTTAATTTAATGTCTCACAAACATAGAGGACATCTACATCAATGCTCACAGGCAGAGACGTATGCATAAGTATACGTATAAGTACACGCATAAGTAGACGTATAAGAATAGAAATAAAGAAAATAAGTTTATTCATTTTTTAGTGTCACAAACAGTACATCCTATCTAAGATATTATATGACTGTCTGTGACACCAAAGAGAAAAGGTTTACAGCTCAGCATTAGCCGTTCATCGCAAAAAGCCCTGAAACCCTGGTGACCAACCAGTTATAATCACCAGCCAGCCAGTTATATTACAATACGCATAAGTATACGTATACGTATAAGTATACGCATAAGTATACTTAGAGCGAGAGCCGTTAGCGCGTTGCACTACCTGTCGCATGTTAGTCCGTTGCTACGACGGAAGACGGACGATGTTTTAGTTTTTCCGATCCATTGTTAAAAATGTATGGGTGCGTGCGTCGACAGCGTGCGTTATT